>NC_045450.1:31133287-31133594 GCF_002776525.5 Piliocolobus tephrosceles | reverse complement strand
TTGTTTCCTGATTTTTTAATGATTGCCATTCTAACTGGTGTGAGATGATATCTCATTGTGGTTTTGATTTGCATTTCTCTGATGGCCAGTGATGATGAGCATTTTTTCATGTGTCTGTTGGCTGTATGAATGTCTTCTTTTGAGAAATGTCTGTTCATATCCTTTCCCCACTTTTTGATGGGGTGCACAAACCCTTTTGGAGAAGAAGCTACCAAGAGACATTCGGGAGTATAGGGATGGCTATGGTGAACAACGAAATATTCTCAGACAAAAACTGGAAAGAAGATTTCTGTGAAACTGCTTTGTG
>NC_045450.1:31088041-31132887 GCF_002776525.5 Piliocolobus tephrosceles | reverse complement strand
GTGTTTTAGACATGAAGTCCTTGCCTATGCCTATGTCCTCAATGGTACTACCTAGATTTTCTTCTAGAGTTTTTATGGTATTAGGTCTAACATTTAAGTCTCTAATCCATCTTGAATTAATCTTCGTGTAAGGAGTAAGGAAAGGATCCAGTTTCAGCTTTCTACTTATGGCTAACCAATTTTCCCAGCACCATTTATTAAATAGGGAATACTTTCCCCAATTCTTGTTTCTCTCAGTTTTGTCAAAGATCAGATGGCTGTAGATGTGTGGTATTATTTCTGAGGACTCTGTTCTGTTCCATTGGTCTATATCTCTGTTTTGGAAATAGTACCATGCTGTTTTGGTTACTGTAGCCTTGTAGTATAGTTTGAAGTCAGGTAGCGTGACGCCTCCAGCTTTGTCCTTTTGACTTAGGATTGTCTTGGCAATGCGGGCTCTTTTTTGGTTCCATATGAACTTTAAAGCAGTTTTTTCCAATTCTGTGAAGAAACTCATTGGTAGCTTGATGGGGCTGGCATTGAATCTATAAATAACCTTGGGCAGTATGGCCATTTTCGTGATATTGATTCTTCCTATCCATGAGCATGGTATGTTCTTCCATTTGTTTGTGTCCTCTTTGATTTCACTGAGCAGTGGTTTGTAGTTCTCCTTGAAGAGGTCCTTTACATCCCTTGTAAGTTGGATTCCGAGGTATTTTATTCTCTTTGAAGCAATTGTGAATGGAAGTTCATTCATGATTTGGCTCTCTGTTTGCCTGTTACTGGTGTATAAGAATGCTTGTGATTTTTTGCACCTTAATTTTGTATCCTGAGACTTTGCTGAAGTTGCTTATCAGTTTAAGAAGGTTTTGGGCTGAGACGATGGGGTTTTCTAAGTATACAATCATGACATCTGCAAACAGGGACCATTTGACTTCTTCTGTTCCTAACTGAATACCCTTGATTTCTTTCTCTTGCCTGATTGCCCTAGCCAGAATTTCCAACACTATGTTGAATAGGAGTGGTGAGAGAGGGCATCCCTGTCTTGTGTCAGTTTTCAAAGGGAATTTTTCCAGTTTTTGCCCATTCAGTATGATATTAGCTGTGGGTTTGTCATAAATAGCTCTTATTATTTTGAGGTACGTTCCGTCAATACCGAATTTATTGAGCGTTTTTAGCATGAAGAGCTGTTGAATTTTGTCAAAAGCCTTTTCTGCATCTATTGAGATGATCATGGGTTTCTTGTCTTTGGTTCTGTTAATATGCTGGATTACGTTGATTGATTTGTGAATGTTGAACCAGCCTTGCATCCCAGGGATGAAGCCCACTTGATCATGGTGGATAAGCTTTTTGATGTGCTGCTGAATCCGGTTTGCCAGTATTTTATTGAGGATTTTTGCATCGATGTTCATCAGGGAGATTGGTCTAAAATTCTCTTTTTTTGTTGTGTCTCTGCCAGGCTTTGGTATCAGGATGATGTTGGCCTCATAAAATGAGTTAGGGAGGATTCCCTCTTTTTCTATTGATTGGAATTGTTTCAGAAGGAATGGTACCAGCTCCTCCTTGTACCTCTGGTAGAATTCAGCTGTGAATCCATCTGGTCCTGGGCTTTTTTTGGTGGGTAGGCTATTAATTGTTGCCTCAATTTCAGAGCCTGCTATTGGTCTATTCAGGGATTCAACTTCTTCCTGGTTTAGTCTTGGAAGAGTGTAAGTGTCCAGGAAATTATCCATTTCTTCTAGATTTTCTAGTTAATTTGCGTAGAGGTGTTTATAGTATTCTCTGATGGTAGTTTGTATTTCTGTGGGGTCAGTAGTGATATCTCCTTTATCATTTTTTAATGTGTCTCTTTGATTCCTCTCTCTTTTCTTCTTTATTAGTCTGGCTAACGGTCTGTCAATTTTGTTGATCTTTTCAAAAAACCAAATCCTGGATTCATTGATTTTTTGGAGAGTTTTTTGTGTCTCTATCTCCTTCAGTTCTGCTCCGATCTTAGTTATTTCTTGCTTTCTGCTAGCTTTTGAATGTGTTTGCTCTTGCCTCTCTAGTTCTTTTAATTGTGATGTTAGAGTGTCAATTTTAGATCTTTCCTGCTTTCTCTTGTGGGCATTTAGTGCTATAAATTTCCCTCTACACACTGCTTTAAATGTGTCCCAGAGACTCTGGTATGTTGCATCTTTGTTCTCATTGGTTTCAAAGAACATCTTTATTTCTGCTTTCATTTCGTTATGTACCCAGTAGTCATTCAGGAGCAGGTTATTCAGTTTCCATTTAGTTGAGCGGTTTTGATTGAGCTTCTTAGTCCTGAGTTCTAGTTTGATTGCACTATGGTCTGAGAGACAGTTTGCTATAATTTCTGTTCTTTTACATTTGCTGAGGAGTGCTTTACTTCCAATTATGTGGTCAATTTTGGAATAAGTGCGATGTGGTGCTGAGAAGAATGTATATTCTGTTGACTTGGGGTGGAGAGTTCTATAGGTGTCTATTAGGTCCGCTTGGTGCAGAGATGAGTTCAATTCCTGGATATCCTTGTTAACTTTCTGTCTCGTTGATCTGTCTAATGTTGACAGTGGAGTGTTGAAGTCTCCCATTATTATTGTATGGGAGTCTAAGTCTCTTTGTAAGTCTCTAAGGACTTGCTTTATGAATCTGGGTGCTCCTGTATTGGGTGCATTTATATTTAGGATAGTTAGCTCTTCCTGTTGAATTGATCCCTTTACCATTATGTAATGGCCTTCTTTGTCTCTTTTGATCTTTGATGGTTTAAAGTCTGTTTTATCAGAGACTAGGATTGCAACCCCTGCTTTTTTTGTTCTCCATTTGCTTGGTAGATCTTCCTCCATCCCTTTATTTTGAACCTATGTATGTCTCTGCATGTGAGATGCGTCTCCTGAATACGGCAGACTGATGGGTCTTGACTCTTTATCCAGTTTGCCATTCTGTGTCTTTTAATTGGAGCATTTACTCCATTTTCATTTAAGGTTAATATTGTTATGTGTGAACTTGATCCTGTCATTATGTTATTAACTGGTTATTTTGCTCATTAGTTGATGCAGTTTCTTCCTAGCCTCGATGGTCTTTACATTTTGGCATGTTTTTGCAATGGCTGGTACCAGTTGTTCCTTTCCATGTTTAGGGCTTCCTTCAGGGTCTCTTGTAAGGCAGGCCGGGTAGTGATAAAATCTCTAAGCATTTGCTTATCTGTAAAGAATTTTATTTCTCCTTCAGTTGTGAAACTTAGTTTGGCTGGATATGAAATTCTGGGTTGAAAATTCTTTTCTTTAAGAATGTTGAATATTGGCCCCCACTCTCTTCTGGATTGTAGAGTTTCTGCCGAGAGGTCTGCTGTTAGTCTGATGGGCTTCCCTTTGTGGGTAACCCGACCTTTCTCTCTGGCTGCCCTTAAGATTTTTTCCTTCATTTCAACTTTAGTGAATCTGGCAATTATGTGTCTTGGAGTTGCTCTTCTGGAGGAGTATCTTTGTGGCGTTCTCTGTATTTCCTGAATTTGAATGTTGGCCTGCCCTGCTAGGTTGGGGAAGTTCTCCTGGATGATATCCTGTAGAGTGTTTTCCAATTTGGTTCCATTTTCCCCCTCTCTTTCAGGCACCCCAATCAGACGTAGATTTGGTCTTTTTACATAATCCCATACTTCTTGCAGGCTTTGTTCATTTCTTTTTCTTCTTCTTTCTTTTGGTTTCTCTTTTTGCTTCATTTCATTCATTTGATCCTCAATCGCTGATACTCTTTCTTCCAGTTGATCGAGTCGGTTGCTGAAGCTTGTGCATTTGTCATGTATTTCTCGTGTCATGGTTTTCATCTCTGTCATTTCGTTTATGACCTTCTCTGCATTAATTAGTCTAGCTGTTCCACTCTTTGTTCAAGATTTTTAGTTTCTTTGCGCTGGGTACGTAATTCCTCCTTTAGCTCTGAGAGGTTTGATGGACTGAAGCCTTCTTCTCTCATCTCGTCAAAGTCATTCTCTGACCAACTTTGATCCGTTGCTGGCGATGGGCTGTGCTCCTTTGCAGGGGGAGATGCGCTCTTATTTTTTGAACTTCCAGCTTTTCTGCCCTGCTTTTTCCCCATCTTTGTGGTTTTATTTGCCTCTGGTCTTTGATGATGGTGACATACTGATGGGGCTTTGGTATAGCTCTCCTTCCTGTTTGATAATTTTCCTTCTGACAGTCAGAACCCTCAGCTATAGGTCTGTTGGAGATTGCTTGAGGTCCACTCCAACCCTGTTTGTCTGTGTATCAGCAGCAGAGGTTGCAGAAGATAGAATATTGCTGAACAGCGAGTGCACCTGTCTGATTCTTGCTTTGGAAGCTTCCTCTCAGGGGTGTACTCCACCCTGTGAGATGTGGGGTGTCAGACTGCCCCTAGTGGGGGATATCTCCCAGTTAGGCTACTCAGGGGTCGGGGACCCACTTGAGCAGGTAGACTGCCCCTTCTCAGATCTCATCCTCCGTGTTGGGAGATCCACTGCTCTCTTCAAAGCTGTCAGGCAGAGTCGTTCGCGTCTGCACTGGCCCCTGCTGCTTCCCCTGTTATTTTTTAGTTGTGCCCTGTCCCCAGAGGTGGAGTCTACAGAGACAGGCAGGTTTCCTTGAGCTGCTGAGAGCTCCACCCAGTTCGAGCTTCCCAGCGGCTTTGTTTACCTACTTAAGCCTCAGTGATGGCGGGTGTCCCTCCCCCAGCCTCGCTGTTGCCTTGCAGTTAGATTGCCGCAGACTGCTGTGTTAGCAAGGAGGGAGGCTCCGTGGGCGTGGGACCCTCCCGGCCAGGTGTGGGGTATATTCTCCTGGTGTGCCAGTGTGCTTACCACGCAGTATTGGGGTGGGAGTTACCCGATTTTCCAGGTGTTGTGTGTCTCAGTTCCCCTGGCTAGGAAAAGGGACTCCCTTCCCCTTTGCACTTCCCAGGTGAGGCGATGCCTCACCCTGCTTCAGCTCTCGCTGGTCGGGCTGCAGCAGCTGCCCAGCACCAATTGTCCGGCACTCCCGAGTGAGATGACCCCAGTACCTCAGTTGAAAATGCAGAAATCACCGGTCTTCTGTGTCGCTCGCACTGGGAGATGGAGACTGGAGCTGTTCCTATTCGGCCATCTTGCTCCCGATATTTCCTTTTTCACCATAGACATCCCTATACTCCTGAAAGTCTCTTAGTTGCTTTTTATCCAATAGGGATTCTGGAATCATCTAAGAGAAGAAAGGTGAGTGGAATGCACACTTCATTCTGTGAGTGGAATTCTGTGAGTGGAATGCACATGTCACAAAGCAGCTCCTCAGAAAGCTTCTCTCTGGTTTCCATCTGAAGACGTTTCCTTTCTCACCGTAAGCCTCAAAGCGCTCCTGAGCATCCCTTGGCAGTGTAAACAAAAACAGATATGATACTGCTCAATGAAAAGAGAAGCTTAACTGTGTGAGCAGAATTCACGTTACATGGAGCAGTTTCACAGAAAGCTTCCTTCTGGTTTCTCTCTGAGGTTATTTCTTTTCCAGGATATTCTAAAGAGCGTTTCCAATTGTCCTTTCTCAGATTCCACAGAAACAGTGTTTTAAAACTACTCAAGCCAAAGATTTATTTAACTCTATGAGATGAGTACAAACTTCACAAAAGTGTTGCACACAAAGCTTCTCTGAAATTTTCAATGGAAGATATTTGGTTGCTTGACACAGGCCTCCGGATGCCACTTACTATCCCTTTGCAGAACCCTCAAAGACCGACTTTCAAACTGCGAAATGTAGAGTAAGATTAACCCTGTGTAAAAATGGACATGTCAGAGAACAGTTTCTTCGAGTGCTTCTTTCTCTTTTTTTATTGAACATTTCAATTTTGCCATAGACTTCAAAGTGCTCCGAATATCACTCTTTCGGTTTACAGGAACAATGCTCAAATTATGCCTTATGAAAAGAAAGTTTTAACTCCCTGAGAGGAATGCACCCGTCTCCAAGCAGTTTCAGAGAAATCTGCTCTCCCATTTTGATAGGGGTGCATTTCCTATTTCACTGTAAGCCCGAATGTGATCCCGAATATCCCTTCGTGGATCCATCCATGAGGGAGTTTCCAATCTGTGCAATGTAAAGAAAGCTTCATCTATGTGAAATGAATAAACAGAGCAAAAATCAGATTCACAGAAAGCTTCTTTCCCGTTCTGATCTGAAGATATTTCGTTTTTCACCATAGTCCTTAAGGTGCTCCCGAAGGTCCCTTCGTGGTTCCGTCCATGAAAGTTTCCAAGCTGCATAATGTAAAGAAGCCATTATCTATGTGAGACGATTGCACATATCACAGAGTATTTTCCTAGAAAGCTTTTTCCTGTTTTAGTCTGAGGCTATTTCCCTTCTCACCATCGGCACCAACATGTTCCCGAATACCACTTGGTAACTGTTTCTCCAGAAGGGTTTCCCCAATGCTGTATGAGAAGAGAGGCATAACACTGTGAGTGGAATGCACACGGCACAAGGCAGTTCCTTGGAAAGCTTCTCCCCAGCTTTGTTTTGAACGTAGTTCCTTTTTCACCATAAACCTCAAAGTGCTCCTAAATATTCCATCACACGCTAGGCATACACAGGGTTAGAAAACTGCTCAATGAAAAGAAGGGCTTATGTGACTGAGAGCCATTAAGACGACACAGAGCAGTTTCACAGAAAGCTTGCTTCTGCATTTTACCTGAGGATATTTCTTCCTCCATGTTCTAAAAATCGTTCCCAAATGTCCTTCCTCAGATTCCACAAACACAGTGATTTCAAGCTGTGCAATCCAAAGAATGGATTAACTCTATGAGACGAATGCACACATCGCAAATCAGTTGCTCAGAAAGTTTCTCTGCAGGTTTCATCGGAAGACGTTTCCTTGCTCACCACAAGCCTCCAGGCATCACTAAATATCCCCTCACAGATCCTTCAAAGACACAGTTTCGAAACAGGGCAACATAGACTAAGCATTAACTGTGTGAAGTGAATGCATATATCAGAGAGCAGATTCTTGGAACTCTTATTCTTCGATTGCATTTCGGTATATTTCACTATACACCATAGTCCTCAATCCGCTCTGAAATATCACTTTTTGGGTTTCACAGGAACAGTGTTCAAACACTGCCTTGTGAATAAAGAGGTATAACTCCCTGAGTGTAATGCATACATCACAAAGTCGTTTCTTAGAAAGCTTCACTCCACTTTTTATCTGAAGATATCTCCTCTTTCACCGTAGGCCTGAATGTGCTCCCGAATGTCTCTTTGAGGATCCATGCATGACGGAGTTTCCAAACTGCATAATATAAGAAAAGTTTTAATTATGCGAGATGAATAAATATATCTAACACAATGCAGTTTCACAGAAATCTTCTTTCCAGCTTTTGTCTGAGGATATTTTCTTTTTCACCATAGCCATCCCTATACTCCCGAATGTCTCTTGGTAGCTTTTTCTCCAAAAGGGATTCTGGAATCCTCTAGAAGAAAAAAGGTTAGTGGAATACACACGTCATTCTGTGAGTGGAATGCACACGTCATTCTGTGAGTGGAATTGTGTGAGTGGAATGCACACATCACAAAGAAGTTCCTCAGAAATCTTCTCTCCAGTTTTTATCTGAAGACGTTTCCTTTCTCACCATAAGCCTCAAAACGTTCCTCTATATCCTTTTGCAGACTAAACAAAAACAGTGTTATGATACTGCTCAATGAAAAGAGAAGCACAAACAAATGGAAGAACATACCATGCTCATGGATAGGAAGAATCAATATCGTGAAAATGGCCATACTGCCCAAAGTTATTTATAGATTCAATGCCATCCCCATCAAGCTACCAATGAGTTTCTTCACAGAATTGGAAAAAACTGCTTTAAAGTTCATATGGAACCAAAAAAGAGCCCGCATTGCCAAGACAATCCTAAGTCAAAAGGACAGAGCCAGAGGCGTCACGCTACCTGACTTCAAACTATATTACAAGGCTACAGTAACCAAAACAACATGGTACTGGTACCAAAACAGAGATATAGACCAATGGAACAGAACGGAGCCCTCAGAAATAATGCCACACATCTACAACCATCTGATCTTTGACAAACCTGACAAAAACAAGAAATGGGGAAAGGATTCCCTATTTAATAAATGGTGCTGGGAAAATTGGCTAGCCATAAGTAGAAAGCTGAAACTGGATCCTTTCCTTACTCCTTATACGAAGATTAATTCAAGATGGATTAGAGACTTAAATGTTAGACCTAATACCATAAAAACCCTAGAAGAAAATCTAGGTAGTACCATTCAGGACATAGGCATGGGCAAGGACTTCATGTCTAAAACACCAAAAGCAACGGCAGCAAAAGCCAAAATTGACAAATGGGATCTCATTAAACTAAAGAGCTTCTGCACAGCAAAAGAAACTACCATCAGAGTGAACAGGCAACCTACAGAATGGGAGAAAATTTTTGCAATCTACTCATCTGACAAAGGGCTAATATCCAGAGTCTACAAAGAACTCAAACAAATATACAAGAAAAAAACAAACAACCCCATCCAAAAGTGGGCAAAGGATATGAACAGACATTTCTCAAAAGAAGACATTCATACAGCCAACAGACACATGAAAAAATGCTCATCATCACTCGCCATCAGAGAAATGCAAATCAAAACCACAATGAGATACCATCTCACACCAGTTAGAATGGCAATCATTAAAATATCAGGAAACAACAGGTGTTGGAGAGGATGTGGAGAAATAGGAACACTTTTACACTGTTGGTGGGATTGTAAACTAGTTCGACCATTATGGAAAACAGTATGGCAATTCCTCAAGTATCTAGAACTAGAAGTACCATGTGACCCAGCCATCCCACTACTGGGTATATACCGAAAGGATTATACATTATTCTACTACAAAGACACATGCACACGTATGTTTATTGCGGCACTATTCACAGTAGCAAAGACTTGGAATCAACCCAAATGTCCATCAGTGACAGACTGGATTAAGAAAATGAGGCACATATACACTGTGGAATACTATGCAGCCATAAAAAAGGATGAGTTTGCATCCTTTGTAGGGACATGGATGCAGCTGGAAACCATCATTCTTAGCAAACTATCACAAGAAGAGAAAACCAAATACCGCATGTTCTCACTCATAGGTGGGAACTGAACAATGAGATCACTTGGACTCGGGAAGGGGAACATCACACACTGGGGCCTATCATGGGGAGGGGGGAGGGGGGAGGGAGTGCATTGGGGAGTTATACCTGATATAAATGATGAATTGATGGGTGCTGACGAGTTGATGGGTGCAGCACACCAACATGGCACATGTATACATATGTAACAAACCTGCACGTTATGCACATGTACCCTAGAACTCAAAGTATAATAAAAAAATAAAATAAAATAAAAACCTATTTCAAAGAAAAGAAAAAAAAAAAGGAAATATCCTCAGACAAAAGTTGGAAAGAAGATTTCTGTGAAACTGCTTTGTGTTAGATATATTTATTCATCTCGCATAGTTAAAGCTTTTCTTATATTACTGAGTTTGGAAACTCTGTCATGCACGGATCCAAGAAGGGATATTTGGAAGCACATTCAGGCCTATGGTGAAAGAGGAGATATCTTCAGATAAAAAGTGGATAGAAGCTTTCTGAGAAACGACTTTGTGATGCATGCATTCCACTCAGGGAGTAATACCTCTTTTCTCACAAGGCAGTGTTTGAACACTGTTCCTGTGAAACCAAACAAGTGATATTTCGGAGCACATTGAGGACTATGGCGAATAGTGAAATATACTGAAATAAAATCAAGGAAGAAGCGTTCCAAGATTCTGCTCTCTGATATGTGCATTAACTTCAGAGGCTTAATGCTTAATCTATGTTGCCCAGTTTCGAAACGTTGTCTTTGAAGAATCTGTGAAGGGATATTTAGTGTTGCCCGGAGGCTTGTGGTGAGCAAGGAAACGTATTCCGTTGAAAACTGCAGAGAAACTTTCTGAGCAACGGCTTTGTGATGTGTGTATTCCTCTCTTACAGTTAAACAGTTCTTTAGATTGAACAACTTGCAATCAATGTTTTGTGGAATCTGAGGAAGTATATTTGGGAACAATCCTTAGAACGTGGAGAAAGAAATATCCTCAGGTAAAATGCGTAAGAAAACTTTCTGTGAAACTGCTCTGTTTCGTCTTAATGGCTCTCACTCATTTAAGCCCATCTTTTCATTGAGCAGTTTTCTATCCCTGTGTATGTTTAGTGTGTGACGGGATATTCGGGAGCACTTTGAGGCTTAAGGTGAAAAAGGAAATATGTTCAGATCAGAACTGGAGAGAAGCTTTCCGAGGAACTGCCTTGTGACGTGTGCATTCCACTCGCATTGTTATGTCTCTCATACAGCGTCGAGGAAACCCTTTTGGAGAAGCAATACCAAGTTATATTCGGGAGCATGTTGATGCTGATCATGAAAAGGGAAATAGGCTCAGACTAAAACTGTAAAAAGCTTTCTAGAAAACTACTCCGTTATATGTGTAATCATCTCAAATAGATAATGCTTTCTTTACATTACTCGGCTTGGAAACTGTCATGGACGGATCCACAAAGGGACGTTCAGGAGCACTTTGAGGACTATGGTGAAAAACGAAATATCCTGATTAGAACGGGAAAGAAGCTTTCTGTGAATCTACTTTTTGTGATGTTTATTCATCTCACATAGTTGAAGCTTTCTTTATATTACACAGCTTGGAAACACCCTCATCGATGCATCCATGAAGGGATATTTGGGATCACATTCTAGCCTATAGTGGAATAGGAAATATAGTCAGATCAAAACGGAGAGAAGCTTTCTGAGAAACTGCTTGGTGACCTGTGAATTCCACTCAGGGAGTTATAACTTTCTTCACATAAGGCACAATTTGAAAACTGTTCCTGAAATAAACAAAAGACTGATATTCGGAGCACATTGAAGACTATGGCAAAATTGAAATGTCCAATAAAAAACAGAAAGAAGCACTCGAAGAAATTGCTATCTGACATGTCCATTTTTTAACAGGGTTAAAGCTTACACTACATTTCCAAGTTTGAAAGTCGGTCTTTGAGGGTACTGCGAAGGGATAGTAAGTGGAAACCGCAGGCCTGTGTTGAGCAAGGAAATGTCTTCCATCGAATATTTGAGAGAAGCTTTCTGCACAACTCTTTTCTGAAGTTTGTATTCATCTCATAGAGTTAAATTATTCTTTGGATTGAGTAGTGTGAAATCACAGTTTCTGTGGAATCTGAAAACGGACATTTGGAAACTCCCTTTAGAATACCCTGAAAAGGAAATAACCTCAGAGAGAAACCAGAAGGAAGCTTTCTGTGAAACTGCTGTTTCACGTGAATTCTGCTCACACAGTTAAGCTTCTCTTTTCATTGAGCAGCATCATAACACTGTTTTTGTTTAGCCTGCAAAGGGATGTTTAAGAGCACTTTGAGGCTTATGGTGAGAAAGGAAACGTCTTCAGATGGAAACTGGAGAGAAGCTTTCTGAGGAGCTGCTTTTTGACGCGTGCATTCCACTCACACAATTCCACTCACAGAATGACCTGTGCATTCCACTCACAGAATGATGTGTGCATTCTACTCACTTTTCTTCTTCTAGAGGATTCCGGAATCCCTTTTAGAGAAAAAGCTACCAAGAGACATTCAGGAATATAGGGATGGCTATTGCAAAAAAGGAAATATCCTCAGGCAAAAACTGGAAAGAAGATTTCTGAGAAACTGCTTTGTGTTGGATATATATATTCATCTCGCAAAGTTAAAACTTTTCCTATATTACGCAGGTTGGAAACTCCATCATGCATGGATATGTGAAGGTATATTCGGGAGCACATTCAGGCCTACGGTGAAAGAGGAGATATCTTCAGAGAAAAACAGGAGACAAGCTTTCTGAGAAACGACTTTGTGAAGTATGCATTCGACTCAGGGAGTTATCCCTCTTTTCTCACAAGGCAGTGTTTGAACACTGTTCCTGAGAAACCAAAAAAGTGATATTTTGGAGCTCATTGAGGACTCTGGCGAATAGTGAAATATACTGAACTAAAATTGAGGAAGAAGGATTCCAAGAATCTGCACTCTGATATGTGCATTCACTTCACAGAGTTAATGCTTCCTGTATGTTGCCCAGTTTCGAGACTTTGTCTTTGAAGGATCTGTGAAGGGATATTTAGTGACGCACTGAGGTTTGTGTTGAGCAAGGAAACGTCTTCCGATGAAACCTGCAGAGAAACTTTATGACCAACTGGTTTGCGATGTGTGTATTTGTCTCATAGATTTAAACATTTCTTTGGATTGAACAGCTTGAAATCACTGTGTTTGTGGAATCTTAGGAAGGACATTTGGGAACGATCCTTAGAACATGGAGAAAGAAATATCCTCAGGCAAAATCCAAAAGGAAGCTTACTGTGAAACTGCTCTGTGTCATCTTAAAGGCTCTCACTCAGTTAAGCCTGTCTTTTCATTGAGCAGTTTTATAACCCTCTGTATGCTTAGAGTGTGACGGGATATTCGGGAGCACTTTGAGGCTTAAAATGAAAAAGGAAATATGTTCAGATGAAAACTGAAGAGGAGCTTTCCAAAGAACCGCTTTGTCTCATGTACATTCCAGTCAGAGTGTTATACCTCTCTTCTCATACAGTGTCAGGGAATCTCTTTTGGAGGAACAGGTACCAAGTGATATTCGGGAGCATGTTGATGCAGATGGCTAAAAGGGAAAGAGCCTAAGAGAGAAACTGGAAAGAAGCTTTCTAGGAAACTACTCTTTGATATATGTAATCATCTCACATAGATAAAGCTTTCTGTGCATTACACAGCTTGGAAACTGTCATGGACGGATCCAGGAAGGGACTTTCGGGAGCACATTCAGGACTCTGGTGGAAAAGGAAATCAATTCAGATAAAAACTGGGAAGAAGTTTTCTTTGAATCTGCTTTATGCTATGTTTATTCATCTCACATAAGTGAAGCTTTCTTTACATTATGCAACTTGGAAACTCCCTCTTGGATGGATCCGCGAAGGGATATTTGGGATCACATTCTCGCCTATGGTGAAATAAGAAATATATTCAGATAAAAACTGGAGAGCAGCTTTCTGAGAATCTGCTTGGTGATGTGTGCATTCCACTTAGGGAGTTGTAACTTCCTTCTTAAAAGGCACAATTGGAACACTGTTCCTGTAAAATCAAAAGAGTGATATTCGGAGTACATTGAAGACTATGACAAAATTCAAATTTCCAATAAAAAACAGAAAGAGACACTCGAAGAAACTGCTCTCTGACTTGTCAATTTTTACACAGGTTTAAAGCTTACTCTACATTTCCCAGTTTGAAAGTTGGTCTTTGAGGGTTCTGTGAAGGGATAGTAAGTGCCAACTGGAGGCCTGTGTCAAGCAAGGAAATGCTTTCCATCGAATATTTGAGAGAAGCTTTCTGCTCAACAGTTTTGTGAAGATTGTGTTCATCTCAGAATTAAATCATTCTTTGGATTGAGTAGTTGGAATTCACTGTTTCTGTGGAATCTGAGAAAGGACATTTGGAAACCCTCTTTAGAATATCCTGTAAAGGAAATAACCCCAGAGAGAAACCAGAAGGAAACGTTCAGTGAAACTGCTCTGTGTCACGTGAAGTCTGCTCAAACAGTTAAGCTTCTCTTTTCATTGAGCAGTATCATAACACTGTTCTTGTTTAGTCTGTGAAGGGATATTCAGGAGCGCTTTGAGGTTTATGGTGAGAAAGGAAAAAGTCTTCTGATAGAAACTGGAGAGAAGCTTTCTGAGGAGCTGCTTTGTGACATGTGTATTCCACGCACACAATTCCACTCACAGACTGACATGTGCACTCCACTCCCAAAATGACGTGTGCATTCCACTAACCATTCTTCTCATAGAGGATTCTGGAGTCCGATTTGGAGAAAAAGCTACCAAGAGACATTCAGGAGTATAGGGATGGCTATGGTGAAAAAGGAAATATCGTCATACAAAAATTGGAAAGAAGATTTCTGTGAATATGCTTTGTGTTAGATGTATGTATTCATCTCACACAGTTAAAACTTTTCTTCTATTATGCGTTTTGGAAACTCCGTCATGCACGGGTCCACGAAGGGACATTTGGGAGCACATTCAGGCCTACGGTGTAAGAGGAGATATCTTCAGATAAAAAGTGGAGAGAAGGTTTCTGAGAAACAACTTTGTGATGTATGCATTCCACTCAGGCAGTTATACCTCTTTTCTAACAAGGCAGTGTTTGAACACTGTTCCTCTGAAACCAAAAATGTGATATTTCGGAGCGCATTGAGGACTATGGCGAATAGTGAAATATACTGAAATAAAATCGAGGAAGAAGCGTTCCAGGAATCTGCTCATTCCAGGAATATGTTCATTCACTTCACAGAGTTAATGCTTCCTGTATGTTGCCCAGTTTGGAAACTCTGTCTTTGAAGGATCTGTGAAGGGATATTTAGTGATGCCCGGTGGTTTGTGGTGAGCAAGGAAACGTCTTCTGATGAAGCCTGCAGAGAAACTTTCTGAGCAATGGCTTTTTGATGTGTGTATTCGTCTCTTAGGGTTAAGCAGTTCTTTAGATTGAACAGCTTGAAATCACTGTTTTGTGGAATCTGAGGAAGTATATTTGGAAACTATTCTTAGAACACGGAGAAAGAAATATCCTCTGGTAAAATGCAGAAGAAAGCTTTCTGTGAATCTGCTATGTTTCGTCTTAATGGCTCTCACTCAGTGAAGCCTGTCTTCTCATTGAGCAGTTTTCTAACCCTGTGTATGCTTAGCATGTGATGGGATATTCGGAAGCACTTTGAAGCTTACGGTAAAAAAAAGAAAATATGTTCAGAACAAAACTGGAGAGAAGCTTTCCGAGGAATTGCCTTGTGACGTCTGCATTCCACTCACAGTGTTATATCTCTCTTCTCATACAGTGTCGGGGAAACCCTTTGGAGAAACAATACCAAGTGATATTCAGGAGCACGTTGATGCCGACGGTGAAAAGGGAAAAAGCCTCAGAAGAAAACGGGGAAAAGCTTTCTAGGAAACTACTTTGTGATATGTGTAATCATCACACATAGATAATGCTTTCTTTGCATTACACAGCTTGGCAACTGTCATGGACGGATCCACAAAGGGAACTTCGTGAGCACTTTGAGGACTATGGTGAAAAACGAAATGTCTTCAGATTAGAACAGGAAAGAAACTTCCTGTGAATCTACTTTTTGCTATGATTATTCATCTCACATAGATGAATCTTCCTTTACATTACACAGCTTGGAAACTCCCTCGTGGATGCATCCGTGAAGGGATATTTGGGATCACATTCGGGCCTATATGAAATAGGAAATATAGTCAGATCAAAACGGAGAGAAGCTTTCGGAGAAACTGATTGGTGACGTGTGCATTCCACTAAGGGAGTTATAACTTTCTTCTCCTAAGGCACAATTTGAACACTGTTCCTGTAAAAGCAAAAGAATGATATTCGGAGCACATTAAAGTCTATGGCAAAATTGAAATGTCCAATAAAAAACAGAAAGAAGCACTGAAAGAAACTGCTCTCTGACATGTCCATTTTTACACAGTGTTAAAGCTTATGCTACATTTCCAAGTTTGAAAGTTGGTCTTTGAAGGTACTGTGAAGGAATAGTAAGTGGCAACCACAGGCCTGTGTCGATGAAGGAAATGTCTTCCATCGAATATTTGAGAGAAGCTTTCTGCGGAACTCTTTTGTGCAGTTGTACTCATGTCATAGAGTTAAATCATTCTTTGGATTGAGCAGTTTGAAATCACTGTTTCTGTGGAATCTGAGAAAGGACATTTGGAAACGCTCTTTAGAATATCCTGAAAAAGAAATAACCTCAGAGAGAAACCAGAAGGAAGCTTTCAGTGAAACTACTCTGTGTCAAGGGAATTCTACTCCACAGTTAAGCTTCTCTTTTCATTGAGCAGCATCATAACACTGTTTTTGTTTAGTCTGCGAAGGGAAGTTCAGGAGCGCTTTGAGGCTTACGATGAGAAAGGAAACGTCTTCAGATGGAAACTGGAGAGAAGTTTTCTCAGGAGCTGCTTTGTGATGGGTGCATTCCACTGACACAATTCCACTCACAGAATGACGTGTGCATTCCACTCACCTTTCTTCTCCTAGAGGATTCTGGAATCTCTTTAGAGAAAAAGCTACCAAGAGACATTCGGGATTGTAGGGATGGCTATGTCGAAAAAGCAAATATCCTCAGACAAAAACTGGGAAGAAGATTTCTGTGAAACTGCTTTGTGTTAGATATATTTATTCATCTCGCATAATTAAAACTTTCTTATATTACGCAGTTTGGAAACTCCGTCATGCACGGATATGTGAAGGTATATTCGGGAGCACATTCAGGCCTATGGTGAAAGAGGAGATATCTTCAGATAAAAATTTGAGAGAAGCTTTCTGAGAAACGACTTTGTGATATATGCTTTCAACTCAGGGAGTTATACCTCTTTCCTCACAAGACAGTGTTTGAACACTGTTCCTGTGAAACCAAAAAAGTGATATTTCGGAGCACATTGAGGACTATGGTTTACAGTGAAATATACTGAAATAAAATCGAGGAAGAAGCATTCCAAGAATCTGCTCTCTGATATGTGCACTCTCTTCACAGAGTTAATGCTTCCTGTATGTTGCCCAGTTTCGAAACTCCGTCTTTCAAGGATCTGTGAAGGGATATTTAGTGATGCCCAGAGTCTTTTGGTGAGCAAGGAAACGTCTTACAATGAAACCTGAAGAGAAACTTTCTGACACTCTGCTTTCGATGTGTGACACGTGGAGGCTTCTGTTTAGCAAGGAAACGTCTTCCAGTGAAAACTGCAGAGAATCTTTCTGAGCAACGGCTTCTCGATATATGTATTCGTCTCATAGAATTAAACCGTTCCTTGCATTGAACAGCTTGAAATCACTGTTTTTGTGAAATCTGAGGAATGACCTTTGGGAGCGATACCTAGAATATGAAGAAAGAAATATCCTGAGCTAAAATCCAAAAGTTAGCTTTCTGTGAAACTGCTCTGTGTTGTATTAATTCCCCTCACTCAGTTAAGCCTCTCTTTTCATTGAACAGTTTTATAACCCTGTGTAGGTTTAGCGTGTGATGCAATATTCGGGAGCACTTTGAGGCTTACAGTGAAAAAGGAAATATGTTCAGACCAACACTGGATAGAAGCTTTCCGAGGAACTGCTTTGTCTCACGTGCATTCCAGTCAGAATGTTATACCTCTCTTCTCATACAGCGTCAGAGAAACCCTTTTGGAGGAACAGGTACCAAGTGATATTTGGGACCATGTTGATGCTGATGGGGAAAAGAAAAATAGCCCCAGAGAAAAACTGGAAAGAAGCTTTTTGGGAAACTACTCTTTGATAAGTGTTATCATCTCGCATAGATAAAGCTTTCTTTACAGTACGCAACTTGGAAACTTTCATGGACGGATCCAGGAAGGGACCTTTGGGAGCACATTCAAGACTGTGGTGAAAAAGGAAATCTCTTCAGATAAAAACTGGAAAGGTTTCTATGAATCTGCTTTATGCTATCTTTATTCATCTCACAGAGATGAAGCTTTCTTTACATTACGCAGCTTGGAAACTCCCTCTTGGATGGATCCACGAAGGTATATTTGGGATTACATTCGGGCCTATGGTGAAATAGGAAATATAGCCAGATAAAAACTGGAGATCAGCTTTCTGAGAAACTGCTTGGTGATGTGTGCATTCCACTCAGGGAATTGTAAATTCCTTCTCATAAGCCACAGTTTGAACACTGTTCCTGGAAAACCAAAAGAGAGATATTCCTGGCACATTGAAGACTATGGCAAAAGTGAAATATAGTCCAATAAAAAAGAGAAAGCACACGAAGAAATGCTGTCTGACATATCCATTCTTTTCACAGGGTTAATGCTTACTCTACATTTCCCAGTTTGAAAGGCGGTCTTTGAGGGTTCTGTGAAGGGATAATAAGTGTGAACTGGAGGCCTGGGTCAAGCAAGGAAATGTCTTCCATCGAATATTTGAGAGAAGCTTTCTGCACAACACTTTGTGAGATTTGTGTTCATCTCATAGAGTTAAATCATTCTTTGGAATGAGAAGTTTGAAGTCACTGTTTCTGTGGAATCTGAGAACGGACATTTGGCAACGCTCTTTAGAATACCCTGAAAAAAAAAAACCTCAGAGAGAAACCAGAAGGAAGCTTTCTGTGAAATTTCTCTGTGTCATGTGAATTCCGCTCACACAGTTAAGCTTCTCTTTTCATTAAGCAGTATCATAACACTGCTTTTGTTTAGGCTATGAAGGGATTTTTCACAGCACTTTGTGGCTCACGGTGAGAAAGGAAACGTCTTCAGATAGAAACTGGAGAGAAGCTTTCTGAGGAGCTGCTTTATGACGTGTGCATTCCACTCACAGAACTCCACTCACAGAATAAAGTGTGCATTCCACTCAGACAATGACGTGTGCATTCCACTCACCTTTCTTCTCCTAGAATATTCCGGAATCCCTTTTGGAGAAGCAGCTACCATTAGACATTCGGGAGTATAAGGGTGGCTATGGTGAAAAAGGAAATATCCTCAGACAAAAACTGAAAAGAAGATTTCTGTGAAACTGTTTCATGTTATATATATTTATTAATCTCGCATAGTTAAAACTTTACTTATATTACACAGTTTGTAAACTCTGACCTGCACAGAATCGTGAAGGGATATTCGTGAGCACCTTCAGGTCTACGGTGAAAGAGGAGATATCTTCAGATGAAAACTGGATATAAGCTTTCTGAGAAACGACTTTGTGATGTATGCATTCCACTCAGGTAATTATACCTACTTTCTCACAACGCAATGTTTGAACACTGTTCCTGTGAAAACAGAAATGTGATATTTCCGAGCACTCTGAGGACTATGGCGAATAGTGAAATACACTGAAATATAACCGAGGAAGAAGCATTCCAAGAATCTATACTGCAATGGGTGCATTCACTTCAGAGAGTTAATGCTTACTCTATGCAGCCCAGTTTCGAAACTCTGTCTTTGAAGAATCTCTGAAGGGATATTTAGCTATGCCCGAAGGCATCTAGTGAGTGAGGAAACATTCCGATGAAAACTGCAGAGAAACTTTCTGAGCAACTGCTTTGCGATGCATGTATTCGACTCATAGAGTTAAACCATTTTTTTGTTTTGTTTTGAGCAGCTTGAAATCACTGTATTTGTGGAATCTGAGGAAGGATATTTGGGAATTATCATTAGAATATGGAGAAAGAATTATCCTTAGGTAAAAACCAGAAAGAAACTTTCTGTGAAACTGCTCTCAGTAATCTTAATTCCTCTCGCCAGTTTAGCCTCAGTTTTCCTTGAGCAGTTTTCTAACCCTGTGTATGTTTAGCATGTGATGGGACATTCGGGAGCACTTAGAAGTTAACGGTGAGAAAGGAAATATGTTCAGACAAAAAATGGAGAGAAGATTTCCGAGTAACTGCTTTGTGATGTGTGCATTCCACTGACAGTGTTATACCTCTCTTCTCTTTCAGTGTTGGGGAAAACCAATTTGGAGAAACAGATACCAAGTGACATTCGGGAGCGTGTTCATGCTGATGGTGAAAAGGAAAATAGCCTCAGACAAAAACTGGAAAGAAGCTATCCAGGAAACTATTCTGTGATATGTGTAATCATCTCACATAGATAAAGCTATCTTTACATTAGGCAGCTTGGAAACTGTCATGGACGGATCCAGTAAGGGACCTCCAGGAACACATTCAGGACCATGGTGAAAAACGAAATATCTTCAGATAAAAACTGGAAAGAAGCTTTCTGTGAATCTGCTTTTTGCTATGTTTATTCATCTCACATAGATGAAGCTTTCCTTACATTACACAGCTTTGAAACTCTCTCGTGGATGGATCCGTGAAGGGATATTTGGGATCAGATTCGGGCCTATAGTGAAATAGAAAATATAGTCAGATGAAAACTGGATAGAAGCTTTCTGTGAAACTGCTTGGTGATGTGTGCATTCCACTCAGGGAGTTATAACTTTCTTCTCATAAGGCACAGTTTGAATACTGTTCCTGTAAAACCAAAAGAGTGATATTCAGAGCACATTGAAGACTATGGCTAAAAGTGAAATGTCGTCCAATAAAAAACAGAAAGAAGCACCCGAAGAAACTGGTCTCTGACACGTACATTCTTTTCACAGAATTAAAGCTTACTTTACATTTCCTAGTTTGAAAGTCTGTCTTTGAGGGCTCTGTAAAGGGACAGTAAGTGGCAACCGAGGCCTGTGTGAGGCAACGAAATGTCTTCCATTGAAAATTGGAGAGATGATTTCTGCGCAACTCTTTTGTGATGCTTGTGTTCATCTCATGGAGTTAAATCATCCTTTGGATTGAGCAGTTTGAAATCACTTTATCTGTGGAATCTGAGAAAGGACATTTGGAAACCCTCTTTAGACTATCCTAAAAGAGAAATAACCTCAGAAAGAAACCAGAAGGAAGCTTTTGGTGAAAATGCTCTTTGTCATGTGAAATCCGCTCACAATTTTAAGCTTCTCTTTTCATTGAGCAGCATCATAGCACTGTTTTTGTTTAGTCTGAGAAGGTATATTCAGGAGTGCTTTCAGACTATCGGTGAGAAAGGAAACATCTTCAGATAGAAACTGGAGAGAAGCTTTCGGAGGAGCTGCTTTGTGACGTGCATTCCACTCACAGAAATATACCTTTCTTCTCCTAGAGGATTCCTGATCCTTTTTGTAGAAAAAGCTACCAAGAGACATTCGGGAGTTTAGGGATGGCTATGGTGAAAAAGGAAATATCCTCAGACAAAAACTGGAAAGAAGATTTCTGTGAAACTGCTTTATTTTAGACGTATTTATTTATCTCGCATAGTTAAAACTTTTCTTATGTTATGCAGTTTGGAAACTCCGTCATGCACGGATCTGTGAAGGGACATTCGGGAGCATATTCAGGCCTATGGTGAAAGAGGATATATCTTCAGATAAAAACTGGGTAGAAGCTTACTGAGAAACTTCTCTGTGATATATGCATTCCACTCAGGGATTTATACCCCTTTTCTCACAAGGCAGTGTTTGAACACTGTTCCCATGAAACCGAAAAAGTGATATTTCAGATCGCATTGAGGACTATGACGAATAGTGAGATATAATGAAATAAAATTGAGGAAGAAGTGTTCCAAGAATCTGCTCTCTGATATGGTCATTGACTTCAGAGTGTTAATGCTTACTCTATGTTGCCCAGTTTTGTAACTCTGTCTTTGAAGAATCTGTGAGGGGATTTTTAGTGACACCCAGAGGCTTGTGGTGAGCCAGGAAACGTGTTCCGATGAAACCTGCAGAGAAATTTTCTCAGCAACTGCTTTGCAATGTGTGTATTCGTCTCATAGAGGTAAATCATTCTTCGGATTGAGCAGCTTGAAATCACTGTTTTTGTAGAATCTGAGGAAGGACATTTGGGAACGATCCTTAGAATACGGGAAATGAAATATCCTCAGGGAAAATCCAGAAGGAAGCTTTCTGTGAAACTGCTCTGTGTCATCTTAATTCCTCTCACTCAGTTAAACCTCTCTTTTCATGGAGCAGTTTACTAACCCTGTGTATGTTTAGCGTGTGATGGGATATTCAGGAGCACATTGATGCTTACAGGGAAAAAGGACATATCTTCCTACCGATACTGGGAGAAGATTTCCGAAGAACTGCTTTGTGACACGTGCATTTCACTCACAATGTTATGCCTCTCTTCTCATACGTCCACTGGGAAATCCTTTTGGAGAAACAGGTTTAAAGTGATATTCGGGTGTGTGTTAATGCCAATGGTGAAAAGGGAAATAGACTCAGACAAAACATGGAGGGAAGCTTTCTAGGAAACTACTCTGTGATATGTGTAATCATCTCACGTAGACAAAGCTTTCTTTACATTACGCAGGTTGGAAACGGTCATGGACGGATGCACGAAAGGACATTCAGGAGCAGATTCAGGACTATGGTGAAAAAGAAAATATCTTCAGATGAAAACTGGGAAGAAGCTTTCTGTGATTTGCTTTTATGCTATGTTTATTCATCTCATATAGATGAAGCTTTCTTTACATTACGCAGCTTGGAAACTCCCTCATGGATGAATCCATGAAGGGATATTTGGGATCACATTCAGGCCAGTGGGGAAATAGGAAATATAGTCTGATAAGAACTGGAGAGAAGATTTCTGAGAAACTGGTTGGTGCTGTGTACATTACACTCAGAGAGGCATAACTTTCTTCTCATAAGGCACAGTTTGAACACAGTCCCTGTAAAATTAATGAGTGATATTCAGAGCACATTGAAGGCTATGGTAAAAAGTGAAATGTCGTCCAATAAAAAGAGAAAGAAGCACTCAAAGAAACTGCTCTCTGACAAGTCCATTCTTCTCACATGGTTAAATCTTACTCTACATTTCCCAGTTTGAAAGTCTGTCTCTGAGGGTTCTGTGAAGGGATTGTAAGAGGCAACCAGAGGTCTGTGTCGAACAAGGAAATGTCTTCCTTCTATAATTGGAGAGAAGCTTTCTGTGCAACTCTTTTGTGATGTTTGTATTCATCTCATAGAGTTAAATCATTCTTTGGATTGAGCAGTTTGAAATCACTGTTTCTGTGGAATCTGACACAGGACATTTGGAAACACTCTTTAGAATATCCTGAACAAGAAATAACCTCAGAGAGAAACCAGAAGGAAGCCTTCTGTGAAACTGCTCTGTGTGACATGCAATCTCCTCACAAATCTAAGCTTCTCTTTCATTGAGCAGCATCATAGCACAGCTTTTGTTTAGTCTGAGAAGGTATATTCAGGAGTGCTTTGAGACTCACGGTGAGAAAGGAAACATCTTCAGAGAGCAACAGGAGAGAAGCTTTCTGAGGAGCTGCTTTGTGACGTTTGCATTCCACTCACCGAATTTTCTGTGAAACTGCTCTGTGTCGTCTTAATTCCTCTTGCTCTGTTAAGCCTCACTTTTCATTGAGCAGTTTTCTAACCCTGTGTATGCTTAGCATGTGCTGAGATATTTGGGAACACTTTGATGCTAATGGTGAAAAAGGAAATATGTTCAGACTGAAAACGGAGAGAAGCTTTCTGAGGAACTGCTTTGTGACGTGTGTATTCCACTCACAGTGTTATACCTCTCTTCACATACAGCGTCGGGGAAACCCTTGTGGAGAAGCGGTGTCAAATGATATTCGGGAGCATGTTGATGCCAAATGTTAAAAGAGAAATAGCCTCAGACAAAAACTATAAATAAGCTTTCTAGGAAACTACTCTGTGATATGTGTAATCATCTTTCATAGATAAAGATTTCTTTACATTAAACAGCTTGGAAACTGTCATAGACGGATCCATAAAGGAGCCTTTGAAGGCACATTCAGGGCTACGGTGAAAAAGGAAATATCTTCAGAAAAAAACTGGAAAGAAGCTTTATATTGATCTGCTTTTGCTATGTTTATTCGTCTCACTTAGGTGAAGCTTACTTTACCTTACGCAGCTTGGAAACTCCCTCATAGATGGATCCATGAAAGTATATTTGGGATCACTTTCGAGCCTATGTTGAAATAGGAAATGTAGTCAGATTAAAACTGCAGAGAAGCTTTCTGAGAAACTGCTTGGTGATGTGAGCATTCCACTCAGGGAGATATAACTTACTTCTCATAAGGCACATTTTGAACACTGTTCTTTTAAAACCTAAAGAGTGATATTCGGAGCACATTGAAGACTATGACAAAAAGTGAAATGTCGTCCTATAAAAAACAGAAAGAAACACTCAAAGAAACTGCTCTCTGACATGTCCATTGTTTTCACAGGGATAAAGCTTCTTCTACAATTCCCAGGTGGCAAGTAGTTCTTTGAGGGTTCTGCGAAGTGATAGTAAGTGGCAATGGGAGAACTGTGTTGAGCAAGGAAATGTCTTCCATCGAAAACTGGAGAGAATCTTTCCATCCAATTCTTTTGTGATGTTTGTATTCATCATAGAGTTAAATCATTCCTTGGATTAAGCAGTTTGAAATCAATGTTTCTGTGGAATCTGAGAAACCACATTTGGAAACGTTCTTTAGAATATACTGAAAAAGAAAAAACCTCAGAGAGAAACCAGAAGGAAGCTTTCTGTGAAATTCGGTCCTTGAGGGTTCCGTGAAAGGATAGTAAGTGGTAATTGGAGACCTGTGTCGACCAAGGAAATGTCTTCCATCGAATATTTGAGAGAAGCCTTCTGCGCAACTCTTTTTTGAAGTGAGCATTCATCTCATGGAGTTAAATCATTCTTTGATTGAGTAGTTTGAAATCACTGTTTCTGTGGAATCTGAGAAAGGACATTTGGAAATGCTCTTTAGAATATACTGAAAAAGAAATAACCTCAGAGTGACACCAGAGGGAAGCATTCTGTCAAACTGCACTGTGTCACTTGAATTCCCCTCATGCAGTTAAGCTTCGCTTTCCATTGAGCAGTATCATAACACTGTTTTTGTTTAGTCTGTGAAGGGATACTCAGGAGCACTTTGTGGCTTACAGTGAGAAAGGAAACGTCTTCACATAGAAACAGGAGAGAAGTTTTAGGAGGAGCTGCTTTGTGTCGTCTGCGTTCCACTCACAGAATTCCACTCACAGAATGACGTGTGCAATCCACTCACCTTTCTTCTCCTAGAGGATTTCGGAATCCCTTTTGGAGAAAAAGCTACCAAGAGACAGTCGGGAGTATGGGGATGGCTATGGTGAAAAAGGAAATATCCTCCGACAAAAACTGGAAAGAATATTTATGTGAAACTGACTTGTGCTAGATATATTTACTCATCTCACATAGTTAAAACTTTTCTTATATTACGCAATTTGGAAATTCCGTCATGCACAGATCCGCAAAGGGACATTCGGGAGCACATTCACGCCTATGGTGAAAGAGGAGATATCTTCAGATAAAAAGTGGATTGAAGCTTTCTAAGAAACGACTTTGTGATGTATGCATTCCACTCAGGGAGTTATACCACTTTTCTCACAAGGCAGTGTTTGAACACTGTTCCTGTGAGACCGAAAAAGTTATATTTTGGAGCGCATTGAGGACTATGACAAACAGTGAAATATACCGAAGTAAAATCGAGGAAGAAGCGTTCTAAGAATCTGCTCTCTGATATGTGCATTCACTTTACAGAGTTAATGCTTACACTATGATGCCCAGTTTCAAAACTCTGTCTTTGAAATATCTGTGAAGGGATATTTAGTGATATCCGGAGGCTGGTGGTGAGCAAGTTAACGTCTTCCGATGAAACCTGCAGAGAAACTTTCTGAGCAACTGCTTTGCAATGTTTTTATTCGTCTCATAGAGTTAAACCATTCTTTGTATTGAACAGCTTGAAATCACTGTTTTTGTGGAATCTGAGGAGGGACACTTGGGAACGATTCTTAGAACATGGAGAAAGAAGTATCCTCGGGTAAAATCCAAAAGATAGCTTTCTGTGGAACTGCCCAGTGTTGTCTTAATTCCTCTCACTCAGTTAAGCCTCTCTTTTCATTGGGTAGTTTTGTATCCCTGTGTATGTTGAGCGTGTGATGCAATATTCGGGAGTAATTTGAGGCTTACAGTGAAAAAAGAAATATGTTCAGACCGAAACTGGAGAGAAGCTTTCCGAGGAAATGCTTTGCTTCAAGTTCATTCCAGTCCGAGTGTTATACCTCTCTTCTCATACAGTGTCGGGGAAACCCTTTTGGAGGAACAGGTACCAAGTGATATTCGGGAGCATATTGATGCCGATGGTGAAAAAAGAAGTAGCCTCAGAGAAAAACTTGAAAGAAGTTTTCTAGGAAACCACTCTTTGATAAGCATAATCATCTCGCATATATAAAGCTTTCTTTACATTACGCAACACAGAAACTGTCATGGAGGGATCCAGGAAGGGACTTTCAGGAGCACATTCAGGACTGTGGTGAAAAAGGAAATCTCTTCAGAGAAAAACTGGAAAGAAGGTTTCTGTGAATCTAATTTTTGCTATGTTTATTCATCTCACAGAGATGAAGCTTCCTTTACATTATGCCATTTGGAAACTCCCTTTTGGATGGATCCACGAAGGGATATTTGGGATCATACTGGGGCCTATGGTGAAATAGGAAATATAGCCAGATAAAAACTGGAGAGAAGCTTTCTGAGAAACTGCTTGGTGATGTATTCATTCCACTGAGGGAGTTGTAACTTCCTTCTCATAAGACACAGATTGAACACTGTTCCTGGAAAAGGAAAAGTGTGATATTCGGAGCTCAATGAAGACTATGGCAAAAAGTGAAAGGTGGTCCACTAAAAAAAAGAAAGAAGCACTCGAAGAAATGTTCTCTGACATGTCCATTCTTTTCACAGGGTTAATGCTTACTCCACATTTCCCAGTTTGAAAGTCAGTCTTTCAGGTTCTGCGAAGGGATAGTAAGTGTGCACCAGAGGCCTGTGTCGAGTCAGGAAATGTCTTCCATCGAAAATTGGAGAGAAGCTTTCTGCACTACTCATTTGTGATGTTTGTATTCATCCCGTAGATTTAAATCATTCTTTGGCTTGAGGACTGTGAAATCACTGTTTCTGTGGAATCTGAGAAAGGACATTTGGAAACGCTCCTTAGAATATCCTGAAAAAGAAATAACCTCAGAGAGAAACCAGAAGGAAGTTTTCTGTGAAACTGCTCTGTGTCACGTGAATTCCGCTCAAACAGTTAAGCTTCTCTTTTCATTGAGCAGTATCATAACACTGTTTTTGTTTAGTCTACAAATGGATATTCAGGAGCGCTTTGAGGCTTACAGTGAGAAAGGAAACGTCTTCAGATAGAAAATGGAGAGAAGCTTTCTGAGGAGCTGCTTTGTGACGTGTGCATTCCACTCACAGAATTCCACTGACAGAATGATGTGTGCCTTGCACTCACAGAATGACATGTGCATTCCACTCACCTTTCTTCTCCTAGAGGATTCCAGAATCTCTTTTGGAGCAAAAGCTACCAAGAGACATTCGGTATTATAGGGATGGCTATGGTGAAAAAGGAAATATCCTCAGACAAAAACTGGAAAGAAGATTTCTGTGAAACTGCATCGTATTAGATATATTTATTCATCTTGCATAGTTAAAACTTTTCTTATAACGCAAAGTTTGGAAACTCCATCACGCATGCATCCACGAAGAGATATTCGGGAGCACATTGAGGCCTATGGTGAAAGAGGAGATATCTTCAGATAAAAAGTGGAGAGAAGCTTTCTGAGAAACGACTTTGTGATATATGCACTCCACTCAGGGAGTTATACCTCTTTTCTCACAAGGCAGTGTTGAACACCGTTCCTGTGAAACCAAAAAAGTGGTACTTCAGAGCACATTGAGGACTATGGTGCATAGTGAAATATACTGAAACGAAAACGAGAAAGAAGCGTTCCAAGAATCTGCTCTCTGATATGTGCATTCACTTCACAGAGTTAATGCTTCCTGTATGTTGCCCAGTTTCGAAACTCTGTCTTTGAGGGAAATGTGAAGGGATATTTAGTGACGCCCAGAGGTTTGTGGTGAGCAAGGAAACATTTTCCAATGAAACCTCCAGAGAAACTTTCAGACCAACTGCATTGCTATGTGTGTATTCGTCTCATAGAGTTAAACCATTCTCTGGATTGAACAGCTTGAAATCACTGTTTTTGTGGACTCTGAGGGAGGACATTTGGGAGTGATCCTTATAACATGAAGAAAGAAATATCCTCAGGGAAAATCCAGAAAGAAGCTTTCTGTGAAACTGCTCTGTGTCATCTTTTTTTTTTTTTAATACTCCGTATTTTTATTTGTCTGTATATTTCAACTGTTTCTTATATCATAATAGATCAGTGGCAACATTTTCTGATCTG
Organism: Piliocolobus tephrosceles; assembly: GCF_002776525.5. NCBI lineage: Eukaryota > Metazoa > Chordata > Mammalia > Primates > Cercopithecidae > Piliocolobus > Piliocolobus tephrosceles. The sequence continues at coordinate 31,105,031 of NC_045450.1, read as the reverse complement.
TATTCAAAACTGGTTTAGTGCCAAAAAAAGTACAAATGTTTTGATAAACACCAAATTAAAGAAACTGAAACTGCTTTTGCTATTTCAGTCTCTAAAGTGTGACTGTATATCATAATTTGATAAATTCATATAATATACTCTTTTGGAGATTTAGACATATTGTATGCTCTTTTGGAAATTCATATTCACTTTTATGACCCCAGAAACTATTTTGTCAAAAGTATCCTGCAGGCATTACAGAGTTTTACTCCACAAAAGCGCTGGAGACACATATCTAATGAGAACACATTTTTGGTTTTATGAAAGTCCACATGTTAATTTCGCAAGCAGCTAAATAGTAAAATTTGCAGTTTCTAAAAAGTGAATTGTAAATTATGATGACTACAGCTTACATGAATTAGCTTTTTATTCTTGTCATTGCCCAGTACATATTTTATTCTCCAAAATAAAGAATATTTCTGAAGTAATAATCAAAGAGGCTCATTTTCATATTTTTTATTATTAACGAAACAAATTGTGTCAAATAGCCTTAAAAGATCAAAGGATGTACATACTGACAAACTGTCTTCAATCTACAACATTTCTTTTTTATAATTTATAGGTTGTGTCCTTCTTTCCACTCTCAGTTAGATTTTAAAAGCATTTGGCAACACATCTCTATTTTTTTTATTATACTTTAAGTTCTAGGGTACATGTGCATAACGTGCGGGTTTGTTACATATGTATACTTGTGCCATGTTGGTGTGCTGCACCCATCAACTCGTCAGCACCCATCAATTCATCATTTATATCAGGTATAACTCCCCAATGCAATCCCTCCCCCATCCTCCCTCTCCATGATAGGCCCCAGTGTGTGATGTTCCCCTTCACGAGTCCAAGTGAGCTCATTGTTCAGTTCCCACCTATGAGTGAGAACATGCGGTATTTGGTTTTCTCTTCTTGTGATAGTTTGCTAAGAATGATGGTTTCCAGCTGCATCCATGTCCCTACAAAGGACACAAACTCATCTTTTTTTATGGCTGCATAGTATACCACGGTGTGTATGTGCCACATTTTCTTAATCCAGTCTGTCACTGATGGACATTTGGTTTGATTCCAAGTCTTTGCTATTGTGAATAGTGCCGCAATAAACATACGTGTGCATGTGTCTTTGTAGTAGCATAATTTATAATCCTTTGGGTATATACCCAGTAGTGGGATGGCTGGGTCATATGGCACATCTAGTTCTAGATCCTTGAGGAATTGCCATACTGTTTTCCATAATGGTTTAACTAGTTTACAATCCCACCAACAATGTAAAAGTGTTCCTATTTCTCCACATCCTCTCCAACACCTGTTGTTTCCTGACTTTTTAATGATTGCCGTTCTAACTGGTGTGAGATGGTATCTCATTGTGGTTTTGATTTGCATTCTCTGATGGCGAGTGATGATGATCATTTTTTCATGTGTCTGTTGGCTGTATGAATGTCTTCTTTTGAGAAATGTCTGTTCATATCCTTTCCCCTTTTGTATGGGGTTGTTTGTTTTTTTCTTGTATATTTGTTTGAGTTCTTTGTAGATTCTGCAAATTTGCCCTTTGTCAGATGAGTAGATTGCAAAAAATTTCTCCCATTCTGTAGGTTGCCTGTTCACTCTGATGGTAGTTTCTTTTGCTGTGCAGAAGCTCTTTAGTTTAATTAGATCCCAAAAAAATGCTCTGTGTCATCTTAATGGCTCTCACTCAGTTATGTCCCTCTTTTCATTGAGCAGTTTTCTAACCCTGTGTATGCTTAGCGTGTGGAAGGATATTCGGGAGCACTTTGAACCTTACAGTGAAAAAGGAAATATGTTCAGACCAAAACTGAAGAGAAGGTTTCCTAGGAACTGCTTTGACTCATGTGAATTTCTGCCAGACTGTTATACCTCCCTTCTCATACAGCGTCGGGGAAACCCTCTTGGAGGAACAGGTACCAAGTGATATAGGGGAGCATGTTGATGCCGATGGAGAAAAGGGAAAGAGCCTCAGAGAAAAACTGGAAAGAAGATTTCTAGGAAACTACTCTTTGACATGTGTAATAATCTCGAAAAGATAAAGCTTTCTTTACATTAAGCAACTTGGAAACTGTCATGGACGGATTCAGGAAGGAAAGGACTTTCGGGAGCACATTCAGGACTGTGCTGATAAAGGAAATCTCTTCAGATAAAAATTGGAAAGAAGTTTTCTGTGAATCTGTTTTTTACTATGTTTATTCATCTCACAGAGATAAAGTTTTCTTTACATTATGCAGCTTGGAAACTCCCTCATGGATGGATCCACGAAGGGACATTTGGGATCACATACGGGCCTATAGTGAAATAGGAAATATAGTCAGATCAAAACGGGAGAGAAGCTTTCAGAGAAACTGCTTGGTGACGTGTGAATTCCACCCAGGGATTTATAACTATCTTCTCATAAGGCACAATTTGAACACTGTTCCTATAAAACCAAAAGAGTGATATTCGGAGCATATTAAAGACTATGGCAAAATTGAAATGTCCAATAAAAAAGGGAAAGAAGCACTCGAAGAAACTGTTCTCAAAAATGTCCATTTTTACACAGGGTTAAAGCTTACTCTACATTTCCCAGTTTGAAAGTCGGTCTTTCAGGGTTCTGGGAAGGGATAGTAAGGGGCAACCTGAGGCCTATGTCGAGCAAGGAAATCTCTTCCATTGAATATTTGAGAGAAGCTTTCTGCATAAAACTTTTGTGAAGAAAGGTGAGTGGAATGCACACGTCATTCTGTGAGTGGAATGCACATGTCATTCTGTGAGTGGAATTCTGTGAGTGGAATGCACATGTCATAAAGCAGCTCCTCAGAAAGCTTCTCTCCAGTTTCTGTCTGAAGACGTTTCCTTTCTCATCGTGAGCCTCAAAGCGCTGCTAAAAATCCCTTCGCAGCCTAAACAAAAGCAGTGTTATGATGCTGCTTAATGAAAAGAGAAGCTTAACTGTGAGAGCGGATTTCACGTGATATAGAGCAGATTCACAGAAAGCGTCCTTCTGGTTTCTCTCTGAGGTTATTTTTTTTCACGGTATTATAAAGAGCGTTTCCAAATGTCCTTTCTCAGATTCCACCAAAACAGTGACTTCAAACTACTCAATCCAAAGAATGATTTAACTGTATTAGATGAACACAAACTTCATGAAAGAGTTGCACAGACAGCTTCTCTCAAATATTTGATGGAAGACATTTCCTTGTTTGACACAGGCCTCCAGTTCACACTTATTATCCCTTTGCAGAATCCTCAAAGACGGAATTTCAAACAGGGAAATGTAGAGTAAGCATTAACCCTGTGAAAAGAATGGATATGTCAGAGAGCATTTCTTCGAGTGCTTCTTTCTGATTTTTATTGGACGACATTTCACTTTTTGCCATAGTCTTCAATGTGCTCAGAATATCTCTCTTTTGGTTATCCAGGAACATTGTTCAAACTGTGGCTTATGAGAAGGAAGTTACAACTCCCTGAGTGGAATGCACACATCACCAAGCAGTTTCTCAGATAGCTTCTCTCCAGTTTTTATCTGGCTATGTTTCCTATTTCACGATAGGCCCGAATGTGATCCCAAATATCCCTTCGCTGATCCATCCAAGAGGGAGTTTTGAAGCTGCATAATGTGAAGAAAGCGTCATCTCTGTCAGATGAATAAACATAGCATAAAGCAGATTCACAGAAACCTTCTTTCCAGTTTTTATCTGAAGAGATTTCCTTTCTCACCACAGTCTTGGATGTCCTCCTGAAGGTCCCTTCCTGGATCCGTCCATGACAGTTTCCAAGCTGCCTAATGTAAAGATAGCTTTATCAATGTGGGATGATTACACATATCACAGAATAGTTTCCTAGAAAGCTTCTTTCCAGTTTTTATCTGAGGCTATTTCCCTTTTCATCATCAGTAGCAACATGCTCCCGAATATAATTTGGTACCTGTTTCTCCAAAGGGGTTTCCCCGACGCTATATGAGAAGAGAGGTATAACACTCTGAGTGGAATGCACATGGCACAAGGCAGTTCCTAGGAAAGCTTCTCTCCAGCTTTGGTCTGAGCATATTTCCTTTTTCACCGTGAGCATCAAAGTGCTCCCGAATATCCCATCACATGCTCAGCATACAAAGGGATAGAACACTGCTCAATGAAAAGAGAGGGTTAAGTGAACCAGAGCCATTAAGATGACACAGAGCAGTTTCACAGAAAGCTTCCTTCTGGATTTTACCTAAGGATATTTCTTTCTCCATGTTCTAAGGATCGTTCCCAAATGTCCTTCCTCAGATTCCACAAAAACATTGATTTCAAGCTGTTCAACCAAAAGAACGGTTTAACTCCATGAGATGAATACACACATTGCAAATCAGTTGCTCAGAAAGTTTCTCTGCAGATTACAGCAGAAGACGTTTCCTGGCTAAACACAAGCCTCCAGGCGTCACTAAATATCCCTTCACAGATTCTTCAAAGACAGACTTTCAAAACTTGGCAACATAGTGTAAGCATTGACTCTGTGAAGTGAATGTACATATCAGAGAGCAGATTATTGGAACGCTTCTTCCTCGATTTAATTCAGTATATTTCACTATTCACCACAGTCCTCAATGCGCTCCAAAATATCACTTTTTCGGTTTCACAGAAACAGTGTTCACACACTGCCTTGTGAGAAAAGAGGTATAACTACAAGAGTGGAATACATACATCACAAAGTCGTTTCTCCGAAAGCTTCAATCCACTTTTTATCTGAAGATATATCCTCTTTCACCGTAGGCCTTAATGTGCCCCCGAATGTACCTTCGCAGGTCCGTGCATGATGCAGTTTCAAAACTGCGTAATATAAGAAACCTTTTAACTATGCAAGATGAATAAATATATCTAACACAATGCAGTTTCACAGAAATCTTGTTTCCAGTTTTTGTCTGAGGATATTTCGTTTTTGACCATAGCCATTCCTATACTCCCGAATGTCTCTTGGTAGCTTTTTCTCCAAAGGGATTCCGGAATCCTCTAGGAGAAGAAAGGTGAGTGGAATGCACACGTCATTCTGTGAGTGGAATAATGTGAGTGGAATGAACACGTCACAAAGTGGCTCCTCATAAATCTTCTCTCCTGTTTCTATCTGAAGACGTTTACTTTCTCACCATACACCTCAAAGCATTCCTGAACATCCCTTCATAGTCTAAACAAAAACAGAGTTATGACACTGCTCAATGAAAAGAGAAGCTTAATTGTGTGAGTGGAATTAACTTGACAGAGAGTAGTTTCAGAGAAAGCTGCCTTCTGGTTTCTCTCTGAGGTTATTTCTTTTTCTGGATATTCTAAAGAGCGTTTCCAAATGTCCTTTCTCAGATTCCACAGAAACAGTGATTTCAAACTACTGAATCCAAAGAATTATTTAACTCTATGAGATGAGCACAAACTTCACAAAAGGACTGTGCACAAAGCTGCTCTCAAATATTCGATGGAAGACATTTCCTTGCTCGACACAAGCCTCCGGTTGCCACTTACTATCCCTCACAGAACCCTCAAAACCGACTTTCAAACTGGGAAATATAGAGTAAGCTTTAACCCTGTGTTAAAATGGACATGTCAGAGAGCAGTTTCTTCGGGTGCTTCTTTCTTTTTTTTATTGGACATTTCAATTTTGCCATAGTCTTCAATGCGCTCCGAATATCACTCTTTTGGTTTTACGGGAACAGAGTTCAAATTGTGCCTTATAAGAAGAAAGTTATGACGCCCTGAGTGGAATGCAGACGTCACAAAGCAGTTTCTCAGAAAGCTTCTCTCCCGTTTTGATCTGGCTATATTTCCTATTTCACTCTAGGCCCGAATGCGATCCCAAATTTCCCTTCGCGGATCCATCCACGAGGTAGTTTCCAAGCTGTGTAATGTAAAGAAAGATTCATCCATGTGAGATGAATAAACATAGCAAAAAGCAGATTCACAAAAAGCTTCTTTCCCGTTTTTAGCTGAAGGTATTTCGTTTTTCACCATAGTCTTCAAAGTGCTCCCGAAGTTCCCTTCATGGATAACTCCATGACAGTTACCAAGCTGTGTAATGTAACGAAACCTTGACCTATTTGAGATTATTACACATATCACAGAGTAGTTTCCTAGAAAGCTTTTCCCAGTTTTAGTCTGAGGCTATTTCCCTTTTCACTATCGGCAGCAAGATACTCACGAATATCATTTGGTACCTGTTTCTCCAAAAAGGTTCCCCGACTCTGTATGAGAAGAGAGGTATAACACTGTGCGTGAAATGCACACGTCACAATGCAGTTCCACGGAAAGCTTCACTCCACCTGTGGTCTGAACATATTTCCTTTTTCACCGTGAGCCTGAAAGTGCTCCTGAATATCCTGTCACATGCTCAGCATACAAAGGGTTAGAAAACTGCTCAATGAAAAGAGGGGCTTATCTGAGTGAGAGCCTTTAAGACGACACAGAGCAGTTTCACAGAAAGCTTCCTTCTGGATTTTACCTGAGGGTATTTTTTTCTCCATGTTCCAAGGAACGTTCCCAAATGTCCTTCCTCTGATTCCACAAAAACAGTGATTTCAAGGTGTTCAATAAAAAAAAAAAAAAACGGTTTCACTCTTTGAGACGAATACACACATCACAAAGCAGCTGCCCAGAAAGTTTCTGTGCAAGATCATCGGAAGACGTTTCCTTGCTCACCACAAGCCTCCGGGCATCACTAAATATCACTTCACAGATGTTTTAAAGACAGAATTTCGAACCTGACCAACATAGAGTAAGCTTTAACACTGTGAACTGAATGCACATATCACAGAGCAGATTCTTGGAACGCATCTTCCTCGATTTTATTTCAGTATATTTCATTATTCGCCATAGTCCTCAATGCGCTCTGAAATATCACTTTTTCGGTTTCACAGGAACAGTGTTCAAACACTGCCTTGTGACAAAGGAGGTATAACTCCCTGAATGGAATGCATACATCACAAAGTCGTTTCTCAGAAAGCTTCTCTCCACTTTATATCTGAAGATATCTCCTCTTTCACCATAGGCCTCAAGGTGCTCCCGAATGACACTTCGCAGAACCGTGCATGACGGAGTTTCCAAACTGCATAATATAAGAAAAGTTTTAACTATGCGAGATGAATAAATATATCTAACACAATGCAGTTTCACAGAAATTTTCTTTTCAGATTTTGTCTGAGGATATTTCACTTTTCACCATAGCAATCCCTATACTCCCAAATGTCTCTTGGTAACATTTTCTCCAAAAGGGATTCTGGAATCCTCTAGGAGAAGAAAGGTGAGTGGAATGCACACGTCATTCTGTGAGTGCAAGGCACACATCATTGTTTCAGTGGAATTCTGTGAGTGGAATACACACGCCACAAAGCAGCTCCTCAGAAAGCTTCTCTCCATTTTCTATCTGAAGCCGTTTCGTTTCTCACCATAAGCCTCAAAGCGCTCCTGAATATCCCTTTGCAGAATAAATAAAAACAGTGTTATGATACTGCTCAATGAAAAGAGAAGCTTAACTGTGAGCAGAATTCACGTGACACAGAGCAGTTTCACAGAAAACTTCCTTCTGGTTTCTCTCTGAGGTTATTTCTTTTTTCAGGATATTCTAAAGAGCGTTTCCAAATGTCCTTTCTCAGATTCCACAGAAAGAGTGAGTTCAAACTACTCAATACAAAGAATGATTTAACTCTGTGAGATGAGCACAAACTTCACAAAAGTGTTATACAGAAAGCTTCTCTCAAATATTCGATGGGAGACATTTCCTTGCTCGACACAGGCCTCCGTTTGGCACTTACTATCCTTTCGTGGAACCCTGAAAGTCTGAATTTAAAAGAAAGCTTCCGTCTGGTTTCTCTCTGAGGTTTTTTCTTTTTCAGTATATTTTAAAGAACGTTTCCAAATGTCTTTCTCAGATTCCACAGAAACAGTGATTTAAAACTGCTTAATACAAAGAATGATTTAACTCTATGAGATGAATACAAACATCACAAAAGAATTGGACGGAAAGATTCTCTCCGATTTTCGATGGAACACATTTCCTTGCTCGACACAGTCCTCCCGTTGCCAATTACTATCCCTTCGTAAAACCCTCAAAGACCGACTTGCAACCTGGGAAATGTAGAGGAAGCTTTAACCCTGTGAAAACAATAGACATGTCAGAGAGCAGTTTTTTCCAGTGTTACTTTCTGTTTTTTATTGGACAACATTTCACTTTTTGCCATAATCTTCAATGTGCTTCAAATATCACTCTTTTCATTTTACAGGAACAGTGTTAAACTGTGCCTTATGAGAAGAAAGTTATACCTCCCTGACTGGAATGCACACATCACCAAGCAGTTTCTCAAAAAGCTTCTCTCCAATTTTTATCTGACTATATTTCCTATTTCACCATAGGCCCGAATATGATCCCAAATATCCCTTCGCAGATCAATCCACAAGTGAGTTTGCAAGCCACGTAATGTTAAGGAAGCTTCAACTATGTGAGATGAATAAACATAGTAAGAATCAGATTCACAGACAGCTTCTTTCCAGTTTTTATCTGAAGATATTTTCTTTTTCTCCATAGTCGTGAATGTGCTCCCGAACGTCCCATCGTGGATCCGTCCATGACAGTTCCCAAGCTGCGTAATGTAAAGAAAGGTTTATCTATGTGATATGATTACACATATCACAGAGTAGTTTCCTAGAAAGCTTCTTTCCAGTTTTTTTCTGAGGCTATTTCCCTTTTCACCATCGGCTTCAACATCCTCCCGAATATCACTTGGTATCTGTTTTTTCAAAAGGGTTTCCCCAACGCTGTATGAGGAGAGAGGTATAACACTGTGAGTGGAATGCACACGTCACAAAGCAGTTCCCCGGAAAGCTTGTCTCCACTTTCTATCTGAACATATTTCCTTTAACACTGGTAGCCTCAAGGTGTTCTCGAATACCACATCATAAGCTAAACATACATAGGGTTAGAAAACTGCTCAATGAAAAGTGTGACTTAACTGAGTGAGAGGAATTAAGATGACACCGAGCAATTTCACAGAAAGCTTCCTTCTGGATTTTACCTTAGGATATTTCTTTCTCCATATTCTAAGGATCGTTCCCAAATGTCCTTCTCAGACTTCACAAAAACAGTGATATCAAGCTGCTTAAGCCAAGGAATGGTTTAACTCTATGAGATGAATACACACATCACAAAACAGTTGCTCAGAAAGTTTCTCTGCAGGTTTCATCGTAAGACGTTTGCTTGCTCACCACAAGCCTCTGGTCGTCACTAAATATCCTTTCACAGATTCTTCAAAGACAGAGTTTCGAAGCTCAGCAACATAGAGTAAGAATTAACTCTGTGAAGTGAATGCACATATCAGAGAGCAGATTCGGGGAATGCTTCTTCCTCGATTATATTTCAGTATATTTCACTATTCGCCATAGTCCTCAATGCATTCTGAACTATCACATTTGGTTTCACAGGAACAGTGTTCAAACACTGCCTTGTGAGAAAAGAGGTATAACTACCTGAGAGGAATGCATACATCACGAAGTAGTTTTTCAGAAGGCTTCTTTCCAGTTTTTATCTGAAGATATCTCCTGTTTCAATGTAGGCCTAAATGTTCTCCTGAAAGGCCCTGCGTTTATCCGTGCATGATGGAGTTTCCAAAGTGTGTAATATAAGAAAAGTTTTAACTATGTGCGATGAATGAATATATCCAGCAAAAAGGAGTTTCACAGAAATGTTCCTTCCAGTTTTTCTGTGAGGATAATTCCTTTTTCATCATAGCAGTCCCTATACGCCCGAATGTCTCTTGGTAGCTTTTTCTCCAAAAGGGATTCTGGAATCCTTCAGGAGAAGAAAGGTATATTTCTGTGAGTGGGATGCACACGTCACAAAGCAGATCCTCAGAAAGCTTCACTCCAGTTTCTATCTGAAGACGGTTCCTTTCTCATCGTGAGCCTCAAAGCACTCCTGAATATCCCTTCGCCGGCTAAACAAAAACAGTGTTATGATACTGCTCAATGAAAAGAGAAGCTTAACTGTGTGAGTGGAATTCAGGAGACACAGAGCAGTTTCAAACAAAGCTTCCTTCTGGATTCTCTCTGAGGTTACTTTTTTTCAGAATATTCTAAAAAGCATTTTCAAATGTTCTTTCTCAGATTCTACAGAAACAGTGATTTGAAACTACTCAATCCAAAGAAGGATTTAACTCTTTGAGATGAATACAAGCATCACAAAAGAGTTGCGCACAAAATTTCTCTCCAACTTTCGATGGAAGACAATTCCTTGCTCGACACAGGCCTCCGGTTGCCACTTACAATCCCTTCCCAGAACCCTCAAAGACGGACTTTCATACTTGGAAATGTAGAGTACACTTTAACGCTGTGAAAAGAATGGAAATGTCAGAGAGAAGTTTCTTCGAGTGCTTCTTTCTGTTTTTCATTGGATGACATGTCACTTTTTTGCCATAGTCTTGAATGTGCTCTGAATATCACTTTTTTGGTTGTATTAGAACTGTGTTTAAACTGTGTCTTATGAGAAGAAAGTTATAACTTCCTGCGTGGAATGCACACATCAGAAAGCAGTTTCTCAGAAAGCTTCTCTCCAGTTTTTAACTGGCTATATTTCCTATTTCACCTTAGACCCGAATGTGATCCCAAATATCCCTTCGCAGATCCATCCACGAGGGTTTCCAAGCTGTGTAATGTAAACAAGCTTCAATGATGTGAGATGAAGAAATATAGCAAAAACCAGATACACAGAAATCTTATTTCCTCTTTTTAGCTGAAGGTATTTCGTTTTTCTCCATAGTCCTGAATGTTCTCCCAAAGGTCCCTTCAAGGATCTGTCCATGACAGTTTGCAAGCTGCATAATGTAAAGAAAGCTTTATCTCTGTGGCATGATTTCACATATCACAGAGTAGTTTCCTAGAAAGCTTCTTTCCTGTTTTTGTCTGAGGCTATTTCCCTTTACACCATCGGCATAATCATGCTCCTGAATATCACTAGGCACCTTTCCTCCAAAAAAGTTTCCCCACCGCTGTATGAGAAGAGAGGTATAAGACTGTGAATGGAATGCGCACGTCAGAAAGCACTTCCTGGGAAAGCTTCTCTGCACTTTCGGTCTGAACATATTCCCTTTTTCACCGTAAGCCTCAGAGTGCTATGAAATATCCCATCACATGCTAAACATGCACAGGGTTAGAAAACTGCTCAATGCAAAGAGAGGCTTAACTGAACGACAGGAATTAAGACGACAGAGAGCAGTTTCACAGAAAGCTTCCTACTGGATTTTTCAAGAGCATATTACTTTTTTCCATATTCTAAGGATCGTTCCCAAATGTCCTTCCTCAAATGCCACAAAAACAGTGACTTCATCTGCTCAATACAAAGAATGGTTTAACTCTAGGAAACGAATACACACATTGCAAAGCAGTTGCTCACAAAGTTTCTCTGCAGGTTTCAACAGAAGACGTTTTCTTGCTCATCACAAGCCTCCGGGCATCACTAAATATCCCTACACAGATTCTTCAAAGAGAGAGTTTTGAAACTGGGCAACATAGAGTAAGCATTAACTCAGTGAATTGAATGCACATATCAGAGAGCAGGTTCTTGGAACACCTATTCCTCGATTTTGTTTCAGCATATTTCCCTATTCGCCATAGTCCACATTCCACTCTGAAATATCACTTTTTCTATTTCACAGAAATAGTGTTCAAGCGCTACCTTGTGAGAAACGAGGTATAACTCCCTGAGTGGAATGCATACATCACAAAGGAGTTTCTCAGAAAGCGTCTATCCAGTTTTTATCTGAGGATATCTCCTCTTTCACCGTAGGCCTGAATGTTCTCCCGAATGTCCCTTCGCGGATCTGTGCATGACGAAATTTCCAAATTGTGTAATATAAGAAAAGTTTTAACTATGCAAGATGAATAAATATATCTCACACAAAGCCGTTTCACCAGTATCTTCTTTTCAGTTTTTGGCTGAGGATATTAACTTTTTTACCATAGCACTCCATATACACAAACAAATGTCTCTTGGTAGCTCTGTCTCCAAAAGGGATTCCAGAATCCTCTAGGAGAAGAAAGGTATATTTCTGTGAGTCACATGCACACGTCACACAGCAGCTCCTCAGAAAGCTTCTCTCCAGTTTCTATCTGAAGATGTTTCCTTTCTCACCGTAAGTCTCCAAGTGCTCCAGAATATCCCTTCGCAGAGTAAACAAAAACAGTGTTACGATACTGCTCAATGAAAAGAGAAGCTTAACTGTGTGAGTGGAATTCACGTGACATAGAGCAGTCTCACAGAAAGCTTCCTTCTGCTTTCTCTCTGAGGTTATTTCTTTTTCAGGATATTCTAAAGAGCATTTCCAAATGTTCTTTCTCAGATTCCACAGAAAGAGTGATTTCAATCTACTCAATTCAAAGAATTATTTAACTCTATGAGATGAACACAAACTTCACAAAATGTTGCACAGATATGTTCCCTCAAATATTCAATGGAAGGTATTTCCTTGTGTGTTTCAGGCCTCCGGTAGCCACTTACTATGCCTTCGCAGAACTCTCAATGACCGACATTCAAACTGGGAAATATAGAGTAAGGTTTAACCCTGTGTAAAAATGGACATGTCAGAGAGCAGTTTCTTCGAGTGCTTTTTTCTGTTTTTTATTGGACATTTCAATTTTCTATAGGATTCAATGTTCTCCGAATATCACTCTTTTGGTTTTACAGGAACAGTGTTCAAATTGTGCCTTATGAGAAGAAAGTTATAACTCCCTGACTGGAATGCACACGTCAGCAAGCAGTCTCTCACAAAGCTTCTCTACCGTTTTGATCTGACTTTTTTCTATTTCACTATAGGCCCAAATGTGATCCCAAATATCCCTTCATGGATCCATCCAAAACGGAGTTTCTAAGCTGCCTAATGTAAAGTAGCTTCATCTCTGTGAGATGAATAAAGATAGCAAAAAGCAGATTCACAGAAATATTCTTTCCAATTTTTATCAGAAGATATTTCCTTTTTCATCATATTCCTGAATGTGTTCGCGAAGGTCCCTTCCTGGATCATTCCATGGCAGTTTCCAATTTGCGTCATGTAAAGAAAGCATTATCTATGTGAGATGATTACACATATCACAGAGTAGTTTCCTAGAAAGCTTTTTCCAATATGAATCTGAGGCTGTTACCCTTTTCACCATCGCCACCAACAGACTCCCGAATATCACTTGGTATCTGTTTCTCCAAAATGGTTTCCCCGACGCTGTATGAGAAGAGAGGTATAACACTGTGAGTGGAATGGAAATGTCACAGGGCAGTTCCCCCAAAAGCTTCTCTCCAGTTTTGGTCTGGACATATTTTCTTTTTCACTGTAAGCCTCAAAGTGCTCCCGAATATCCCATCACACACTAAGCATACACAGGGTTAGAAAACCGCTGAATGAAAAGAGGGGATTAACTGAGTGAGAGCCATTAAGATGACACAGAGCAGTTTCACGGAAAGCTTCCTTCTGGATTTTCCCTGAGGATATTTCTTTCTCCATGCTCTGTGGATCGTTCCCAAATATCCTTCCTCAGATTCCACAAATCAGTGATGTCAAGGTGTTCAAACGAAAGAACGGTTTATCTCTATTAGACGAATACACACATCGCAAAGCAGTTGCTCAGAAAGTTTCTCTGCAGGTTTCATCGGAAGACGTTTCCTTTCTCACCACAAGCCTCTGGGAGTTACTAAATATTTCTTCACAGATTCTACAAAGACAGAGTTTCGAAACTGGGCAACATAGAGTATGTATTAACTATGTGAAGCGAATGCACATATCAGAGGGCAGATTCTTGGAGCACTTCTTCCTCAATTCTATTTCAGTATATTTCAATATTTGCCATAGTCCTAAATGCGCTCCAAAATATCACTTTTTCGGTTTCACAGGAACAGTGTTAAAACACTGCCTTTTGAGAAAAGAGGTAAAGAACTGGAGAGAAGCTTCCTGGGGAGCTGCTCTGTGACACGTGCATTCCACTCACAGAATTCCACTCACAGAATGATGTGTGCATTCCACTCGCCTTTCTTCTCCTAGAGGATTTCAGAATCCCTTTTGGAGAAGAAGCTACCAAGAGAAATTCGAGAGTATAATGATGGCTATGGTGAAAACGAAAACATCCTCAGACAAAAACTGGAAAGAAGATTTCTGTGAAACTGCTTTGTGTTAGATATATTTACTCATCTCCATAGTTAAAACTTTTCTTATATTATGCAGTTTGGAAACTGCATCATGCACGTATCCGTGAAGGGATATTCGGGAGCACATTCAGGCCAACGGTGAAAAAGGAGATAGTTTCAAATAAAAAGTGGGGAGAAGCTTTCTGAGAAATGACTTTGTGATGTATGCATTCCACTCAGGGAGTTATACCTCTTTTCTCACAAGGCAGTGTTTGAACACTGTTTCTGTGAAACCAAAAAAGTGATATTTCGGAGCGCAATGAGGACGATGGCGAATAGTGAAATATAATGAAATAAAATCGAGGAAGAAGTGTTCCAAGAATCTGTTCTCTGATATGTGCATTCACATCACAGAGTTAATGCTTCCTGTATATTGTCCAGTTTCGAAACTCTGTTTTTGAAGGATCTGTGAAGGGATATTTAGTGACGCCCGGACACTTGCGGTGAGCAAGGAAACGTCTTCCGATGAAAACTCCAGAGAAACTTTATGAGCAACTGCTTTGCGATGTGTGTATCCGTCTCATAGGGATAAACCGTTCTGTGGATTGAACAGCTTGAAATCACTGTTTTTGTGGTATCTGAGGAAGGACATTTGGGAACGATCCTTAGAACATGGAGAAAGAAATATCCTCAGGGAAAATCCAGAAGGAAGGTTTCTGTGAAACTTCTCGGTGTCTTCTTAATGGCTCTCACTCAGTTAAGCTCCTCTTTTCATTGAGCAGTTATTCGATATTCGAGGCATGTTGATGCCAATGGTGAAAAGGGAAATTGCCTCAGACTACAACAGGAAAAACTTTTCTAGGAACCTACTCTGAGCTATGTGTAATCATTTCACATAGATAATGCTTTCTTTACATTAGGATGCTTGGAAACTGTCATGGACGAATACATGAAGGGACCTTCAGGAGCATTTTGAGGACTGTGGTGAAAATCGAAATATCTTCAGAAAAAACTGGAGAGAAGCGTTCTGTGAATCTGCTTTTTGCTATGTTTATTCTCCTCACATGGATGAAGCTTTCTTTACATTACACAGCTTGGAAACTCCCTCGTGGATGGATCCAGGAAGGAAACTCCCTCGTGGATGGATCCAGGAAGGAAACTCCCTCGTGGATGGATCCAGGAATTTGGGATCACATTCGGGCCTATAGTGAAAGAGGAAATATAGTCAGATCAAAAGGGGAGAGAAGCTTTCTGAGAAACTGCTTGGTGATGTGTGCATTCCACTCAGGGAGTTATAACTTTCTTCTCATAAGGCACAATTTGAACACTCTTCCTGTAAAACCAAAGAAGTTATATTCAGAGCACATTGAAGACTATGGCAAAATTGAAATGTCCATAAAAAAACACGAAAGAAGCACTCAAAGAAACTGCTCTCTGACATGTCGTTTTTCACACAGGGTTAAAGCTTACTCTACATTTCCCAGTTAGAAACTCGGTCCTTGAGGGTTCTGGGAACGTTTAGTAAGTTGCATCCGGAAGCCTATGTCAAGCTGGGAAATGTCTTCCATCGAATATTTGAGAGAAGCTTTCTGTGCAACTCTTTTGTGAAGATTGTGTTCATCTCATAGAGTTAAATCATTCTTTGGATTCAGTAGTTTGAAATCACTGTTTCTGTGGAATCTGAGAAAAGACATTTGGAAACGCTCTTTAGAATATCTTGAAAAAGAAATATCCTCAGAGATAAATCAGAAGGAAGCTTTCTGTGAAACTGCTTTGTGTCACGTGAATTCCGCTCACACTGTTAAGCTTCACTTTTCATTGAGCAGTATCATAACACTGCTTTTGTTTAGTCTGCCAAGGGATATTCAGGAGCGCTTTGAGGCTTAGGTGTGTAAGGAAACGTCTTCAGATAGAAACTGGAGAGAAGCTTTCTGAGAAGCTGCTTTGTGACGTGTGCATTCCACTCACAGAAATCCACTGACAGAATGACGTGTGCATTCCACTCACCTTTCTTCTGCTAGAGGATTCCGGAATCCCTTTTGGAGAAAAAGATACCAAGAGACATTTGGTAGTATAGGGATGGCTATGGTGAAAAAGGAAATATCCTCAGACAAAAAGTGGAAAGAAGATTTCTGTGGAACTGCTTTGCGTTGGATACATTTATTCATCCAACAGAGTTAAAACTTTTCTTATATTATGCAGTTTGTAAATTTCGTCATGCACGGAAGTGTGAAGGGACTTTCAGGAGCACATTCAGGCCTTTGGTGAAAGAGGAGATATCTTCAGATAAAAAGTGAAGAGAAGTTTTCTGAGAAAAGACGTGTGATGTATGCATTCCACTCAGGGAATCTTACCTCTTTTCTCACAAAGCAGTGTTTGAACACTGTTCCTGTAAAACTGAAACGGTGATATTTCGGAGTGCTTTGAGGACTATGGCGAATAGTGAAATATATTGAAATAAAATTGAGGAAGATGCATTCCAAGAATCTGCTCTCTGATATGTGCATTCACTTCACAGAGTTAATGCTTACTCAATGTGCCCAGTTTCGAAACTCTATCTTTGAAGGATCTGTGAAGGAATATTTAGTGATGCTTGGAGGTGTGTGCTGAGCAAGGAAACGTCTTCCGATGAAACCTGCAGAGAAACTTTCTGATCAATTGCTTTGTGATGTGTGTATTCGTCTCGTAGAGTTAAACCATTATTTGGATTGAACAGCTTGAAATCACTGTTTTTGTGGAATCTGAGGAAGAACATTTGGGAACGATCCTTAGAACATAGAGAAAGAAATATTCACAGGGAAAATCCAGAAGGAAGCTTTCTGTGAAACGCTCTGTGTGGTCTTTTTTTTTTTTTTTTTTT
>NC_045450.1:31058462-31087641 GCF_002776525.5 Piliocolobus tephrosceles | reverse complement strand
CTGGGGTAGTGCAAGGTCAGAAACATGAACATCCATCTGAAAGGTCTGTCTCCAAGGTCCCTTAGAGCAACCCATACAACAAACAGGCTGCATCACTACCAGGGAAGCTGCTGTTTGCAGCCATTGCACACTGGGCCCCCATGAGGAAAGGAACTCAGTCGGCGTAATTGGCTGCAGGTGTGTGGTCTTAATGGCTCTCACTCAGTTAAGCCACTCTTTTCATTGACCAGTTTTCTAACCCAGTGTATGCTTAGCGTGTGACGGGATATTCGGGAACTTTGAGGCTTGCAATGAAAAAGGAAATATGTTCAGACCAAAAATGGAGAGAAGCTTACAAGGAACTGCCTTTTGACATGTGTATTCCACTCACAGTTTATACCTCTCTTCTCATATAGCCTCAGTGAAACCCTTTTGGAGAAAAAGGTACCAATTGATATTCAAGAGCATATTGATGCCGATGGTGAAAAGGGAAATAGCCTCAGACTAAACCTGAAAAAAGCTTTCTAGGAAACTACTCTGAGATATGTGTAATCATCTCACATAGATAATGCTTTCTTTATCTTACACAGCTTGGAAACTGTCATGGACAGATCCTCGAAGGGATCTTCAGGAGCACTTTGAGGACTCCGTTGAAATTAGAAATATCTTCAGAAAAGAAGCAGGAAAGAATCTTTCTGTGAATCTGGTTTTTGCTACTCTTATTCATCTCACATTGATGAAGCTTTCTATACATTACACAGCTTGGAATATTCCTCGTGGATGGATCTGCGAAGGGATATTTGGGATCACATTCAGGCCTATTATGAAATAGGAAATATAGTCAGATCAAAACGGGAGAGAAGCGTTTTGAGAAACTGCTTGGTGACGTGCACATTCCACTCACGGAGTTATAACTTTCTTCTCATAAGGCACAATTTGAACACTGTTCCTGTAAATCCAAAAGACTGATGTTCGGAGCACATTGAAGACTATGGCAAAATTGAAATGTCCAATAAAAAACAGAAAGAAGCCCTCAAAGAAACTGCTCTCTGACATGTCCATTTTCACAGAAGGATAAAGCTTACTCTACATTTCCCAGTTTGAAAATCGGTCCTTGAGGGTTGTGCGAAGGGATAGTAAGTGGCAACCAGAGGCCTGTGTCGAGCAAGGAAATGTCTTCCATCGAATATTTGAGATAAGCTTTCTGGGCAACTCTTTAGTGAACTTTGTGCTCATCTCATAGAGTTAAATAATTCTTTGGATTCAGTAGTTTGAACTCACTGTTTCTGTGAAATCTGGGAAAGTACAATTGGAAATGCTCCTTAGAAAATCCTGAAAAAGAAATAACCTCAGAGAGAAACCAGAAGGAAGCTTTCTGTGAAACTGCTCTGTGTCATGTGAATTCCACTCACACAGTTAAGCCTTTCTTTTCACTGAGCAGTATCATAACACTGTTTTTGTTTGGTCTGCGAAGGGATATTCAGGAGTGCTTTGAGGCTTACGGTGAGAAACGAAACGTCTTCTGATAGAAACTGCAGGAAAGCTTTCTGAGGAGCTGTTTTGTGACGTGTACGTTCCACTCACAGAATTCAACTCACAGAATGATGTGCGCATTCCACTCACAGAATGACGTGTGCATTCCACTGACCTTTGTTCTCCTAGAGGATTCCGGAATCCCTTTTGGAAAAAAGCTACCAAGAGACATTCGGGATTATAGGGATGGCTATGGTGAAAAAGGAAATATCCTCAGACAAAAACTGGGAAGAAGATTTCTGTGACACTGCTTTGTGTTAGATGTATTTATTCATTTTGCATAGTTAAAACTTTTCCTATATAACGCAGTTGGAAACTCCGTCATGCATGGATCCACAAGGGGATATTCGGGAGCACATTCAGGCCTACGGTGAAAGAGGAGATATGTTTAGATGAAAAGTAGAGAGAAGCTTTCTGAGGAAGGACTTTGTGATATATGCATTCCACTCAGGGAGTTTTACCTCTTTTCTCACAAGGCAGTGTTTGAACACTGTTCCTGTGAAACCGAAAAAGTGATATTTTGGAGCGTATTGAGGACTATGGTGAATAGTGAAATATACTGAAATAAAATAGAGGAAAAAGCATTTCAAAAATCTGCTCTCTGATATATTCATTCACTTCATAGAGGTAATGCTTACTCTATGTTTCCCAGTTTCAAAACTCTGTCTTTCAAGGATATCTGAAGGGATAGTTAGTGATGATCGGAGGCTTGTGGTGAGCAAGGAAACGTCTTACGATGAAAACTGCAGAGAAACTCTCTGAACAACTGGTTTGCAATGTGTGTGTTCGTCTCATAGAGTTAAACCGTTCTTGGGATTGAGCAGCGTGAAATCACTGCTTTTGTGGAATCTGAGGAAGGACATTTAGGGATGATCTTAGAACATGGACAAAGTAATATGCTAAGGAAAAATCCAGTAGGAAGCTTTCTGTGAAACTACTCTGTGTCATCTTTATTGCTCTCACTCAGTTAAGCCCTTCTTTTCATTGAGCAGTTTTCTAACCCTGTGTATGCTTAGCGTGTGATGGGATATTCGGGAGCACTTTGAGGCTTACGGTGAAAAAGAAAATCTGTTCAGACCAAAACTGGAGAAAAGCTTTCCAAGGAACTGCCTTGTGACCTGTGCATTCCACTCACAGTGTTATACCTCTCTTCTCATACAGCATCAGGAAAACCCTTTCGGAGAAACAGTTTCCAAGTGATATTCGGGAGCATGTTAGTGCCGATGGTGACAAGGGAAATAGCCTCATATTATAAGTGGAAAAACCTTTGTAGGAAACTACTCTGTGATATGTGTAATCATCTCACATAGATAATGCTTTCTTTACATTACACAGCTTGGAAACTGTCATGGACGGATCCACAAAGAGACATTCGGGAGCACTTTTTGGACTTTAGTGAAAAACGAAATATCTTCAGTTTAGAACAGGATAGAAGCTTTCTGTGAATCTGCTTTTCGCTATGTTTATTCATCTCACATATATGAAGCTTTCTTTACATTACGCAGATTGGAAAATCCCTCATGGATGGATGCACGAAAAGATATTTGGGATCACATTCGGGCCTATGGTGAAATAGGAAACATAGTCAGATCAAAACTGGAGAGAAGTTTATGAGCAGGTGCTTGGTGACGTGTGCATTCCACTCACAGAATTCCACACACAGAATGATGTGTGCATTCCACTCACAGGATGACGTGTGCATTCCACTCACCTTTCTTCTCCTAGAAGATTCTGGAATCTCTTTGGAGAAAAAGCTGACACGAGACATTCGGGAGTATATGATTGGCTATGGTGAGAAAGGAAATATTTTCACACAAAAACTGGAAACAAGATTTCTGTGAAACTGCTTTGTGTTAGATATATTTATTCATCTTGCATAGGTAAAATTTTTCTTATAATACACAGTTTGGAAACTCCGTCATACAGGGTCCCATGAAGGGACATTCAGTAGCACATTCAGGCCTACGGAGAAAGAGGAGATATCTTCAGATAAAAAGTGGAGAGAAGCTTTCTCAGAAACGACTTTGTGATGCATGCATTCCACTCAGGGCATTAAATCACTTCTCTCACAAGGCAGTGTTTGAACACTGTTCCTGTGAAACCCAAAAAGTGATATTTCAGAGTGCTTTGAAGCCTATAGCGGATAGTGAAATATACTGAAATAAAATAGAGGAAGAAGTGTTCCAAGAATCTGCTCTCTGATATGTGCATTCACTTCACAGAATTAAAGCTTACTCAATGTTGCCCAGTTTCGAAACTCTGTCTTTGATGGATCTGTGCAGGGATATTTAGTGACGCCTGGAGGCTTGTGATGAGCAAGGAAACGTATTCCGATGAAACCTAAAGAGAAACTTTATGAGCAACTGCTTTGCCATGTGTGTATTCGTTCAGAGTTAAACGGTTATTTGGATTGAACAGCTTGAAATCACCGTTTCTGTGGAATCTGAGAAAGGACATTTGGGAATGATCCTTACAACATGGAGAAAGAAACATCCTCAGGGAAAATCCAGAAGGAAGCTTTCTGTGAAACTGCTCTGTGTCATCTTAATGGCTCTCATTCAGTTAAGCCCCTCTTTTCATTGAGCTGTTTCCTAACCCTGTGTATGCTTAGCGTCTGACGGGATATTCGGGAGCATTTTGAGGCTTATGGTGAAAAAGGAAATATGTTCAGACCAAAACTGGAGAGAAGCTTTCCGAGGACCTGCCTTCTGATGTGTGGATTCCACTCACAGTGTTATACCTCTCTTCTCATACAGTGTCGGGGAAATCCTTTAGAGAAACAGGTACCAAGAGATATTCGGGAGTATGTTGATGCCGATGACAAAAAGGGAAATAGCCTCATACTAAAACTGGATAAAGCTTTCTAGGAAACTACTCTGTGATACGTGTAATCATCTCACATAGATAATGCTTTCTTTACATTATGCAGCTTGGAAACTGTCGTGGACGGATACACGAAGGAGCCTTCGGGGGCACATTCAGGGTTACAGTGAAAAAGGAAATATCTTCAGATAAGAACGGGAAAGAAGATTTCTGGGAATCTGTTTTTTCTATGTTTATTCATCTCACATAGATGAAGTTTTCTTGACATTAAACAGCTTGGAAACTCCCTCATAGATGGATCCGCGAAGGGATATTTGGGATCATATTCGGGGCTATAGTGAATTAGGAAATATAGTCAGATAAAAAGGGGAGGGAAGCTTTCTGAGAAACTGCTTGGTGACGTGTGCATTCCACTCAGGGACTTATACCTTTGTTCTCATAAGGCACAATTTTAACACTGTTACTGTAAAACCAAAAGAGTGACATTGGGAGCGCATTGAAGACTATGACAAAATTGAAATGTCGAATAAAAAACAGAAAGAAGCACTCGAAGAAACTTCTCTCTCACATGTCCATTTTTAGACAGGGTTAAAGCTTACTCTACATTTCCTAGTTTGAAAGTCGACCTTTCAGGGTTCTGTGAAGGGATAGAAAGTGGCACCTGGAGGCTTGTGTGGAGAAAGGAAAAGTCTTCCATAGCATATTTGAGAGAAGCTTTATGCATAACACTTTTGTGAAGTTTGTGCTCATCTCATAGAGTTAAATCATTCTTTGGATTGAGTAGTTTGAAATCACAGATTCTGTGGAATCTTAGAAAGGACATTTGGAAACTATCTTTAGAATATCCTGAAAAAGAAATACCCTCAGAGAGAAACCAGAAGGAAGCTTTCTGTGAAACTGCTCTGTGTCACGTGAATTTTGCTCACACAGTTAAGCTTCTCTTGTCATTGAGCAGTATCATATCTGTTTTTGTTTAGTCTGAGAAGGGATATTCAGGAGCGCTTTGAGACTCACAGTGAGAAAGGAAACGTCCTCAAATAGAAACTGGAGAGAAGCTTTCTGAGGAGCTACTTTGTGATGTATGCATTCCACTTACAGAATTCCACTGACAGAATGACGTTGTGCATTCCACTCACACAATGACGTGTGCATTCCACTCACCTTTCCTCTACTAGAGGATTTTGGAATCCCTTTTGGAGAAGAAACTACCAAGAGACATACAGGAGTATAGGGATGGCTATGGTCAAAAAGGAAATAACCTCAGAAAAAAACTGGAAAGAAGATTTCTGGGAAACTGCTTTCTGTTACATATATTTATGCATCTCTATAATACCTCTTTTCTCTCAAGGCACTGTTTGAACACTGTTCCCGTGAAACCAAAAAATGATATTTCGGAGCACATTGAGGACTACGCTGAATATTGAAATATACTGAAATAAAATCGAGGAAGAAGCGTTCCAAAAATCTGCTCTCTGATATGGGCATTCACTTCAGAAAGTTAATGCTTACTCTATGTTGCTCAATTTCAAAACTCTGTCTTCCAAGAATCTGTGAGGAGTTTTTTAGTGATGCCCAGAGGCTTGTTGTGAGTCAGGAAATGTCTTCCGATGAAACCTGCAGAGAAACTTTCTCAGCAACTGCTTTGTGATGTGCGTACTCGTCTCATAGAGTTAAACTGTTCTTTGGATTGAACAGGTTGAAATCACTCTTTTTGTGGAATCTGAGGAAGGACATTTGGGAACAATCATTAGAACATGTAGAAAGAAATATCCTTACGTAAAACCCAGAAGGAAGCTTTCTGTGAAACTGCTCTGTGTAGTCTTAATGGCTGTCACTCAGTAAAGGCCTCTTTTCATTGAGCAGTTTTCTAACCCTGTGTATGCTTAGCGTGTGACGGGATATTCAGGAGCACATTGATGCTGATGGTGTAAAAGGAAATATGTTCCGACCAATACTGGGAGAAGATTTCTGAGGAACTGATTTGTGACGTGTGCATTTCACTCACAGTTTCATACCTCTCTTCTCATACAGCTTCTGGGAAACCATTTGGGAGAAACAGGTACCAAGTGAAATTCAGCAGCATCTTGATGTCGATCATGAAAAGGGAAATAGCCTCAGGCACAACCTGGAAATAAGTTTCCTAGGAAACTACTCTGTGATATGTGTAATCATCTCATGTAGACAAAGCTTTCATTACATTACGCAGGTTGGAAACGGTCATGGACGGATCCACGAAGGGACATTCAGGAGCAGATTCAGGACTATGGTAAAAAAGGAAATATCTTCAGATAAAAACTGGAAAGAAGCTTTCTGTGAATCTGCTTTTTGCTATGTTTATTCATCTCATATAAAAGAAGGTTTGTTTACATTACATAGCTTGGAAACTCCCTCGTGGATGGATCCGCGAAGGGATATTTGGGATGACATATGGGCCTATGGTGAAATAGGAAATATAGTCAGATAAAAATTGGAGAGAAGCTTTCTGAGAAACTGGTTGGTGGTGTGTGCATTACACTCAGAGAGGTATAACTTTCTTCTCACAAGGCACAGTTTGAACACTGTTCCTATAAAATTAAAGAGTGATATTCGGAGCACATTGAAGACTATGGAAAAAAGTGAAATGTTGCCCAATAAAAAACAGAAAGAAGGACCCGAAGTAACTGCTCTCTGACAAGTCCATTCATTTCACATGGTTAAATCTTACTCTACATTTCCCAGTTTGAAAATCTGTCTCTGAGGGTTCTGCGAAGGGATAGTAAGTGGCAACCAGAGGTCTGTGTCGAACAAGGAAATGCCTTCCTTCTAAAATTGGAGAGAAGATTTCTGCGCAACTCTTTTGTGATGTTTGTATTCATGTCATAGAGTTAAGTCATTCTTTGGATTGAGCAGTTTAAAATCACTGTTTCTGTGGAATCTGAGAAAGGACATTTGGAAACGCTCTTTAGAATATCCTGAAAAAGAAATAACCTCTGAGAAAAACCAGAAGGAAACTTTCTGTGAGACTGCTGTGTGTCACGTGAATTCCACTCACACAGTTAAGCTTCTCTTTTCATTGAGCAGTATCATAACACTGTTTTTGTTTAGTCTGTGAAGGGATATTCTGGAGCACTTTGAGGCTTATGGTGAGAAAGGAATCGTCTTCCGATAGAAACTGGAGAGAAGGTTTCTAAGGAGCTGCTCTGTGACGTGTGCATGTGACTCACAGAAATATCCCTTTCTTCTAGAGGATTCTGGAATCCTTTTTGGAGAAAGAGCTACCAAGAGACATTCTTGTGTATATGGAGGGCTATGGTAAAAAAGTAAATATCCTCAGCCAAAAACTGAAAAGAAGCTATCTGTGAAACTGCTTTGTGTTAGATATATTTATTCATCTCGCACAGTTAAAACTTTTCTTATATTACGCAATTTGGAAATTCCGTCATGCATGGATCTGCAAAGGGACATTTGGAAGCACATTCAGGCCTATGGTGAAAGAGGAGATATGCTCAGATAAAAACTGGATAGAAGCTTTCTGAGAAACTCCTTTGTGTTGTATGCATTCCACTCAGGGAGTTATACCTCGTTTCTCACAAGGTAGCGCTTGAAAACTGCTCCTGTGAAATGGAAAAAGTGATATTTCAGAGTGGAATTTGGACTCTGGAGAATGGGGAAATATACTGAAATAAAATCGAGGAATAGGTGTTCTAAGAATCGGTCTCTTATATGTGCATTCAATTCACGGAGTTAATGCTTACTCTATGTTGCCCAGTTTCAAAACTCTCTCTTTGAAGAATCTGTGTAGGGATATTTAGTGACATCCGGAGGGTTCTGGTGAGCAAGGAAACGTCTTCCAATGAAACCTGCAGACAAACATTCTGAGCAACTGCTTTGCAAAGTGTGTATTCATCTTATAGAGTTATACCATTCTTTGGATTGAGCAGCTTGAAATCACTGTTTTTGTGGAATCTGAGGAAGGACATTTGGGAACGATCCTTAGAATATGGAGAAAGAAATATCTTCAGGTAAAATCCAGAAGGAAGCTTTCTCTGAAACTGTTCTGTGTCTTCTTAATTCCTCTCACTCCAGTAAGCCTCACTTTTCATTCATCAGTTTTCTCACCCTGTGTATGTTTGGCGTGTGATGGGATATTCAGGAGCACTTTGAGGCTTACGGTGAAAAAGGAGATATGCTCAGAACGAAACTCTAGAGAAGCTTTCTGAAGAACTCCATTGTGACGTGTGCATTCCACTCACAGTGTTATACCCCTCACTTCATGCAGCATCAGGGAAACCCTTTTGGAGAAACAGGTACAAGTGATATTGAGGAGCATGTTAATGCCAATAGTGAGAAGAGAAACAGCCTCGACAAAACCTCTAAAGAAGATTTCTAGGTAACTACTCTATGATATGTGTAATCATCTCACATAGATAAAGCTTTCTTTATATTACGCAGCTTGGAAACTGTCATGGACGGATCCACGAAGGGACCTTCAGGAGCACAGTCAGGACGATGGAGAAAAAGGAAATATCTTCAAATAGAAACTGGATAGAAGCTTTCTGTGAATCTGATTCTTGCTATGTTTATTCAACTCACATTGTTGAAGCTTTCTCTACATTAGGCAGCTTGGAAAATCTCTCATGGATGGATCCGCATAGGGATATTTGGGATCACATTTGGGACTAAGGTGAAATAGGAAATATAGTCAGATAAAAACTGGAGAGAAGCTTTCTGAGAAACTGCTTGGTGATGTGTGCATTCCACTCAGGGAGGTATAACTTTCGTCTCATAAGGCACAGTTTGAACACTGTTACTGCAAAATCAAAAGAGTGATATTCTGAGCACATTGAATACTATGGCAAAAAGTGAAATGTCGCCCAATAAAAAACAGAAACAAGCACTCAAAGAAAGAGCTCTCTCTCATGTCCATTCTTTTCACAGGGTTAACGATTACTCTCCATTTCCCAGTTTGAAAGTCGGTCTTTGAGGGTTCTGCGAAGGGATAGTAAGTGGCAATCCGAGGCCTGTGTCGATCAAGGAAATGTCTTCCATCGAAAATTGGAGAGAAACTTTCTGCACAACTCTTTTGTGATGTTTGTATTCATCTCATAGAGTTAAATCATTCTTTGGATTGAACAGTTTGAAATCACTGTTTCTGTGGAATCTGAGAAAAGACATTTTGAAACGCTCTTTAGAATATCCAGAAAAAGAAATAACATCAGAAAGAAACAGGAAGGAAGATTTCTGTGAAACTGCTCTGTGTCACGTGAATTCCACTCACACAGAGAAGCTTCTCTTTTCCTTGAGGAGTATCATAACACAATTTTCATTTACTCTGACAGGGGATATTGAGGAGTGCTTTGAGACTCACGGTAAGAAGGGAAACGTCTTCACATAGAAACTGGAGAGAAGCTTTCTGAGGAGATGCTTCATGACGTGTACGTTCCACTCACAGAAATATACCTTTCTTCTCCTACAGGATTCCGGAATTTCCTTTGGAGAAAAAGCTACCAAGAGACATTCGGGAGTATAGGTACGGCTCTGGTGAAAAAGGAAATATCCTCAGAGAAAAACTGTAACGAATAATTCTGTGAACCTGCTTTTTGTTAGATATGTTTCTTCATCTCACCTGGTTAAAATTTTTCTTATATTATGCAGTTTGGAAACTCTGTCATGCATGGATCCATGAAGGGACATTCAGGAGTACATTCAGGCCTATGGTGAAAGAAGATAAATCTTCAGATAAAAACTGCATAGAAGCTCTCTGAGAAAGTACTTTGTGACATATGCATTCCTCTCCGGATTTATACCTCTTTTCTCACAAGGCAGTGTTTGAACATTTTCCTGTGAAACCAAAAAAGTGATATTTCGGAGCACTTTTAGGACTATGGCGAATAGGGAAATATACTGAAATCAAATCGAGGAAGAAGCGTTCCAAGAATCTGCTCTCTGATGTGTGCTTTCACTTCAAAGAGGTAATACTTACTCTATGTTGCCCAGTTTCGATACTCTGTCCCTGAAGGATCTGGAAGCTATATTTAGTGAAGCCTGGAGGTTTGTGGTGAGCAAGAAAACGACTTCTGATGAAACCTGCCGAGAACCATTCTGAGCAACTGCTTTGCAATGTGTGTATTCGTTTCCTAGAGTTCAAACATTCTTTGTATTGAGCAGCTTGAAATCACTGTTTTTGTGGCATCTGAGGAAGGATATTTGGGAACGATCCTTAGAATATGGAAAAAGTAATATGCTCAGGAAACATCCAGTAGGAACCTTTCTGTGAAACTTCTCTCTGTCGTCTTAATTCCTGTCGCTCAATTAAGCCTCTCTTTCCATTGAGCAGTTTTCTAACCCTCTGTATGTTTAGCGTGAGATGGGATATTCGGTAGCACTCTGAGGCTTACGGTGAAAAAGGGAATATGTTCAGACCAAAAGTGCAGAGGCGCTTTCCCAGGAAGTGCTTTCTGACGTATGCCTTCCATTCACAGTCTTATACCTCTCTTCTCATACAGCATCGGGGAAACCTTTTTGGAGGAAAGGTGCCTAGTGATATTCGGGTGCATGTTGATGCCGATGGTGAAAAGGGAAATAGACTCAGACAAAATCAGGAAGGAAGCTTTCTAGGAAACTACTCTGTGATATATGAAATCATGTCACATAGATAAAGCTGTCTTTACATTACGCAGCTTGGAAACAGTCATGGACGGATCCACGAAGGGACCTTCGGGAGAACATTCAGGACTATGGAGAAAAACGAAATACCTTCAGCTAAAAACTTGAAAGAAGATTTCTGTGTATCTGTTTTTTGCTATATTTGTTCATCTCACATAATTGAAGCTTGTTTACAGTACGCAGCTTGGAAACTCCCTCATGGATGAATCTGTGAAGGGATATTTGGGATCACATACGGGCCTAAGCGGAAATAGGAAATATAGCCAGTTAAAAACTGGAGAGAAGCTAACCTTGTGTAAGTTTAGTGTGTGATGGGATATTCGAGAGCCCTTTGAGGCTTACGGTGAAAAAGGAAATATGTTCAGACCGAAATTGGAGAGAATGTTTCCTAGGAACTGCTTTGTGATGTGTGCATTCCATTCACAGTGTTATACCTCTCTTCTCATACAGCGTCTGGGAAACCCTTTTGGAGAAACAGGTACCAAGTGATATTCGGGAGCATGTTGATGCTGATTGCAAAAAGGGAAATGGCCTCAGAGAAAACGGGAAAGAAGCTTTCTAGGAAACTACTCCGTGATATGTGCCATTATCTCACATAGATAAAGCTTACTTTACATTATGCAGCTTAGAAACTGTCATGGAAACATCCACAAAGTGACCTTCGGGAGCACATTCAGGACTATGGTGAAAAAGGAAATATCTTCAGATAAAAACGGGAAAGAAGCTTTCTGTGAATCTGCTTTTGCTATGTTTATTCATCTCATATAGATGAAGCTTTCTTTACATTATGCACCTTGGAAACTACCTCTTTCATGGACCCGTGAAGGGATATTTGGGATCACATTCGGGCCTATGGTGAAATAGGAAATGTAGTCAGAAATAAACTGGAGAGAAGCTTCCTGAGAAACTGCTTAGTGACGTGTGCATTCCACTCAGGAAGTTATAACTTTCTTCTCATAAGGCACAGTTTGAACCCTGTTCCTGTCAAACCAAAAGAGTGATATTCAGAGCATATTGCAGATTATGCCAAAAAGTGAAATGTAGTCCAATAAAAAGCAGAAAGAAGGACTCAAAGAAACAGCTCTCCGACCTGTACATTTTTTCACAGGGTTAAAGCTTACTCTACATTTCCCAGTTTGAAAGTCGGTCTTTGAGGATTATGTGAAGGGATAGCAAGTGGCTACCGGAGGCGTGGCTCAAGCAACGAACTGTCTTCTATCGAAAATTGGAGAGAAACTCTCTGCGCAAATCTTTTGTGATGTTCATATTTATCTCACAGAGTTAAATCATTCTTCAGATTGAGCAGTTTGAAATCACTGTTTCTGTGGAATCTGAGAAAGGAATTTTTGGAACGCTTTTTAGAATATGCTGAAAAAGAGATAACCTCAGAGCGAAACCAGAAAGAAGCTTTCTGTGTATAGGCTCAATGTCACGTGAATTCCACTCACACACTTAAGCTTCTCTTTTCATTGAGCAGTATCATAGCACTGTTTTAGTTTAGTCTCGGAAGGGATATTCAGGAGCACTTGGAGGCTTACGGTGAGAAAGGAAACGACCTCAGATAGAAACTGGAGAGAAGCTTTCTGAGGAGCTGTGTTGTGATGTGTGCATTCCACACTGAGAAGTATACATTTCTTCTCCAAGAGGATTCCGGAATCCCTGTTAGAGAAATAGCTACCAAGAGACATTTGGTAGTAAAGGGACCCCTGTGGTGAAAAAGGAAATATCCTCAGACAAAAAGTGGAAAGAAGATTTCTGTGAAACTGCTTTGTGTTAGATATATTTATTCATCTACAATAGTTAAAACTTGCCTCATATTACGCAGTTTGGAAATTCCGTCATGCACGGATCTGCGAAGGGATATTTGGAAGCATATTCACGCATACGGTGAAAGAGGATATACCTTCAGATTAAAACTAGATAGAAGCTTTCTGAGAAACTAGTTTGTTTTGTATGCATTTCACTCAGGGAGTCACACCTCTTTTCTCACAAAGCAGCATTTGAACACTGTACCTGTGAAACCGAAAAAGTGATATTTAGGGGCGCATTGATGACTGTGGCAAATAGTGAACTATGCTGAAATAAAATCGAGGAAGAAGCCTTCCAAGAATTTGCTCTCTGATGTGTGCATTCACTTCAAAATGTTAATGCTTATTCTATGTTGCCTAGTTTCGAAACTCTGTCTTTGAAGGATCTGTGAAGTGATATTTAGTGACTCCCGGAGGCTTCTGGTGAGCAAGGAAACATCTTCTGATGAAACCTGCAGAGAAACTTTCTGAGCCCCTGCTTTGCAATGCATGTATTAGTCTCATAGAGTTAAACCATTCTTTGGATTGAGCAGCTTGAAATCACTTTTTTTGTGGCATCTGAGGAAGGACATTTGGAAACGATCCTTCTAATATGAAGAAATAAATATCCTCAGGTAAAACCCAGAAGGAAGGTTTCTGTGAAACTGCTCTGTGTTGTCTTAATTCCTCTCACTCATTTAACCCTCTGTTTTCATTGAGCAGATTTCTAACCTTGTGTATGTTTAGAGTGTGATGGAATATTCGGGAGCACTATGAGCCTTACTGTGAAAAAGGAATTATGTGAAGAGCGAAATTGGAGAGAGGCTTTTCGAGGAACTGCTTTGTGTCATGTGCATTCCATTCCCAGTGTTATACCTCTCTTCGCATACAGCGTTGGGGAAACCATTTGGGAGAAAAGGTGCCTAGTGATATTCGGGAGCATGTTGATGCCAATGGGGAAAAGGGAAATAGCCTCAGACAAAAACTGGAAAGAAGCTTTCTAGGAAACTACTCTGTGATATGTGTAATCATCTCACATAGATAAAGCTTTTTAACATTACAGTGCTTGGAAACTGTCATGGACGGATCCACGAAGGGACCTTTGGGAGCACATTCAGGACTATGGTGAAAAAGGAAATATCTTCAGATAAAAACTAGAAAGAAGCCTTCTGTGAATCAGCTGTTTGCTATGTTTATTCATCGCACATATATGAAGCTTTCTTTACATTACACTGCTTGGAAACTCCCTCGTGGATGGATCCGTGAAGGGATATTTGGGATCACATTCGGGCCTATGGTGAAATAGGAACTATAGTGAGATAAAAATTGGAGAGAAGCTTTCTGAGAAACTGCTTCGTGATGTGTCCATTCCACTCAGGGAGTTATAACTTTCTTCTCATAAGGCACAGTTTGAAGACTGTTCCTGTAAAACCTAGAGTGATATTTGGAGCATATTGAAGAGTATAGTAAAAAGTGAAATGTCGTCGAGTAAAAAACAGAAAGAAGCACTAGAGGAAACTGCTCTTTGAAAAGTCCATTCTTCTCAGAGGGTTAAAGCTCACTCTACATTTCCCAGTTTGAATGTCGGTGTTTGAGGGTTCTGCGAAGGGATAGTAAGTGGCAACCGGAGGCCTTTGTTGAACAAGAAAATATCTTCCATCAAAATCGGAGAGAATCTTTCTGTGTAATTCTTTTGAGATGTATGTATTCATCTCATAGCGTTACATGATTCTTTGGATTGAGCAGTTTGAAATCACTGTTTTCTGTGGAATCTGAGAAAGGACATTTGGAAACGCTCTTTAGAATATCTTGAAAATAAATAACCTCCGAGAGAAACAAAAAGGAAGCTTTCTGTGAATCTGCTCTCTGCAATGTGAATTCCACTCACACAGTTAAGCTTCTCTTTTCATTGAGCAATATCATGACACTGTTTTTGTTTAGTCTCTGAAGGAATATTCAGGAGTACTTTGAGGCTTATGGTGAGAAAGGAAACGTCATCAGATAGAAACTGTAGAGAAGCTTTCTGAGGAGCTGCTTTGTGACGTGTGCATTCCACTCACAGAAGTATACATTTCTTCTCATAGAGGATTCCGGAATCCCTTTTGGAGAAAAAGCTACCAAGAGACATTTGGGAGTACAGGGTCGGCTGTGGTGAAAAAAAAAAAATATCCTCAGAAATAAACTGGAAAGACGATTTCTGTAAATCTGCTTTGTGTTACATATATTTATTCATGTCACCTAATTAAAACTTTTCTCATATTATGTAGCTTGGAACCTCCGTCTGGCACGGATCCGCAAAGGGACATTCGGGACCACATTCAGGCTTAGAGTGAAAGAAGAGATATCTTCATATTAAAACTGGATAGACGCTTTCTGATAAACTACTTTGTGATGTATGATTTCCACTCAGGGAGTCATACCTCTTTTCTCACAAGGCAGCATTTGAACACTGTTCCTGTGAAACCGAAAAAGGAATATTTTGGGGCGCCTTGATGACTATGGGGAATACTGAAATTTACTGAATTAAAATCGAGGCAGAAGCATTCCAAGAATCTGCTCTCTGATATGTGCTTTCACTTCAAAGGGCTAATACTTACTCTATGTTGTCCAGTTTCGATACTCTGTCCCTGAAGGATCTGTGAAGCGATATTTAGTGATGCCCGGAGGCTTGTGGTGAGCAAGAAAACATCTTCCAATGAAACCTGCAGAGAAACTTTGTGAGCAACTGTTTTGTGATGTGTGTATTCGTTTCCTAGAGTTCAACCATTCTTTGTATTGAGCAGCTTGAAATCACTGTTTTTGTGGCATCTGAGGAAGGATATTTCAGAACGATCTTTAGAATATGGAAAAAGTAATCTGCTGAGGAATAATCCAGTGGGAAGCTTTCTGTGAAACTGCTCTCTGTCGTCTTAATTCCTGTCACTCAGTTAAGCCTCTCTTTCCATTGAGCAGTTTTCTAACCCTGTGTATGTTTAGCACGTGATGGGATATTCGGTAGCAGGCTGAGGCTTACGGTGAAAAAGGGTATATGTTCAGACCGAAACTGCAGAGAAGCTTTCCGAGGAGCTGCTTTCTGAGGTGTGCATTCCATTCACAGTCTTATACCTCTCTTCTCATAGAGCATCGGGGAAACCTTTTTGGAGGAAAGGTGCCTAGTGATATTCGGGAGCATGTTGATGCCGATGGTGAAAAGGAAAATAGCCTCAGACAAAAACAGGAAAGAAGCTTTCTAGGAAACTACTCTGTGATATGTATAATCATGTCACATAGATAAAGCTTTCTTTACATTACGCAGCTTGGAAATTGTCATGGACGGATCCACGAAGGGATCTTCAGGAGAACATTCAGGACTTTGGAGAAAAACGAAATATCTTCAGCTAAAAAGTGGAAAGAGGATTTCTGTGTATCTGCTTTTTGCTATATTTTTTCATCTCACATCGTTGAAGCTTGTTTACATTACGCGGCTTGGAAACTCCCTCGTGGATGGATCTGCGAAGGGATATTTTGGATCACATTCGGGCCTAAGGTGAAATAGGAAATATAGCCAGTTAAAAACTGGAGAGAAGCTTTCTGAGAAACTGATTTCTGATGTGTGCATTCCACGCAGGAAGTTATAACTTTCTTCTCATAAGACACAGTTTGAACACTGTTCCAATAAAACCAAAAAAGTGACATTCAGAGCATATTGAAGACTATGGCAAAAAAGTGACATGTCGTCCAATAAAAAACAGAAAGAAGCACTCGAAGAAACTTCTCTCTGACATTCCCATTCTTTCCACAGGGTTAAAGCTTACTCTACATTTCCAAGTATGAAAGTCCGTCTTTGAGGGTTCTTTGAAGGGATTTTAAGTGGTAACCATTGGCTTGAGTCGAGCAAGGAAATGTCTTCCATCGAATATTTGAGAGAATCTTTCTGTGCAACTCATTTGTGAAGTTTGTGTTCATCTCATAGAGTTAAAACATTCTTTGGATTGAGTAGTCTGAAATCACAGTTTCTGTGGAATCTGAGAAAGGACATTTGGAGACGCTCTGTAGAATATCCTGAAAAAGAAATAACCTCAGATAGAAACCAGAAGGAATTTCTCTATGAAACTGCCCTGTGTCAAGTGAATTTCCCTCACACAGCTAATCTTCTCTTTTCATTGAGCAGTATCATAACAGTTTTTGTTTAGTATGCGAAGTGATATTCAGAAGCGCTTCAAGGCTAATGGTGAGAATGGAGACATCTTCACATAGAAACTGGATAGAAGATTTCTGAGGAGCTTCATTGTGACTTCTGCATTCCGCTCACAGAATTCCACTCACAGAATGATGTGTGCTTTCTATTCACCTTTCTTCTAGAGGATTCCAGAATCTGTTATGGAGAAAACGCTACCCAGAGATATTTGGGGGTATAGGGATGGCTATGGTGAAAAAGGAAATGTCCTCAGACAAAAACTGGAAAGAAGATTCCTGTGAAACTGCTTTGTGTTAGATATATTTATTCATCTCTCATAGTTAAAGCTTTTCGTATATTACACAGTTTGGAAACTCCGTCATGCACAAGTCCGTGAAGGGACATTCGAGAGCACACTCAGGCCTACGAGATGTGAAAAAGGAGATATCTTCAGATAAAAAGTGGCGAGAGGCTTTCTGTGAAACGACTTTGTGTTGTACACATTCCACTCAGGGAGTTATACCTCTTTTCTCACCAGGCAGTGTTTGAACACTATTCCTGTGAAACCGAAAAAGTGATATTTTGGAGCGTTTTGAGGACTATGGCAAATAGTGAAATATACTGAAATAAAATCGAGGAAGAAGCGTTCCAAGAATCTGCTCTCTGATATGTGCATTCACTTCACAGACTTAATGCCTCCTCTATGTTCCCCAGTTTTGAAACTCTGCCTTTGAAGCATCTGTGAAGGGATATTTAGTGACGTGTGGAGGCTTGATGTGAGTAAAGAACCATCTTCCGATGTAACCTGCAGAGAAAATTTCTGAGGAACTGCTTTGAGATGTGTGTATTCGTCTCATAGAGTTAAACCATTCCTTGGATTGAACAGCTTGAAATCACGTTTTTTGTGGAGTCTTAGGAAGGACATTTGGGAACAATCTTTAGAACATGGACAAAGAAATAGCCACAGGTAAAATCCAGAAGGAAGCTTTCTGTGAAACTTCTCTGTGTCATCTTAATGGCTCTCACTCAGTTAAGTCCTTCTTTTTTTTGAGCAGTTTTCTAACCCTGTGTATGCTTAGCATGTGACGGGATATTCGGGAGCACTTTGAGACTTACAGTGAAAAAGGAAATATATTCAGACAAAAACTGGAGAGAAGCTTCCCGAGGAACTGCCTTGTGATGTGAGCATTCTACTCACAGTGTTATACCTCTCTTCTGATACAGCGTTGGGGAAACCCTTTTGGAGAAACAGGTACCAAGTGATATTCCAGAAAATATTGATGCAGATGGTGAAAAGGGAAATAGCCTCAAACTAAAACTGGAAAAAGCTTTCTGGGAAACTACTCTGAGATATGTGTAATCATCTCACATCTATGTTTTCTATTATCTATAATGCTTTCTTTACATTATGCAGCTTGGAAACTGTTATGGAAGAATCCTTGTAGGGACCTTCAGGAGCACTTTGAGGACTATGGGGAAAAATGAAATATCTTCAGAAAAAAACGGGAAAGAAGCTTTTTTGAACCTACTTTTTGCAATGTTTATTCATCTCACATTGATTAAGCTTTCTTTACATTACACAGCTTGGAAACTCCCTTGTGAATGGATTCGCGAAGGGATATTTGGGATCATATTCAGGCCTGCAGTGAAATAGGAAATACAGTCAGATCAAAACGGGAGAGAAGCTTTCTGAGAAACAGATTTGTGACGTGTGCATTCCACTCAGGGAGTTATAACTTTCTTCTCATAAGGCCCAATTTGAACACTGTTCCTGTAAAACCAAAAGAGTGATATTCAGAGCACATTGAAGACTATAGTAAAATTCAGATGTCCAATAAAAAACAGAAAGAAACACTCGAAGGAACTG
This sequence comes from Piliocolobus tephrosceles, assembly GCF_002776525.5. Classification (NCBI taxonomy): domain Eukaryota; kingdom Metazoa; phylum Chordata; class Mammalia; order Primates; family Cercopithecidae; genus Piliocolobus; species Piliocolobus tephrosceles. The sequence goes on along the minus strand of NC_045450.1, from coordinate 31,068,851 downwards.
CTCTCTGACATGTCCACTTTTACACAGGGTTAAAGCTTACTCTACATTTCCCAGTTTGAAAGTCGGTCTTTGAGGGTCTGTGAAGAGATAGTAAGTGGCAACCGGAGGCCTGTATCGAGCAAGGAAACATCTTCCATCGAATATTTGAGACAAATTTCTTCGCAACTCTTTTGTTAAGTTTGAGTTCATCTCATAGAGTTAAATCATTCTTTGGATTTGGTCGTTTGAAATCACTGTTTCTGTGGAATCTGCGAAAGGACATTTGGAACCGCTCTTTAGAATATGTTGAAAAAGAAATAACTTCAGAAAGAAACCAGAAGGAAGCTTTCTGTCAAACTGCTCTGTGTCAGGGGAATTCCGCTCACACCGTTAAGCTTCTCTTTTCATTGAGCAATATCATAACACTGTTTTTGTTTAGTCTGGAAGCGATATTCAGGAGTGTTTTAAAGCTTACGGTGAGAAAGGAAACGTCTTCACATACGAACTGGAGAGAAGCTTTCTGTGTAGCTGTTTTGTGACGTGTGCATTCCACTCACAGAATTTCACTCAGAGAATGACGTGTGCATTCCAATCACAGAATGGCGTGTGCATTCCACTCACCTTTCTTCTTCTAGTGGATTCCAGAAACCATTTTGGAGAAAAAGCTACCAAGAAACATTCGGGAGTATAGGGATAGCTATGGTGAAAAACGAAATATCCTCAGAAAAAAACTGGAAAGATTTCTCTGAAACTGCTTTGTGTTAGAAATATTTATTCATCTCACATAGTTAAAACTTTTCTTATATTATGCAGTTTGGAAACTCCATCATGCATGGATTCGTGAAGGGACATTAGGGCGCACATTCAGTCCTATGGTGAAAAGGAGATATCTTCAGATAAAAAGTGGAGGGAAGCTTTCTGAGAAACAACTTTGTGATGTATGCATTCCACTCAGGGAGTTATACCTCTTCTCTCACAAGGCAGTGTTTGAACACTGTTCCTGTGAAACCGAAATATTGATATTTTGGAGCGCATTAAGGACTGTGGCGAGTAGTGAGATATATTGAAATAAAATCGAGGAAGAAGCGTTCCAAGAATCTGCTCTCTGATATGTGCATTCACTTGACTGAGTTAATGCTTACTCTATGTTGCCCCGTTTCCAAACTCTGTCTTTGAATGATCTGTGAAGGGATATTTACTGCCACACGGAGGCTTGTGGTGAGTAAGGAAACGTCTTCTGATGAAACCTGCAGTGACACTTTCTGAGCAACTGCTTTGCGATTTGTCTATTCATCTCATAGGGTTAAACCGTTCTTTGGTTTGAGCAGCTTGAAATCACTGTTTTTGTGGAATCTGAGGAAGGACATTTGGGAACAATCCTTAGAACATGGAGAAATTAATATCCTCAGGTAAAATCCAGAAGGAAGCTTTCTGTGAAACTGCTCTGTGTCATCTTAATGACTCTCACTCCGATAAGCCCCTCATTTCATTGAGCAGTTTTCTAACCCTGTGTATGCTTAGTGTGTGACAGGATTTTTGGGAACATTTTTAGGCTTACGGTGAAAAACGATACATGTTCAGACCAAAACTGCAGAGAAGCTTTCCGAGGAACTGTCTTGTGACGTGTTCATTGCATTCACAGTGTTATACCTCTCTACTAATACATCTTCGGTGAAACCCTTTTGGAGAAACAAGTACCAGGTGATATTCCAGAGCATGTTTCAGACGAAAACTGGAAAAGTTTTTTAAGGAAACTAATCTGTGATATGTGTAATCATCTCACGTAGAAAAGGTTTCTTTACATTAGGCAGCTTGGAAGCTGTCATGGACGGATCCATGAAGGGACCTTCAGGAGCACTTTGAGGACTATGGTGAAAAACGAAATATCTTCAGATCAGAGCGGGAAAGAAGCTTTCTGTGAGTCTGCTTTTTGCTGTGTTTATTCATCTCACATAAATGAAGCTTTGTTTACATTACACAGCATGGAAACTCCCTTGTGGATGGATCCACGAAAGGATATTTGGGATCACATTCGGGCCTATAGTGAAATAGGAAATATAGTCAGACCTAAACAGGAGAGAAGCTTTCTGAGAAACTGTTTGTGGTGTGTGCATTCCACTCAGGGAGTTATAACTTTCTTCTCATAAGGCACAATTTGAACACGGTCCCTGTAAAACCAAAGGAGAGATATTCGGAGCATATTGAAGACTATGGCAAAATTGAAATGTCCAAAAAAAAAAAAAAAACAAAGAAGCACTCGAAGAAACTCCTCTCTGACGTGTCGATTTTCACACAGGGTTAAAGCTTACTCTACATTTCCCAGTTTGAAACTCAGTCTTTGAGGGCTCTGTGAACGTTTAGTAAGTGGCATCTGGAGGCCTGTGTCAAGCTGGGAAATGTCTTCCATGGAATATTTGAGAGAAGCTTTCTGCGAAGCTCTTTTGTGAAGATTGTGTTCATCTCATAGAGTTAAATCATTCTTTGGATTGAGTAGTTTGAAATCACTGTTTCTGTGCAATCTGAGAAAGGACATTTGGAAATGCTCTTTAGAATATCCTGAAAAAGAAATAACCTCAGAGAGAAAGCAGAAGGAAGCTTTCTGTGAAACTGCTCTGTGTCCCGTGAATTTTGCTCACACAGTTAAGCTTCTCTTTTCATTGAGCAGTATCATAACACTGTTTTTGTTTAGTCTGCAAAGGGATATTCAGGAACACTTTGTGGCGTACGGTGAGAAAGGAAACTTCTTCAGATAGAAACTGGAGAGAAGCTTTCTGAGGAGCTGCTTTGTGACATGTGCATTCAACTCACAGAAATCCACTCACAGAAGGACGTGTGCATTCCACCCACCGTTCTTCTGCTAGAGGATTCCGGAATCCCTTTAGGAGAAAAAGCTACCAAGAGACATTCGAGAGTATGGGGATGGCTATGGTGAAAAAGGAAATAACCTCAGACAAAAACTGGAAAGAACATTTCTGTGAAACTGCTTTGTGTTAGACACATTTATTCATCTCACAGATTTAAAACTTTTCTTATATTATGCAGTTTGTAAATTCCGTCATGCATGGATGCATGAAGGGACATTCGGGAGCACATTCAGGCCTATGGTGAAAGAGAAGAGAAAAGTTTTCTGAGAAAAGACGTGTGATGTATGCATTCCACTCAGGGAATCATACCTCTTTTCTCACAATGCAGTGTTTGAACACCGTTCCTGTGAAACCATAATGGTGGTATTTCGGAGGGCATTGAGGACTATGGCGAATAGTGAAATATACTGAAATAAAATCGAGGAAGAACTGTTCAAAGAATCTGCTCTCTGATATGTGCATTCACATCACAGAGTTAATGCTTACTCTATGTTGCCCAGTTTCGAAACCCTGTCTTTGAAGAATCTGTGAAGGGATATTTAGTGACGCCAGGAGGCTTGTGGTGAGCAAGGAAACGTCTTCCGATGAAACCTGCAGAGGAACTTTCTGACCAACTCCTTTGCGATGTGTGTATTCGTCTCAGAGTTAAACCGTTCTGTGGAATGAACAGCTTAAAATCATTGTTTTTGTGGAACCTCAGGACAGACATTTGGAAACGATTGTTAGAACATGGAGAAAGAACTATTCTCAGGGAATATCCAGAAGTAATCTTTCTGTGAAACTGCTCTGTGTCGTCTGAATGGCTCTCACTCAGTTAAGCTCCTCTTTTCACTGAGCAGTTATCTAACTCTGTGTATGCTTACCTTGTGATGGGAAATTCGGGAGGACTTTGAGGTTTACGGTGGAAGAGAAAATCTGGTCGGACCAAAACTGGAGAGAAGCTTTCTGAGGAACTGCAATGTGACGTGTGCATTCCACTCAAAATGTTATACCTCACTTCTCATACAGCGTCAGGGTAAACCTTTTGGAGAAACAGGTACCAAGTGATATTCGGGAGCATGTTGGTGCCGATGGTGAAAAGGGAAATAGCCTCAGACTAGAACTGGAAAAAGCTTTCTATGAAACTACTCTGTGATAGGTGTAATCATCTCACATAGATAATGCTTTCTTTACATTACGCAGCTTGGATGCTGTCATGGACAGATCTACGAAGGGACGTTCGGGAGCACTTTGAGGAGTATGGTGAAAAATGAAATGTCTTCAGAAAAATGGGAAAGAAGCGCTCTGTGAATCTGCTTTTTGATATGTTTAGTCATCTCACATAGATGAAGTTTTCTTTACATTACGCAGCTTGGAAACTCCCTCGTTAATGGATCTGCAAAGGGATATTTGGGATCACATTCGGGCCTATAGTGAAATAGGAAATATAGTCAGATCATAACGGGAGACAAACTTTCTCAGAAACTGCTTGGTGACGTGTGCATTCCACTCAGAGAGTTATAACTTTCTTCTCATGAGGCACAATTTGAACACTGTTCCTGTTAAACAAAAAGAGTGATATTCGTAGTACATTGAAGACTATGCCAAAATTGAAATATGCAATAAAAAACAGAAAGAAGCACTCGAGCAAACTGCTCTCTGACATGTTCATTTTTAGACAGGGTTAAATGTTATTCTACATTTCCCAGTAAGAAACTCGGTCTTTGAGGGTTCTGCAAAGGGATAGTAAGTGGCAACAGGAGGCTTGTGTCGAGCAAGGAAATGTCTTCCTTCGAATATTTGAGAGAAGCTTTCTGCGCAGCTCTTTTGTGAAATTTGTGCTCATCTCATAGAGTTAAATCAGTCTTTGGATAGAGCAGTTTGAAATCACTGTTTCTGTGGAATCTGAGAAAGGACATTTAGAAACGCTCTTTAAAATATCCTGAAAAAGGAATAACCTCAGAGAGAAACCAGAAGAAAGCTTTATGTGAAACTGCTCTGTGTCATATGAATTCCGCTCACACAGTTAAATTTCTCTTTTCATTGAGCAGTATCATAACACTGTTTTTGTTTAGTCTGCTAAGGGATATTCAGGAGTGCTTTGAGGCTTACGGTGAGACAGGAAATGTCTTCAGATAGAAACTGGAGAGAAGTTTTCTTAGGAGCTGCTTTGTGCCACGTGCATTCCACTCACAGAATTCCATTCAAAGAATGACGTGTGCATTCCATTCACCTTTCTTCTCCTAGAGGATTCCGGAATCCCTTTTGGAGAATAAGCTACCAAGAGACATTCAAAGTATAGACATGTTTATGGTGAAAAAGGAAATATCCTAAGACAAAAACTGCAAGGAAGATTTCTGTGAAACTGTTTTATGTTACAAACATTTATTCATCTCGCATAGTTAAAACGTTTCTTATATTACAGTTTGGAGACTCCATCATGCTCCGATCCATGAAGGGACATTCGAGAGCATATTCAGGACCACGTTGAAGGAGGAGATATCTTCAGATAAAAACTGGATAGAGGTTTTCTAAGAAACAAATTTGTGATGCATGCATTCCACTCAGGGAGTTGTACCTTTTTTCTCACAACACAGTGTTTGAACAATCTTCCTGTGAAACCGAAAATGTGATATTTCAGAGTGCACTCAGGACTATGGCGAATAGTGAAATATACTGAAATAAAATCGAGGAAGAAGCGTCCCAAGAATCAGCTTTCTGATAAGTGCATTCATTTCACAGGGTTAATGCTTACTCTATGTTGCCCAGTTTCGAAACTCTGTCTCTGAAAATCTGTGAAGAGATATATAGTGGTGCACGGAGGCTTGTCATGAGCAAGGAAACATCTTCCGATGAAACCTGCAGAGAAATTTTCTGAGCAACTGCTTTGCGGTGTGTGTATTCGTCTCATAGAGTTAAACCGTTCTTTGGATTAAACAGCTAGAAATCTGTTTTTTTGGAATCTGAGGAAGGACATTTGGGAACGATCCTTAGAGCATCCAGAAAGAAATATGCTCAGGGAAAATCCAGAAGGAAGCTTTCTGTGAAACTGCGCTGTGTCATCTTAATTCCTCTCACTCAGTTAAGCCTCTCTTTTCATTGAGCAGTTTTCTAAACCTGTGTATGTTTACTGTGTGATGGGATATTCGAGAGCACTTTGAGGCTTATGGTGAAAAAGGAAATATGTTTATTGCAAAGCTGCAGAGAGGCTTTCTGAGGAACTGCTTTGGGACGTGTGCATTCCATTCAGTGTTATACCTCTCTTCTCATACAGAGTCGGGGAAACCCCTTTGGAGAAATGGTACCAAGTGATTTTCGGGAGCATGTTGATGCTGACGGTGAAAAGGGAAATAGCCTCAGACAAAAACTAGAAAGAAGTTTCTAGGAAACTACTCTGTGATATATGTAATCATCTGACATAGATTAAGCTTTCTTTACATTACGCTGCTTGGAAACTGTCATGGACGTATCGAGGAAGGGACCTTCGGGAGAACATACAGGACTAACATGAAAAAGGAAATATCTTCAGTAAAAACTGGAAAGAAGCTTTCTGTGAAACTGCTTGGTGCTATGTGTATTCACCTCAAATACGTGAAGCTTTCTCTACATTACGCAGCTTGGAAACTACCTCGAGCATGGATCCGTGGAGGAATATTTGGGATCACATTTGGGCCTATGGTAAAATAGGAAATATAGTCAGATAAGAACTGGAGAGAAGCTTCCTGAGAAACTGCTTGGTGACATGTTCATTCCACTCAGGAAGCTATAACTTTCTTCTCATAAGGCACAGTTTGAACACTGTACCTGGAAAACCAAAAGAGTGATATTCGGAGCACATTGCAGATTATGCCAAAAAGTGAAACATCGTCCAGTAAAAAGCATAAAGAGGGACTCAAAGAAACTGCTCTCCGACGTGTCCATTATTCACAGGGTTAAAGCTTACTCTACATTTCTCAGTTTGAAAATCTGTCTTTGAGGGTTCTGCGAAGGGATAGTAAGTGGCAACCGCAGGACTGTGTCGAGCAAGGAAATGTTTTCCATCGAAAATTGGAGAGAAACTTTATGCGCAACTCTTTTGTGATGTTTGTATTCATCTCATAGAGTTAAATCATTCTTTGGATTCAACAGTTTGAAATCACTGTTTCTGTGGAATCTGAGAAAAGACATTTGGAGATGCTCTTCGGAATATCCTGTAAAAGAAATACCCTCAGAGAGAAACCAGAAGGACGCTTTCTGTGAGTCTGTTCTATATCACGTGAATTCCACTCACGCAGTTAAGCTTCTCTTTTCATTCAGCAGTATCATAACACTGTTTTTGTTTAGTCTGCAAAGGGATATTCTGGAGTGCTTTGAGCTTACGGTGAGAAAGGAAACCTCTTCAGATAGAAACTGGAGAGAAGCTTTCACAGAATTCCAATGACAGAATGACATGTGCATTCCACTCACAGAATGACGTGTGGATTCCACTCACCTTTCTTCTCCTGGAGGATTCCAGAATCCCTTTTGGAGAAAAAGCTACCAAGAGACATTCGGGAGTATAGGGATGGCTATGGTGATAAAGGAAATATCCTCAGACAAAAACTGGATAGTAGATTTCTGTGAAACTGATTTGTGTTGCATATATTTATTCATCTCGCATACTTAAAACTTTTCTTATATTACGCAGTTTGGAAACTTCGTCATGCACGGATACGTGAAGGGATATTCGGGAGCACATTCAGGCCAATGGTGAAAAAGGAGATATCTTCAGATAAAAAGTGGAGAGAAACTTTCTGAGAAACGACTTTGTGATGTGTGCATTCCACTAAGGGAGTTATACCTCTTTTCTCACAAGGCAGTGTTTGAACACTGTTGCTGTGAAACCAGAAAAGTTATATTTCGGAGCGCATTGAGGACTATGGGGAATAGTGAAATATATTGAAATAAAATCGAGGAAGAAGCGTTCCAAGAATCTGCTCTCTGATATGTGCATTCACTTCACAGCATTAATGCTTCCTGTATGATGTCCAGTTTCGAAACTCTGTCTTTGGAGCATCTGTGAAGGGATATTTAGTGACACCGGAGGTTTGTGGTGAGCAAGGAAACGTCTTCCAATGAAACCTGCAGAGAAATTTTCTGACCAACTGCTTTGCGATGTGTGTATTCGTCTCATAGAGTTAAACCGTTCTTCAGATTGAACAGCTTGAAATCACTGTTTCTGTGGAATCTGAGGAAGTACATTTGGGAACCATTCTTAGAACATGGAGAAAGAAATATCTTCAGGTATAATCCTGAAGGAAGCTTTCTGTCAAACTGCTCTGTGTCGGCTTAAAGGCTCTCACTCAGTTAATCCTCTCTTTTCATTGAGAAGTTTTCTAACCCTGTGTATGCTTAGCATGTGATGGGATATTCGGGAGCACTTTGAGGCTTAAAGTGAAAAAGGAAATATGATCAGACCAAAACTAAATAGAAACTTTCCAAGGAAATGCTTTGTCTCATGTGCATTCCAGTCAGAGTGTTATACCTCTCTTCTCATACAGCGTCGGGGAAACTCTTTTGGAGGAACAGGTCCCAAGTGATATTCGGGAGCATGTTGATGCCGATGGTGAAAAGAGAAATAGCCTCAGAGAAAAACTGGAAAAAAGCTTTCTATGAAACTACTCTTTGATATGTGTAATCATCTGGCATAGATAAAGCATAGAGAAACTTTCTGAGCAACGGCTTTGTGATGTGTGTTCTCGTCTCATAGAGTTAAACCTTTCTTTGGATTGAACAGCTTGAATCACTGTTTTTGTGAAATCTGAGGAAGGACCTTTGGGAATGATACTTAGAATATGGAGAAAGAGGTATCCTCAGATAAAATCCAAAAGGTAGCTTTCTGTGAATCTGCTCTGTGTTGTCTTAATTCCTCTCACTCAGTTAAGCCTCTCTTTTCATTGAGTAGTTTTAAAATACTGGTATGTTTTGCGTGTGATGTGAAATTCGTGAGCACTTTGAAGCTTACAGTGAAAATGGAAATATGTTCAGACCGAAACTGGAGAGAAGCTTTTGGAGGAACTGCTTTGTCTCCTGTGCATTCCAGTCAGAGTGTTATACCTCTTCTTATACAGCGTCGGGGAAACCCTTTTGGAATAAGAGGTACCAAGTGATATTCGGAACCATGTTGATGCCGATGGTGAAAAGGGAAATAGCCTCAGAGAAAATTGGAAAGAAGCTTTCTGGGAAACTACTCTTTGATACATGTAATCATCTCAAATAGATAAAACTTTCTGTACATTACGCAACTTGGAAACTGTCATGGACGGATCCAGGAAGGAAACTTCGGAAGCACATTCACGACTGTGGTGAAAAAGTAAACCTCTTCAGGTAAAAACTGGAAAGAAGCTTTCTGTGAATCTGCTTTTTGCTATGTTTATTCATCCGACATAGATGAAGCTTTCTTTGCAGTACGCAGCTTAGAAACTCCCTCATGGGCGCATCTGTGAAGGGATATTTGGGATCACATTCGGGCCTAGAGTGAAATAGGAAATATAGTCAGATCAAAACGGGAGAGAAGCTTTCTGAGAAAATGCTTGGTGACGTCTGCATTCCACTCAGGGAGTTTTAACTTTCTTCTCATAAGGCACGATTTGAACACTATTCCTGTAAAACCAAAAGAGAGATATTTGAAGCACATTGAAGACTATGGCAAAATTGAAATGTCCAATAAAAAACAGAAAGAAGCACTCGAAGAAACTGCTCTCTGACATGTCCATTTTTACACAGGGTTAAAGCTTACTCTACATTTTCCAGTTTGAAAGTCTGTCTTTGAGGGTTCTACAAAGGGATAGTAAGTGGCAACCGGATGCCTGTGTCAAGGAAGGAAATGTCTTCCATCGAATATTTGAGAGAAGCTTTCTGCACAACTCTTTGTGAAGTTTGTGCTCATCTCATAGAGTTAAATCATTCTTTGGATTGAGTAGTTTGAAATCACTGTTTCTGTGGAATCTGAGAAAGGAGATTTGGAAACGCTCTTTAGAATATCCTGAAAAAGAAATAACCTCAGAGAGAAACCAGAAGGCAGCTTTCTCTGAAGCTGCTCTCTGTCAAGTTAATTTTGCTCACACAGTTAAGCTTCTCTTTTCAGTGAGCAGTATGACAACACTGTTTTTGTTTAGTCTGTGAAGGGATATTCAGGAGCACTTTGAGGTTTACAGTGAGAAAGGAAACCTTTTGAGATAGAAACTGGAGAGAAGCTTTCTGAGGTGCTGCTTTGTGATGCATGCATTCCACTCACAGAATTCCACTTACAGAAAAACGTGTGCATTCCACTCACAGAATGACATGTGCATTCCACTCACCTTTCTTCTCCTAGAGGATTGCACAACCCCTTTTGTTTTTTTATTTTATTTTATTTTATTTTATTTTTTTATTATACTTTAAGTTCTAGGGTACATGTGCATAACGTGCAGGTTTGTTACATATGTATACATGTGCCATGTTGGTGTGCTGCACCCATCAACTCCTCAGCACCCATCAATTCATCATTTATATCAGGTATAACTCCCCTATGCAATCCCTCCCCCCTCCCCCCTCCCCATGATAGGCC
>NC_045450.1:31037719-31058062 GCF_002776525.5 Piliocolobus tephrosceles | reverse complement strand
TTTTTTTTATTATACTTTAAGTTCTAGGGTACATGTGCATAACGTGCAGGTTACATATGTATACATGTGCCATGTTGGTGTGCTGCACCCATCAACTCGTCAGCACCCATCAATTCATCATTTATATCAGGTATAACTCCCCAATGCAATCCCTCCCCCCTCCCCCCTCCCCATGATAGGCCCCAGTGTGTGATGTTCCCCTTCCCGAGTCCAAGTGAGCTCATTGTTCAGTTCCCACCTATGAGTGAGAACATGCGGTGTTTGGTTTTCTCTTCTTGTGATAATTTGCTAAGAATGATGGTTTCCAGCTGCATCCATGTCTCTACAAAGGACGCAAACTCATCCTTTTTTATGGCTGCATAGTATTCCATGGTGTAAATGTGCCACATTTTCTTAATCCAGTCTGTCACAGATGGACATTTCGGTTGATTCCAAGTCTTTGCTATTGTGAATAGTGCCGCAATAAACATACGTGTGCATGTGTCTTTGTAGTAGCATAATTTATAATCCTTTGGGTATATACCCAGTAGTGGGATGGCTGGGTCATATGGTACATCTAGTTCTAGATCCTTGAGGAATCGCCATACTGTTTTCCATAATGGTTGAACTAGTTTACAATCCCACCAACAGTGTAAAAGTGTTCCTATTTCTCCACATCCTCTCCAATACCTGTTGTTTCCTGATTTTTTAATGATTGCCATTCTAACTGGTGTGAGATGATATCTCATTGTGGTTTTGATTTGCATTTCTCTGATGGCCAGTGATGATGAGCATTTTTTCATGTGTCTGTTGGCTGTATGAATGTCTTCTTTTGAGAAATGTCTGTTCATATCCTTTCCCCACTTTTTGATGGGGTGCACAAACCCTTTTGGAGAAGAAGCTACCAAGAGACATTCGGGAGTATAGGGATGGCTATGGTGAACAACGAAATATTCTCAGACAAAAACTGGAAAGAAGATTTCTGTGAAACTGCTTTGTGTTAGATATATTCATTCATCTCGCATAGTTACAACTTTTCTTATATTATGCAGTTTGGATACTCTGTCATGCATGTATCCACGAAGGGACATTCAGGAGCACAAGCAGGCCTATGGTGAAAGAGGAGATATCTTCAGATAAAAAGTGTATAGAAGCTTTCTGAAAAATGACTTTGTGATGTATGCATTCCACTCTGGGAGTTATATCTCTTTTCTCACAAGGCAGTGTTTGAACTCTGTTCCTGTGAAACCGAAAAGGTGATATTTCGGAGTGCATTGAGGACTATGGCAAATAGTGAAATATACTGAACTAAAATCGAGAGAGAAGAGTTCCAAGAATCTGCTCTCTGATATGTGCATTCACTTCACAGAGTTAATGCTTACTCTATGTTGTTCAGCCTCGAAACTCGGTCTTTGAAGCATTTGTGAAGGGATATTTAGTGACGCCCTGAGACTTGTGGTGAGCGAGCAAACGTCTTTCGATGAAACATGCAGAGAAACATTCTGAGCAACTGCTTTGCGAGGTGCATTTATCTCATAGAGTTATACCGTTCATTGGATTGAACAGCTTGAAATCACTGTTTTTGTGGAATCTGAGGAGCGACACTTGGGAATGATCCTTAGAACATGGAAAAAGAAGTATCCTCGGTTAAAATCCAAAAGGAAGCATTCTGTGAAACTGATCAGTGTCCTTTTAATGCCTCTCACTCAGTTAAGCCTCTCTTTTCATTGAACAGTTTTATATCCCGGTGTATGTTTAGCGTGTGATGCGATATTCGGGATTACTTTGAGGCTTACGGTGTTAAAAGAAACATGTTCAGACCGAAACTGGAGAGAAGCTTTCCGAGGAAATGCTTTGTTTCATGTGCATTCCAGTCAGAGAGTTATACTTCTCTTCTCATACAGTGTCAGGGAAACCTTTTTAGAGGAACAGGTACCAAGTGATAATCGGGAGCATGTTGATGCCAATGGTGATAAGGGAAATAGCTTCAGAGCAAAACTGGAAAGAAGTTTTCTAGGAAACCACTCTTTGATATGTGTAATCATCTCGCATAGATAGAGCTTTCCTTATATTGGGCGACGTGGAAACTGTCATGGACGGATTCACGAAGTGACATTCAGGAGCTGATTCAGGACTATGGTGAAAAAGGAAATATCTTCAGATAAAAACTGGAAAGAAGCTTTCTGTGAATCTGCTTTTTGCTATGTTTATTCATCTCATATAGATGAAGCTTTCTTTACATTACACAGCTTGGAAACTCCCTCGTGGATGGATGCACGAAGGGATATTTGGGATCACATAGGGCCCTATGGTGAAATAGGAAATATAGTCAGATAAAACTGGAGAGAAACTTTCTGAGAAACTGGTTGGTGTTGTGTGCCTTACATTCATAGAGGTATAACTTTCTTCTCATAAGGCACACTTGGAACACGGTTCCTGTGAAACCAAAAGAGTGATATTCGGAGCACATTGAGGACTATGGAAAAAAGTGAAATGTCGCCCAATAAAAAACAGAAAGAAGGACTTGAAGAAAGTGCTCTCTGACAAGTCCATTCTTTTCACATGGTTAAATCTTACTCTACATTTCCCAGTTTGAAAGTCTGTCTCTGAGGGTTCTGCGAAGGGATAGTAAGTGGCAACCGGAGGTCTGTGTCGAACAAGGCAATGTCTTCCTTCTAAAATTGGAGAGATTTCTGCACAACTCTTTTGTGATGTTTGTATTCATGTCATAAAGTTAAGTCATTCTTTGGATTGAGCAGTTTAAAATCACTGTTTCTGTGGAATCTGAAACAGGACATTTGGAAACGCTCTTTAGAATATCCTGAAAAAGAAATGACCTCTGAGAAAAACCAGAAGGAAGCTTTCTGTGAGACTGCTCTGTGTCATGTGAATTCCACTCATGCAGTTAAGCTTCTCTTTTCATTGAGCAGTATCATAACACTGTTTTTGTTTAATCTGTGAATTGATATTCTGGAATGATATTTCAGAGCGCATTGAGGACTATGGCGTATAGTGAAATATACCAAAATATAATCGAGGAAGAAGAGTTCCAACAATCTGCTCTCTGATATGTTCATTCACTTCACAGAGTTAATGCTTACTCTATGTTGCCCTGTTTCGAAACTCTGTCTTTGAAGGATGTGTGAAGGGATATTTAGTGATGCCCGGAGGCATGTGGTGAGCAAGGAAACGTCTTCCAATGAAACCTGCAGAGAAACTTTCTGAACAACTGCTTTGTGATGTGTGCATTCGTCTCATGGAGTTAAACCTTTCTTTGGATACAACAGCTTGAAATCACTGTGTTTGTGGAATCTGAGGAAGGATATTTGGGAATGATCCTTAGAACATGGAGAAAGAAATATCCCCAGGGAAAATCCAGAAGGAAGCTTTCTGTGAAACTGCTCTGTGTCGTCTTAATTGCTCTCACTTAAATAAGCTCCTCTTTTCAAGGAGCAGTTTTCTAATCCTGTGTATGCTTAGCGTGTGACCGGATATTCGGGAGCACTTTGAGGCTTACGGTGAAAAAGGAATGGTGTTCAGACCAAAGCTGGAGAGAAGCTTTCCGAGGAACTGCCTTGTGACGTGTGCATTTCACTCACAGTGTTATGCCTCTCTTTCCATACAGCATTGGGGAAACTCTTTTGGAGAAACAGGTATCAAGTGGTATTCAGGAGCATGTTGGTGCCGATGCTGAAAAGGGAAATAGCCTCAGAATAAAACTGGATAAAGCTTTCCACGAAACTATTCTGTGATATGTGTAATCATCTCACATAGATAATGGCTTCTTTACATTACGCAGCTTGGAAACTGTCATGGATGGATCCACAAAGGGACCTTCGGGAGCACATTAGGGACTCTGGTGAAAAACAAAATATCTTCAGATCAGAATGGGAAAGAAGCTTTCTGTGAATCAGCTTTTTGCTCTGTTTATTCATCTCACATAGATGAAGCTTTCTTTACTTTGCACAGATTGGAAACTCCCTCATGGATGGATCCACGAAGGGATATTTCGGATCACATTTGGGCCTACAGTGAAATAGGAAATATATTCAGATCAAACCGGGAGAGAAGCTTTCTGTGAAACTGCTTGTTGACTGGTGCATTCCTCTCAGGGTATTATAACTTTCTTCTCATAAGGCACAATTTGAACACTGTTTCTGTAAACCAAAAGAGTGATATTCAGAGAACTTTGAAGTCTATGGAAAATTAAAATACCAATAAAAAAACAGAAACAAGCACTCGAAGAAACTGCTCTCTGACATGTCCCTTTTCACACAGGGTTAAATCGTACTCTACATTTCCCACTTGAAATTCGGTCTATGAATGTTCTGAAAAGGGATAATAAGTGGCAACCGGAGGCCTGTGTTGAGCAAGGAAATGTCTTCCATCGAATATTTGAGAGAAGATTTGTGCGCAACCCTTTTGTGAAGTTTGTATTCATCTCATAGAGTTATTCCTTCTTTGGATTGAGTAGTTTGAAATCACTGTTTCTGTGGAATCAGAGAAAGGACATTTGGAAATGCTCTTTAGAATATCCTGAAAAAGAAATAACCTCAGAGAGAAACCAGAAGAAAACTTTCTGTGAAACTGCTCTGCATCACGTGAATTCCGTTCCCACAGTTAAGCTTCCCTTTTCATTGAGTAGTATCATAAGACTATTTTTGTTTAGTCTACAAAGGGATATACAGGAAGGCTTTGAGGCTTACGGTGAGAAAGGAAACGTCTTCAGATGGAAACTGGGGAGAAGCTTTCTGACGAGGTGTTTAGTGACGTGTGCATTCCACTCACAGAATTCCACTCACAGAATGACGTGTGCATTCCACTCACAAAATGACGTGTGCATTCCACTCACCTTTCCTGTCCTAGAGGATTCCGGAATCCCTTTTGGAGAAAAAGCTACCAAGAGACATTCGGGAGTATAGGGATGGCTATGGTGAAAAAGGAAATATCCTCAGACAAAAACTGGAAAGAAGATTTCTGTGAAACTGCTTTGTGTTAGATTTATTTATTCATCTCGCATAGTTAAATTTTTTTTTATAATACGCAGTTTGGAAACTCGGTCATGCACGGATACATGAGGGATATTCAGGAGCACATTCAGGCCAACGGTGAAAAAGCAGATATCTTCAGATAAAAAGTAGAGAGAAGCTTTCTCAGAAACGATTTTGTGATGTGTGCATTCCACTAAGGGAGTTATACCTCTTTCCTCACAAGGCAGTGTTTGAACACTGTTCCTGTGAAACCAAAAAAGTGATATTTCAGAGCGAATTGAGGACTATAGCGAATAGTGAAATATACTGAAATAAAATCGAGGAAGAAGCGTTCCAAGAATCTGCTCTCTGATATGTGCATTCACTTCACAGAGTTAATGCTTCCAGTATGTTGTCCAGTTTCGAAACTCAGTCTTTGAAGGATCTGTGAAGGGATATTTAGTGACACCTGGAGGTTTGTGGTGAGCAAGGAAACGTCTTCCAATGAAACATGTATAGAAATTTTCTGACCAATTGCTTTGCGATGTGTGTATTTGTCTCATAGAGGTAAACCATTGTTTGGATTGAACAGCTTGAAATCACTGTTTTTGTGGAATTTCAGGTAGGACATTTGGGAAAGATCATTAAGCATGGAGAAAGAAATATCGTCAGGTAAAATCCAGAAGGAAGCTTTCTGTGAAGCTGCTCTGTGTCGTCTTAAAGGCTCTCACTCAGTTAAGCCTCTCTTTTCATTGAGCAGTTTTCTAACCCTGTGTATGGTTAGCGTGTGACAGGATATTTGGGAGCACTTTGAGGCGTAAGGTGAAAAAGGAAATATGTTCAGACCAAAACTGAAGAGAAGCTTTCTAAGGAACTGTTTTGTCTCATGTGTATTCCAGTCAGAGTGTTATAACTCTCTTCTCATACAGCGTCAGGGAATCTCTTTTGGAGGAACAGGTACCAAGTGATATTCTGGAGCATGTTGATGCCGATGATGAAAAGGGAAATAGCCTCAGAGAAAAACTGGAAAGAAGCTTTCTAGGAAACTACTCTTTGATATGTGTCATCATCTCGCATAGATAAAGCTTTCTTTACATTACTCAACTTGGAAACTGTCATGAACGGATCCAGGAAGGGACTTTTGGGAGCACATTCAGGACTGTGTTGAAAAATGAAATTGTTTCAGATAAAAACTGGAAAGAAGTTTTCCGTGAATTTTCTTTTTGCTACGTTTATTCATCTCACAGAGATGAAGCTTTCTTTACATTACGCAACTTGGAAACTCCCTCTTGGATGGATCCACGAAGGGATATTTGGGATCATATTCGGACCTATGGTTAAATAGGAAATATAGTCAGATAAAAACTGGAGAACAGCTTTCTGAGAAACTACTTGGTGATGTGTGCATTCCACTCAGGGAGTTGTAACTTCCTTCTCATAAGGCACAATTTGAACATTGTTCCTTTAAAATCAAAAGATTGATAATCGGAGCACATTGAAGACTATGACAAAATTTAAATGTCCAATAAAAAACAGAAAGAAGCACTCGAAGAAACTGCTCTCGGACATGTCCATTTTTACACAGGGTTAAACCTTACTCTACATTTCCCTGTTGGAAAGTCGTTCTTTGATGGTTCTGTGAAGGGATATTAAGTGGCAACTGGAGGCCTGTGTCGAGCAAGGAAATGACTTTCATCGAATATTTGACAGACGCTTTCTACGCAAAATTTTTTGAAATTTGCGTTCATCTCACAGAGTTAAATCATTCTTTGGATTCAGTAGTTTGAAATCACTGTTTCTGTGGAATCTGAGAAAGGACATTTGGAAATGCTCTTTAGAATATCCTGAAAAGGACATAACCTCAAAGAGAAACCAGAAGGAAGCTTTCTGTAAAACTGCTCTGCGTCACGTGAATTCTGCTCACACAGTTAAGTTTCTCTTTTCATTGAGCAGTATGATAATACTATTTTTGTTTAGTCTGCGAAGGGATATTCAGGATCGCTTTGAGGTTTACAGTGAGAAAGGAAACATCTTCAGATAGAAACTGGAGAGAAGCTTTCTGAGGAGCTGCTTTGTGATGTGTGCATTACACTCACATTATTCCACTCACAGAATGACGTGTGCATTCCACCCACAGAATGATGTGTGCGTTCCACTCACCTTTCTTCTCCTAGAGGATTCCGGAATCCCTTTTTGAGAAAAAGCTACCAAGAGACATTCGGGAGTACAAAGATGGCTATGGTGAAAAACGAAATATTCACAGACAAGAACTGGAAAGAAGATTTCTGAGAAACTGCTTTGTGTTAGAGATATTTATTCATCTCGCATAGTTAAAACTTTTCTCATATTACGTAGTTGGGAAACTCCGTCATGCACGGATATACGAAGGTACATTTGGGAGCACATTCAGGCCTATGGTGAAAGAGGAGATGTGTTCAGATAAAAAGTGGAGAGAAGCTTTCTGCGAAATGACTTTGTGATATATGCATTCCACTCAAGGAAGTATACCTCTTTTCTCACAAGGCAGTATTTGAACACTGTTCCTGTGAAACCAAAAAAGTGATATTTTGGAGAGCATTGATGACTATGGCGAATAGTAAAATATACTGAAATAACATTGAGGAAGAAGCATTCCAAGAATCTGCTCTCTGATATGTGCATTCAATTCACAGAATCAATGCTTACTCTATGTTGCCCAGTTTCGAGACTCTGTCTTTGAAGCATCTGAGAAGGTATTGGTGAGCAAGGAAACGTCTTCCAGTGAAACCTGCAGAGAAACTTTCTGAGCAACTGCTTTGCGATGTGTGTATTCATCTCATGGGGTTAAATCGTTATTTGGATTGAACAGATTGAAATCAATGTTTTTCTGGAATCTGGGGAAGGACATTTGGGAACGATCCTTAAAACATGCAGAAAGAAACATCCTCAGGTAAAATCCAGAAGGAAGCTTTCTGTGAAACTACTCTGTTTCATCTTAAAGGTTCTCGCTAAGTTAAGCCCCTCATTTCATTGAGCAGTTTTTTAACCCTGTTAATGCTTAGCATGTGACGGGATATTCAGCAGCAATTTGAGGCTCATGGTGAAAAAGGAGATATGTTCAGACCAAAACTAGTGGAAAGCTTTCTGAGGAACTGCCTTGTGATGTGTGCATTCCACTCAGAGTGTTATATTTCTCTTCTCATGCAGTGTCGTGGAAACACTTTTGGAGAAATAGGTGCCATGTGATATTCGGGAGCATGTGGGTGCCGATGGTGAAAAGGGAATTAGCCTCAGACTAAAACTGTAAAAAGCTTTCAATAAACTACTCTGTGATATGTGTAATCATCTCACATAGACAATGCCTTCTTTATATTACGCAGCTTGGAAACTGTCATGGACGGGTCCACGAAGGGACCTTCGGGAGCACTTTGAGGACTATTGTGAAAAAAGAAATATCTTCAGAAAAAGACGGAAAATAACCTCTCTGTGAATCTGCTTTTTGTTATGTTTATTCATGTCACATAGATGTACCTTTCTTTACATTACACAGCTTGTAAAATCCTTCATGGATGGATCCATGAAAAGATATTTGGAGGCCGGGCGCGGTGGCTCAAGCCTGTAATCCCAGCACTTTGGGAGGCCGAGACGGGCGGATCACGAGGTCAGGAGATCGAGACCATCCTGGCTAACACGGTGAAACCCCGTCTCTACTAAAAAATACAAAAAAACTAGCTGGGCGAGGTGGCGGGCGCCTGTAGTCCCAGCTACTCGGGAGGCTGAGGCAGGAGAATGGCATAAACCCCGGAGGCGGAGCTTGCAGTGAGCTGAGATCCGGCCACTGCACTCCAGCCTGGGTGACAGAGCCAGACTCCGTCTCAAAAAAAAAAAAAAAAAAAAAAAAAAAAGATATTTGGAATCACATTCGGGCCTACAGTTAAATAGGAAATACAGTCAGATCAAAACTGGAGAGAAACTTTCTGAGAAACTGCTTGTTCATGTGTGCATTCCACTCAGAGAGTTATAACTTTCTTCTCATAAGGCACAATTTGAACACTGTTCCTGTAAAACCAAAAGAGTGATATTCAGAGCATATTGAAGACTGTGGCAAAATTGAAGTGTCCAATAAAAAACAGAAAGAAACACTTGAAGAAACTGCTATCTGACATGTCCATTTTTACACAGGGTTAAAGCTTACTCTACATTTTCCAGTATGAAAGTCGGTGTTTGAGGGTTCTGCGAAGGATTAGTAAGTGGCAATCAGAGGCCTCTGTCAACCTAGGAAAGGTCTTCCATCAAATATTTGAGAGAAGCTTTCTGTGCAACCCTTTGTGACGTTTGTGCTCATCTCATAGAGTTAAATCATTCTTTGGATTGAGGAGTTTGAAATCACTGTTTCTGTGGAATCTAAGAAAGGACATTTGGAAACGCTCTTTAGAATACCCTGAAAAAGAAATATCCTCAGAGAGAAACCAGACGAAAGCTTTCTGTGAAACTGCTCTGTGTCACGAGATTTCCGCTCACACAGTTAAGCTTCTCTTTTCGTTGAGCAGTATCATAACACTGTTTTTGTTTAGTCTGTGAAGGGATATTCAGGAGCACTTTGAGGCTTATGGTGAGAAAGGAAACGTCTTCACATAGAAACTGGAGAGAAACTTTCTGAGAAGCTGCTTTGTGACGTTTCCATTCCACTCACAGAATTCCACTCAGAGAATGACGTGTGCATTCCACTAGCAAAATGTCGTGTACATTCCACGTACTTTTTTTCTCCTACAGGATTCCGGAATCCCTTGTGGAGAAAAAACTACCAAGAGACATTCGGGAGTATAGGGATGGCTATGATGAAAAATGAAATATCCTCAGACAAAAACTGGAAAGGAGATTTCTAAGAAACTGCTTTGTGTTAGATGTCTTTATTCATCTCCCATAGTTTAAACTTTTCTTATATTACGCAGTTTGAAAACACCGTCATGCATGGATCTGCAAAAGGACATTCGGGAGCACCTTCAGGCCTACAGTGAAAGAGGAGATATCTTCAGATAAGAAGTGGAGAGAAGTTTTCTGAGAAACGACTTTGTGATGTATGCATTCCACTCAGTGAGTTATATCTCCTTTCTCACAAGGCGGTGTTGGAACACTGTTCCTCTGAAACTGAAAAAGTGATATTTCAGAGCTCATTGAGTACCATGGCGAATAGTGAAATATATTGAAATAAATCGAGGAAGAAGCATTCCAAGAATCTGCTCTCTGATATGTGCATTCACTTCAGAGTGTTAATGCTTACTCTATATTGCCCAGTTACAAAACTCTCTGTTTGAAGAATCTGGGAAGGGATATTTAGTGACGCACGGAGGCTTGTGGTGAGCAAGGAAACGTCTTCCGCTGAAATCTGCAGAGAAACTCTCTAAGCAACTGCTTTGCAATGAGTGTATTCGTCTCATAGAGTTAAACCATTCTTTGGATTGAACAGCTTGAAATCATTGTTTTTGTGGAATCTGAGGAAGGATTTTTGGGAACAATCCTTAGAACATGGAGAAAGAAATATCCTCAGGGAAAATCCAGAGGGAAGCTTTTTGTGAATCGGCTCTGTGTCGTCTTAATGGCTCTCACTCAATTAAGCCCCTCTTTTCATTGAGCAGTTTTCTAACCCTGTGTATGCTTAGCATGTGACAGGATATTCGTGAGCACTTTGAGGCTTACCATGAAAGAGGAAATATGTTCAGACCAAAACTGGAGAGAAGCTTTCTGAACAACTGCCTTGTGACGTGTGCATTCCACTCAGAGTGTTATACCTCTCTTCTCATACAGCGTCGGGGAAACCCTTTGGAGAAACAGGTACCAAGTGATATTCGGGAGCATGTTGATGCCGATGGCAAAAAGGGAAATATCCTCAGACTGAAACTGGAGAAAGCTTTCTAGGAAACTACTCTGTGATATGTGTAATCATCTCACATAGAAAATGCTTTTTTTACATTACGCAGCTTGGAAACTGTCATGCACGGATCCATGAAGGGACCATTGCGAACACTTTGAGGACTATGGTGAAAAACGAAATATCTTCAGATTAGAACGGGAAAGAAGCTTTTTGTGAATCTGCTTTTTGCTATGTTTATTCACCTCATATAGATGAAGCTTTCTTTAGAGTACACAGCTTGGAAACTCCCTCGTGGGCCCATCTGCGAGGGGATATTTGGGATCACATTCGGGCCTATAGTGAAATAGGAAGTATAGTCAGATCAAAACGGGAGAGAAGCTTTCTGAGAAAATGCTTGGTGTCGTGTGCATTCCACTCAAGGAGTTGTAACTTTCTTCTCATAAGGCACAATTTGATCATTGTTCCTGTAAAGCCAAAAGAGTGATATTCGGAGCACATTGAAGACTATGGCAAAATTGAAATGTCCAATAAAGAACAGAAAGAAGCACTCGAAGAAACTGCTCTCTGACATGTCCATTTTTACACAGGGTTAAAGCTTACTCTACGTTTCCTAGTTTGAAAGTCGGTCTTTGAGGCTTCTGCGAAGGGATAGTAAGAGGCAAGCAGAAACCTTTGTTGAGGAAGGAAATGTCTTCCATCAAACATTTGAGAGAAGCTTTCTGCACAACTCTTTTGTGAAGTTTGTGCTCATCTCATAGAGTTAAATCATTCTTTGGATTGAGTAGTTTGAAATCGCTGCTTCTGTGGAATCAGAAAGGACATTTGGAAACGCTCTTTAGAATATCCTGAAAAAGAAATAACCTAAGAGAGAAAACAGAAGGCAGCTTTCTGTGAAGCTGCTCTGTGTCATGTGAATTCCGCTCATACAATTAAGCTTCTCTTTTCATTGCGCAGTATCATATCACTGTTTTGTTTAGTCTGCAAAGGGATATTCAGGAGTGCTTTGAGGCTTATGGTGAGAAAGGAAACATCTTCAGATAGAAACTGAAGAGAAGTCTTCTGAGGATCTGCTTTGTGACATGTGCATTCCACTCACAGAATTCCACCCACAGAATGATGTGGGCATTCCACTCACCTTTTTTCTCCTAGAGGATTCCAGAATCCCTTTTGGAGAAAAGGCTACCACAAGACATTCAGGAGTATCGGGATGGCTATGGTGTAAAAGGAAATATCCTCAGAAAAAAAAACTGGAAAGAAGATTTTTGTGAAACTGCTTTGTGTTAGATGTATTTATTCATCGTGCATAGCTAAAACTTTTCTTATATTACTCAGTTTGGAAACGCCGAAATGCACGGATCTGTGAAAGGATATTCAGGAGCACATTCAGGCCTATGGTGAAAGAGGAGGTATCTTCAGATAAAAAGTGCATAGAAGCATTCTGAGAAACGACTTTGTGATGTGTGCATTCCACTCAGGTAGTTATATCTGTTTTCTCACAGGACAATGTTTGAACACCGTTCCTTTCAAACCGAAAAAGTGATATTTCAGAGGGCTTTGAGGACTATGGCGAATAATGAAATATACTGAAATAAAATCGAGGAAGAAGCGGTCCAAGAATCGCTCTCTCATAAGTGCATTCATTTCACAGAGTTAATGCTTACTCTATGTTTCCCAGTTTCGAAAGTCTGTTTTGAAGAATCTGTGAAGGGATATTTAGTGAAACCCAGAGGCTTGCGTTGAGCAAGGAAATGTTTTCTGAGGAAAACAGAGAAACTTTTTGTGCAACTGCTTTGCGATGTGTGTATTCGTCTCATAGAGGTAAACTGTTCTTTTCATTTAACAGCTTGAAATCACCGTTTTTGTGGAATCTGTGGAAGGACATTTGGGAACGATCCTTGGAACATAGAGAAAGAAATATCCTCAGAAAAAATCCAGAAGGAAGATTTCTGTGAAACTGCCCTGTGTCATCTTACTGGCTCTCTCTCAGATAAGCCCCTCTTTTCATTGAGCAGTTTTCTAACCCTGTGTATGCTCAGCATGTGACGGGATATTCGGGAGCACTTTGAGGCTTACAGTGAAAAAGGAAATATGTTCAGACCAAAATTGGAGAGAAGCTTTCCGAGGAACTGCCTTGTGAAGTATGCATTCCACTCACAGTGTTATACCCCTCTTCTCATACAGCATCGGGGAAACCGTTTTGGAGAAACAGGTACTGAACGGTATTCAGGAGCATGCTGGTGCCAATGGTGAAAAGGGAATTAACCTCAGACTAAAACTGGAAAAACATTACTAGAAACTATTCTGTGATATGTGTAATCATCTCACATAGATAATGCTTTCCTTTCAATACACAGCTTGGAAACTGTCATGCACGGATGCACAAAGGGATCATCGGGAGCAATTTGAGGGCTATGGTGAAAAACGTAATATCTTCAGAAAAAAACGGTAAAGAAGCTCTGTGAATCTGCTTTAACTATGTTTATTCATCTCACATAGATGTAGCTTTCTTAACATTACACAGTTTGGAAACTCCCTTGTGAATGGATCCATGAAGGGATATTTGGGATCACATTCGGGCCTATAAAGAAATAGGAAATATAGTGAAATCAAAACCGGAGAGACGCATTCTGAGAAACTGCTTGGTGACATGTGCATTCCACTCAGGGAGTTAAAAGTTTCTTCTCATAAGGCACAATTTGAACACTGTTCCTGTAAAACCAAAAGAGTGATATTTTGAGCACATTGAAGACTATGGCAAAATTGAAATGTCCAATAAAAAACAGAAAGAGGCACTCGAAGAAACTGTTCTCTGACATGTCCATTTTTACACAGGGTGAAAACTTACTCAACATTTCCCAGTTTTAAAGTTGGTCTTTGAGGGTTCTGCGCAGGGTTAGTAGGTGGCAACCGGAGGCCTGTGTCAAGCAAGGGAATGTCTTCCATTGAACATTTAAGAGAAGATTTCTGCACAACTTTTTTTGAAGTTTGTGCTCATCTCATAGAGTTAAATCATTCTTTGGACTGAGTAGTTTGAAATCACTGTTTCTGTGGAATCCAATAAAGGACAGTTGGAAGCGCTCTTTAGAATATCCTGAAAAAGAAATAACCCCAGAGAGAATTAAGAAGGAAGCTTCCTGTGAAACTATGCTGTGTCATGTGACTTCCGCTCACACAGTTAAGCTTCCTTTTCCACTGAGCAGTATCATAACACTGTTTTTGTTTAGTCTGTGAAGGGATATTCAGGAGTGCTTTGAGGCTTACGGTGAGAAAGGTAATGTCTTCAGATAGAAACTGGAGAGAAGCTTTCTGAGGAGCTGCTTTGTGACGTGCGCATTCCACTCACAGAATTCCACTCACAGAATGACGAGTGCGTTCCACTCACAGAATGACATGTGATTCCACTCACCTTTCTTCTCCTAGAGGATTCTGGAATCCCTTTTGGAGAAAAAGATACCAAGAGGCATTCAAGAGTATAGGGATTGCTATGATGAAAAAGGAAATAACCTCAGACAAAAAAAGGAAAGAAGATTTCTGTGAAACAGCTTTGTGTTAGATATATTTATTCATCTCGCATAGTTAAAAAATTTCTTATACTACGCAGTTTGGAAACTCCATCATGCACAGACCCATGAAGGGACATTCGGGAGCACATTCAGGCTTATGGCGAAACAGGAGATATCTTCAGATAAAAAGTGGAGAGAAGCTTTCCGAGAAACGACTTTGTGATGTATGCATTCCACTCAGGGAGTTATACCTCTTTTCTCACAAGACAGTGTTTGAACACTGTTCTGTGAAACCGAAAATGTGATATTTTGGAGCGCATTGAGGACTATGTCAAATATTGAAATATACCGAAATAAAATCGAGGAAGAAGCATTCCAAGAATTTGCTCTCTGATATGTGCATTCACTTCAAAGGGTTAATGCTTACTCTATGTTGCCCAGTTTCGAAACTCTGTCTTGGAAGGATATGTGAAGGCATATTTAGTGACGCCCAGAGGCTTGTGGTGAGCAAGGAAACGTCTTCCAATGAAACCTGCAGAGAAACTTTCTGAGCAACTGCTTTGCGATGTGTGTGTTTGTCTCAAAGAGTTAAACCATTCTTTGGATTGAAGAGCTTGAAATCACCGTTTTTGTGGAATGTGAGGTAGGACATTTGGGAACGATCCTTAGAACATGGAAAAAGAAATATCCTCAGGGAAAATCCAGAAGGAAGCTTTCTTTGAAACGGCTCTGTGTCGTCTTAATGACTCTCACTTCTTTAAGCCCCTCTTTTCATTGAGCAGTTTTCTAACCCTGTGTATTCTTAGTGTGTGACGGGATATTCGGGAGCACTTTGAGGCTTACAGTGGAAAAGGAAATATGTTCAGACCAAAACTGGAGAGAAGCTTTCCGAGGAACTGCCTTGTGACATGTACATTCCACTTAGAGTGTTATACCTCTCTTCTCATACAGCGTCGGGGAAACCCTTTTGGGGAAACAGGTACCAAGTGACACTCGGGAGCATGTTGGTGCTGATGGTGAAAAGGGAAAAATTCTCAGACAAAAACTGTAAAAATCTTTCTAGGAAACTACTCTGTGATATGTGTAATCATCTCACATAGACAATGCTTTCTTTACATTACGCAGCTTGGAAACTGTCATGAACTTGTCCACGAAGGGACCTTCGGGAGCACTTTGAGGATTATGGTGAAAAACGAACTGTCTTCAGATCAGAACTGGAGAGAAGCTTACTGCGAATGTGCTTTTTGCTATGCTTATTCATCTCTCATAGATGAAGGTTTCTTTACATTACACAGCTTGGAAACTTCCTCGTGGATGGATTCGCGAAGGGATATTTGGGATCACATTCGGGCCTATAGTGAAATAGGAAGTATAGTCAGATCAAAACGGGACAGAAGTTTTCTGAGAAACTGCTTGGGGACGTGTGCATTCCACTCAGGGAGTTATAACTTTCTTCTCCTAAGGAACAATTTGAACATTATTCCTGCAAAACCAAAAGAGTGATATTCGGAGCAAATTGAAGACCATGGCATAATTGAAATGTCCAATAAAAAAGAGAAAGGAGCACTCGAAGAAACTGCTCTCTAACATCTCCATTTTTACACAGGGTTAAAGCTTACTCTACATTTCCCAGTTTGAAGGTCGGTCTTTGAGGATTCTGTGAAGGGATAGTAAGTGACAACTGGAGGCCTGTGTTGAGCAAGGAATTGTCTTCAATTGAATATTTGAGAGAAGCTTACTGCGCAACTATTTTGTGAAGTTGTGCTCATCTCATAGAGTTAAATCATCCTTTGGATTGAGTTGTTTGAAATCACCGTTTCTGTGGAATCTGAGAAAGGGCATTTGAAAACGCTCTTTAGAATATCCTGAAAAAGAAATAACCTCACAGAGAAACCTGAAGGAAGCTTTCTGTGAAACTGCTCTGTGTCACGTGAATTCCGCCTAAACAGTTAAACTTCTCTTTTCATTGAGCAGTACCATAACACTGTTTTTTTAAGTCTGTGAAGGGATATAGAGGAGCGCTTTGATGCTTACGGTGAGAAAGGAAACGTCTTCAGATATAAACTAGAGATAATTTTTCTGAGCAGCTGCTTGTGTCGTGTGCATTCTACTCACAGAATGACGTGTGCATTCCACTCACAGAATGATGTGTGCATTTCACTCGCCTTTGTTCTACTAGAGAATTCCGGAATCCCTTTTGGAAAAAAAGCTACCAAGAGGAATTCGGGAGCATAGGGATGGCTATGGTGAAAAAGGAAATATCCTCAGACAAAATTGGAAAGAAGATTTCTGTGAGACTGCTTTGTGTTTGATATGTTTATTCATCTTGCATAGTTAAAAATTTTCTTATATTACGCAGCTAGGAATTTCCATCTTACACAGATCTGCGAAGGGACATTTGGGAGCACATTCAGGCCTGCAGTGAATGAGGAGATATTTTCAGATGAAAAGTGGAGAGAAGCTTTCTGAGAAACAACTTTGGATGTATGCATTCCACTCAGGGAGTTATATCTCTTTTGTCACAAGGCAGTGTTTGAACACTGTTCCTGTGAACCCGAAAGAGTGATATTTTGGAGCGCATTGAGGACTAAGGAGAGTAGTGATATATACTGAAATAAAATGGAGGAAGAAGCATTCCAAGAATCTGCTCTCTGCTATGTGCATTCACTTCACAGAGTTAATGCTTACTCTATGTTGCCCAGTTTTGAAACTCTGTCTTTGAAGGATCTGTGAAGGGATATATAGTGACACCCGGAGGCTTGTGGTGAGCAAGGAAACGTCTTCTGATGAAGCCTGCAGAGAAACTTTCTGAGCAACTGCTTTGCGATGTGTGTATTCATCTCATAGAGGTAAACCTTTCTTTGGACTGAACAGCTTGAAATCACTGTTTTTCTGGAATCTGTGGAAGGACATTTGGGAACGATTTTTTAGAACATGGAGAAAGAAATATCATCAGGCAAAATCCAGAAGGAAGCTTTCTGTGAAACTGCTCTATGTTCTCTTGATGTCTCTCACTCAGTTAAGTGCCTGTTTCCATTGAGCTGTTTTCTAACCCTGTGTATGCTTAGCGTGTGACGTCACATTCTGGAGCACTTTGAGGCTTACTGTGAAAAAGAAAATATGTTCATACCAAAACTGGAGAGATGCTTTCGAGGAACTGCCTTGTGACGTGTGCATTCCACTCAGAGTGTTATACCTCTCTTCTAATACAGCATCGGGAAACCGTTTTGGAGAAACTGTTACCGAGTGATATTCGGGAGTATGTTGGTTCTGATGGTGAAAAGGGAAAGAGCCTCAGACTAAAACTCGAAAAAGCCTTCTAGGAAACTACTCTTTGATGTGTGTAATCCTCTCACATAGACAATGCTTTGTTTACATTACGGAGTTTGGAAACTCTCATGGACGGATCCACGAAGGGACCGTCGGGAGCACTTTTAGGACTATGGTGAAAAACGAAATATCTTCAGATATAAAACATGAAAGAAGCTTTCTGTGAATCTGCTTTTTGCTATGTTTATTCATCTCACATAAATGAAGCTTTCTTTATATTACTCACATTGGAAACTTCCTCGTGGATGGATCCACGAAGGGATATTTGGGATCACATTCGGGCCTATAGTGAAATAGGAAATACAGTCAGATCAAAACAGGTGAGAAGCTTTCTGAGAAACTGCTTAGTGATGTGTGCATTCCACTCAGGAAGTTATAACATTTTTCTCATGAGGCACAATTTTAACACTGTTCCTGTAAAATCAAAAGAGTGATATTCGGAGCACTTTGAAGACTATGGCAAAATTGAAATGTCCAATAAAAAACAGAAAGAAGCACTCGAAGAAACTGCTCTCTGACATGTCCATTTTTACACAGGGTGAAAGCTAACTCTTCGTTTCCCAGTTTGAAAGTCGGTCTTTGAGGGTTCTACAAAGGGATAGTAAGTGGCAACCGCAGGCATGTGTGGAGCAAGGATATGTCTTCCATCGAATATTTGAGAGAAGCTTTCTGCGCAACTCTTTTGTGACGTTTGTGCACATCTCATAGAGTTAAATCATTCTTTGGATTGAGTAGTTTGAAGTCACTGTTTCTGTGGAATCTGAGAAAGGACATTTGGAAACGCTCTTTAGAATATCCTGAAAAAGGAATCATTTCAGAGAGAAACCAGAAGGAAGCTTTCTGTGAAACTCCTCTGTGTCACGTGAATTCTGCTCACACAGTTAAGCTTCTCTTTTCTTTTTTATTCTTTTTTGTTTGGTTTGGTTCAGGTTTTTTTTTTTTTTTTTTTTTTTTTGAGACGGAGTCTTGTTGTGTTGCCTAAACTGGAGTGCAGTGGCAGGATCTCTGCTCACTGTAAGCTACTCTTTTCAGGTTCACGGCATTCTCCCACCTCAGCCTCCTGAAGAGCTGTGACTATAGGCGCTCATACCTCGCCCAGCTAATTTTTGTATTTTTTAGGAGAGATGGGGTTTCACTGGGTTAGCCAAGATGGTCTCGGTCTCCTGATCTTGTGATCTGCCCATCTCAGCCTCTCAAAGTGCTGGGATTACAGGCTTGAGCCACCGTGCCTGGCCAAGTTTCTCTTTTCATTGAGCAGTATCATAACAATGTTTTTGTTTAGTCTGCAACGGGATATTAAGGAGTGCTTTGAGGCTTACAGTAAGAAAGGAAATGTCTTCACATGGAAACTGGAGAGAAGCTTTTTGAGGAGCTGCTTTGTGACGTGTGCATTCCACTCACAGAAATATACCTTTCTTCTCCTAGAGGATTCCGGAATCCCTTTTGGAGAAGGAGCTACCAAGAGACATTCGGGAGTGTAAATAGGGCTTTGATGAAAAAGGAAATACCCTCAGACAAAAACTGGAAAGAAGATTTCTGTTAAAATGCTTTGTGTTAGATATATTTATTCATCTAGAATAGTTAAAACATTTCTGATATTATGCAATTGGGAAACTCCATCATGCTCGGATCAGTGAAGAGACATTCAGGAGCAATTCAGGCCTACGGTGAAAGAGGAGATATCTTCAGATAAAAACTGGATAGACGCTTTCTGAGAAATAAATTTGTGATGTATCCATTCCATTCAGGGAGTTATACCCCTTTTCTCACAAAGCAGTGTTTGAACACTGTTCCTGTGAAAACGAAAATGTGAAATTTTGGAGCGCGTTGAGGACTGTGGCGAATACTGAAATAAAATCAAGGAAGAAGCATTAACAGGAGCTGCTGTCTGATATTTGCATTCACTTCACAGAGTTAATGCTTACTCTATGTTGCCCAGTTTCGAAACGCTGTCTTTGAAGAATCTGTGAAGGGATATTAAGTGACCCCCAGAGGCTTGTGGTGAGGGAGGAAACGTCTTCTGATGAAACCTGCAGAGAAACTTTCTGAGCAACTGCTTTGTGATGTGTGTATTCGTCTCATAGAGTTAAACCATTCTTTGTATTGAGCAGCTTGAAATCACTGTTTTTGTTGCATCTGAGGAAGGACATTTAGGAACGATGCCTAGAATATGGAGAAAGAAATATTCTGAGGTAAAATCCAGAAGGAAACTTTCTGTGAAACTGCTCTGTGTCGTCTTAAATCCTCTGGCTCAGTTAAGCCTCTTTTTTCATTGAGCAGTTTTCTAACCCTGTGTATGTTTAGCATGTGCTGGGATATTTGGGAACACTTTGAGGCTAAAGGTGAAAAAGGAAATATGTTCAGACCGAAACTGGAGAGAAGCTTTCTGAGGAACTGCTTTGTGACGTGTGCATTCCACTCACACTGTTATAACTCTCTTCACATACAGCTTCGAGGAAATCCTTTTGGAGAAACAGGTAAAAAGTGATATTCGCATGCATGTTGATGCTGATTGTGAAAAGAGAAATAGCATCAGACAAAAACTGGAAAGAAGCTTTCTAGGAAACTACTCTATCATATGTGTAATCATCTCACATAGATAAAGCTTTCTTTACAGTACGCAGCTTAGCAACTGTCATGGGCGGATCCAGGAAGGGACCTTTGGGAGCACATTCAGGGCTATAGTGAAATAGGAAATATCTTCAGATAA
>NC_045450.1:31028223-31037619 GCF_002776525.5 Piliocolobus tephrosceles | reverse complement strand
TCTCTGAATCTGCTTTTCACTATGTTTGTTCATTTCACATAGATCGAGCTTTCTTTACATTATGCATCTTGGAAACTCCCTCGTGGATGGATCCCTGAAGGGATATTTGGGATCACATTCGTTCCTATGGTGAAATAGGAAATATAGTCAGATAAAAACTGGAGAGAAGCTTTCTGAGAAACTGCTTGGTGATGTGTGGGCTCCACCCAGGAAGTTAGTTATAACTTTCTTCTCATAACGCACAGTTTGAACACTGTTACTGTAAAAAGAAAAGAGTGATATTTGAAGCACATTGAATACGATGGCAAAAAGTGAAATGTCGTCCAATAAAAAACAGAAAGAAGCACTAGAAGAAACTGCTCTGTGACATGTCCATTGTTTTCACATGGTTGAAGCTTACTCTATATTTCCCAGTTTGAAATTCGGCGTTTGAGTGTTCTGCAATGGGATAGTAAGTGGAAATCGGAGGCCTGTGTCGAGCAAGGAAACGTCTTCCATTGAAAAATGGAGAGAAACTTTCTGCGCAACAGTTTTGTGATATTTGCATTCATCTCATAGAGTTAAATCATTCTTTGGATTGAGCAGTTTGAAATCACTGTTTCTGTGGAATCTAAGAAAGGATGCTTAGAAACGCTCTTTAGAATATCCTGAGAAAGGAATAACCTCAGAGAGAAACCAGAAGGAAGCTTTCTGTGAAACTGATCTGTGTCACGTAAATTCCATTCACACAGTCAAGGTTCTCTTTTCATTGAGCAGTATCATAACACTGTTTTTGTTTAGTCTGCGAGGGAATATTCAGGAGCACTTTGAGGCTGACGATGACAAACAACGTCTTCAGATAGAAACTGAAGAGAAGCCTTCGGGGGAGCTCCTTTGTGACACGTGCATTCCACTCACAGAAATATACGTTTCTTCTCTTAGAGAATTACAGAACCCCTTTTGGAGAAGGAGATACCAAGAGACATTCGGGTGTATAAGTAGGGCTTTGGTGAAAAAGGAAATATCCTCAGACAAAAACTGGAAAGAAGATTTCTGTGAAACTGCTTTGTGTTAGATATATTTAATCATCTCACATAGTTAAAACTTTTCTAAAATTACGCGATTTGGAAACTCTGTTATGCTCAGATCCGTGAAGGGACATTCGGGAGAACATTCACGCCTATGGTTAAAGAGGAGATATCTTCAGGTAAAATCTGGATAGAAACTTTCTAAGAAACTATTTTGTGATGTATGCATTCCACTCAGGGAGTTATACCTCCTTTCTAACAAGGTAGTGTTTGAGCACAGTTCCTGTGAAACCGAAAAAGTGATATTTTGGAGCACTTTGAGGACTATGGCGAATAGTGAAATATACTGAAATACAATCGAGGAAGAAGCGTTCCCAGAAGCTGCTCTCTGATATTTGCATTAACTTCACAGAGTTCATGCTTACTGTATGTTGCCCAGTTTGGAAATGTTGTCTTTGAAGGATCTGTGAAGGGATATTAAGTGACGCCTGGAGGCTTGTGGTGAGCGAGGAAACGTCTCCCGATGAAACCTGCAGAGAAACTTTCTGAGCAACTGCTTTGCATTGGGTGTATTCATCTCATAGAATTATACCATTCTTTGGATTGAGCAGCTTGAAATCACTGTTTTTGTGGAATCTGAGGAAGGACATTTGGGAACAATCCTTAGAATATGGAAAAAGAAATATCCTCAGGAAAAATGTGGTAGGAATCTTTCTGTGAAATTACTCTTTGTTGTCTTAATTCCTCTCGCTGAGTTAAGCTCATCTTTTCATTGAGCAGCTTTCTAACCCTGTGTATGTTTTGCTTGTGATGGGATATTCGGTAGCAATTTGAGGCTTACGATGAAAAAGGAAATATATTCAGACTGACACTAGAGAGAAACTTTTCGAGGAACTGCTTGGTTACGTGTGCATTCCACTCAGTGTTATACCTCTCTTCTGATACAGCATCGGGAAACCCTTTTGGAGAAACAGGTACCAAGTGATATACGGGAGAATGCTGATGCCGATGGTGAAAGGAGAAATATCTCCAGAGAAAAACTGGAAAGAAGCTTTCTAAGAAACTACTCTGTGATATGTGTAATCATCTGACATAGATAAAGCTTTCTTTACATTATGCAGCTTGGAAACTGTCATGGACGGATGCAGGAAGGGACCTCAGGGAGCACATTCAGGAGTATGGTGAAAAAGGAAATATCTTCAGATAAAAACTGGAAAGAAGCTTTCTGTGAATCTGCTTGTTGCTACGTTTATTCATGTCAAATAGATGACGCTTCCTTTACATTAGGCAGTTTGGAAACTCCCACGTGGATGGTTCCATGAAGGGATATTTGGGATCACATTCGGGCCTATGACGAAATAGGAATACAGTCAGATAAAAACGGGAGAGAAGCTTTCTGAGAAACTGCTTGATGATGTGTGCATTCCACTCAGGGAGGTATAATTTTCTTCTCATAAGGCACAGTTTGAACACTGTTCCTGTAAAACGAAAAGAGTTATATGCGGAGCACTTTGAAGACTATGGGAAACAGTGAAATGTCGTCCAATAAAAAAGAGAAAGGAGCACTCAGAGAAACTGCTCTCTGACATGTCCATTCTTTTCACATTGTTAAAGTTTACTCTACATTTCCCAGCTTGAAAGTCGGTCTTTGAGGGTTCTGCAAAGGGATAGTAAGTGGCAACCGTAGGCCTGTGTAAGGCAAGGAAATGTCTTCCATCGAATATTGGAGTGAAACTTTCTGCACAACTCTTTTGTGAAGTTTGTTTTCATTTCATAGAGTTAAATCGTTCTTTGGATTGAACAGTTTGAAATGACTGTTTCTGTGAAGTCTGAGAAAGGACACTTGGAAATGCTCTTTAGAATATCCTGAAAAAGAAATAACCTCAGAGAAAAAACAGAAGGAAGCTTTCGGTGAAACAGCTACGTTTGACATACATTTCCATCACACAGTTAAGCTTCTTTTTTCTCTGAGCAGTATCATACCACTGTTTTTGTTTATTCTGTGAAGGGATATTCAGGAGCACTTTTAGACTTGTGGTGAGAAAGGAAACGTCTTCAGATAGAAACTGGAGAGAAGCTTTCTGAGGAGCTGCTTTGTGACATGTGCATTCCACTCACAGAAATATACCTTTCTTCTCCTAGAGGATTCCGGAATCCCTTCTGGAGAAAAAGCTACCAAGAGACATTTGGGAGTATAGCAACAGCTCTGGTGAAAACGGAAACATCCTCAGACAAAAACTGGAAAGAAGATTTCTGTGAAACTGCTTTGTGTTAGATATATTTATTCACCTTGAATACTTAAAACTTTTCTTATATTATGCAGTTTGGAGACTCTGTCATGCACGGGTCCGCAGAGGGACATTCAGGAGCACTTTCGGGCCCATGGTGAAAGAGGAGATATCTTCACATAAAAACTGGATAAAAGCAATGTGTGAAACTACTTTGTGATGTATGCATTCCACTCAGTGAGTTGTACCTCTTTTCTCACAAGGCTGTGTTTGAACACTGTTCCTGTTAAATCAAAAAAGTGATATTTTAGAGTGCTTTAGGGACTATGGCACAGAGTGAAATGTTCTGAAGTAAAATATTGGAAGAAACATTCCAAGAATCTGCTCTCTGATACATGCATTCATTTCACAGACTTAATGCTGACTCTTTGTTGCCCAGTTACGAAACTCTGTCTTTGAAGGTTCTGTGAGGTGATATTTAGTGACGTCGGGAGGCTTGTAGTGAGCAATGAAACGTCTTCCAATGAAACCTGCAGAGGAAGTTTCTGAGCAACTGCTTTGTGATGTGTGTATTGGTCTCATAGAGTTTAACCATTCTTTGTATTGAGCAGCTTGTAATCACTGTTTTTTTGGCATCTGATGAAGGACATTTGGGAACGATCCTTAGAATATGAAGAAAGAAATATCCTCAAGTAATATCCAGAAGGAAGCTTTCTGTGAAACTTCCCTGTGTCGTCTTAATTCCTCTCACTCAGTTAAGTCTCTCTTTTCATTGTGCAGTTTTGTAACGCTGGGTATGATTACTGTGTGATGGGATATTTGGAAGCACTTTGAGGCTTCAGGTGAAAAAGGAAATATATTCGGACCGAAACTGGGGAGAGCTTTCTGAGGAACTGCTTTGTGACGTGTTCATTCCACTCACAGTGTTATACCTCCCTTCTCATACAGCACAGGGGAAATGCTTTTGGAGAAACAGGTACCAAGTGATATTCCGGAGGATGTTTATGCCGATGGTGAAAAGGGAAATAGATTCAGAAAAAAACTGGAAAGAAATTTTCTAGAAAATTACTCTGTGATATGTGTAATCATCTCACATAGAAAAAGCTTTCTTTACATTACACAGCTTGAAATATGTCATGGACGGATCCACGAAGGGACCTTTGATAGCACATTCAAGACTATGGAGAACAAGGAAACATCTTCAGATGAAAACTGGATAGAAGCTTTCTGTGAATCTGCTTTTTGCTATAATTATTCATCTTACATAGTTGAAGATTTCTTTACATTACGCGATTTGAAATTCCTGTGTGGATGAATCCACGAATGAATATTTGGGATCATATTCGGGCCTACGGTGAAACAGGAAATATAGTCAGATAAAAACTGGAGAGAAGCTTTCTGAGAGACTGCTTGGCGCTGTGTGCATTCCACTCAGGGTGTTATAAATTTCTTCAGTTAAGGCACAGTTTGGACACTGTGCCTGTAAAACCAAAAGAGTGATATTCGGAGCACATTGAAGACGATAGCAAAAAGTGACATGTCATCCAATAAAAATCAGAAAGAAACACTCAAAGAAACTACTCTCTGACATGTCCATTCTTTTCACAGGCTTAAAGCTTACTCTGCATTTCCCAGTTTTAAAGTCTGTTTTTGAGGCTTCTGCAAAGGGATAGTAAGTGGCAATCAGAGGCCTGTGTAAGGCAAGGAAATGTCTTCCACTGAAAATCGCAAACTGCTACTAGAAGGGAAAGTTGAAAGTCTGCATGATGAATTCCCACATCAGAAGGCAATTCTCAGAAAGCCTCTTTCTAGTTATTTTCTGAGGATATTTCCTTTATCACCAAGGGCCTCAATGCACTCTCAAATATCACTTTGCAGATTCCACGACAACAGTGTTAGCGAACTGCCTCATGAAAACTAGGTAGTAACACTGTGAGATGAATTCACATATCAAAAATAGGTTTCTCACAAAGCTCCTTTCTAGTTTTTATTTGAGGATATTTCCTTTGTCACCGTAAGCTTCATTGCGCTAAGAAATATCCCAATGTAGATTTCAAGAAAACACTGTTAGCAAACGAATCCATGGAAAGGAAAGTGTAACCCTGTGAGTTGCATTCACCTGTCACAGTGCAGTTTCTCAGAACACTTCTTTCCAATTTTCTATCTGAGCATATTTCCTTTTTCACCATAGGCCTCAATACGTTCCCAAATATCACTTTGCAGATTCCACGACAACGGTGTTAGCACACTGCTTCATGAGGTCTAGGTTGTAACTCTGTGAGATGAATTCACATACCACAAAGAAGTTTATCACAAACCTTCTATCAAGGTTTTAATTGAGACTATTTCCTCTATCAGCGTAGGCCTCAATGCGATCCAATGTAGCACTTCTCAGGTTCCTCAATGGCAGTCTTATTCGACTGCTCCATGAAACGGAAGTGTAAGTCTGTGAGATGTATTCACACATCACAAAGAAGTTTCTGAGAAAGCTTCTTTCTAGTTTTTATCTGAGGATATTTCCTCTGTCACCATTAGCTTCGTTTCAATAAGAACTGTCCCAATGCAGATTTCAAGAAAACTGTGTTAGCAAACTGATCCCTGAGGACAAAAGTGTAACTGTCTGAGTTGCATTCACACATCACAATGCAGCTTCTCTGAATGCTTCGTTCCAGTTTTTATCAGAGGATATTTTCTTTTTCACCATAGCCCTCAATGAGCTCCCAAATATCACTTTGCAGAATCCACGAAAAGAGTGTTAGCAAACTGCTACTAGAAGGGAAAGGTGAAACTCTGCTTAATGAATTCCCACTTCAGAAAGTAATTTCTCAGAAAGCTTCTTTCTAATTATTATCTGAGGATATTTCCTTTTTCACCAAGGGCCTCAATGCGATCTCAAATTTCACTTTGGAGATTCCACGACAACAGTGTGAGCAAACTGCCTCATGAAGACTAGGTTGCAACTCTGTGAGATGAATTCACATATCACAACTAGGTTTCTCAGAAAGCTCCTTTCTAGTTTTTAGTTGAGGTTATTTCCTTTGTCACCGTAAGCTTCATTGAGCTAAGAAATATCCCAATGTAGATTTCAAGAAAACACTGTTAGCAATCGCATCCATGGATAGGAAATGGTAACCCTGTGAGTTGAATTCACCTGTCACAATGCAGTTTCTCAGAACACTTCTTTCCAGTTTTTATCTGAGGATATTTCCTTATTCACCATAGGCCTCATTGCGCTCCCAAATATCACTTTGCAGTTCCACGACAACGGTGTTAGCAATCTGCTTCATGAGGTCTAGGTTGTAACTCTGTGAGATGAATTCACATATCACAAATACGTTTCTCACAAACCTTCTATCAAGGTTTTAATTGAGGATACTTCCTCCAGCAGTGTAGGCCACAAAGCGATTTAATGTAACCCTTCTCAGGGTACTCAAAGGCTGTCTTATTCGAATGCTTCTTGAAACGTATGTGTAATTTTCTGAGATGTATTCGCACATCACAAAGAAGTTTCTGAGAAAGCTTCTTACTAGTTTTTATCTAAGGGTACTTCCTTTGTCACCATAAGCTTCATTGCGTTAAGAACTGTCCCACTCCAGATTTTAGAAAATTGTGTTAGCAAACTGATAACTGAAGAGAGAAGTGTAACTGTGTGAGTTGCATTCACACATCACAATGCAGTTTCTCTGAACGCTTCTTTCCAGTTTTTATCAGAGAATATTTCCTTTTTCACCATAGCCATCAATGAGCTCCAAAATATCACTTTGCAGAATCCACGAAAACAGTGTTAGTGAACTGCTACCAGAAGGGAAAGTTGAAATTCTGTGTAATGAATTCGCACAGCAGAAAGCAATTTCTCAGAAAGCCTCTTTCTAGTTCTTATCTGAGGATATTTTCCTTTTTTTACCATAGGCCTCAATGTGCTCCCAAATATCACTTTGCACATTCCATGACAACAGTGTTAGCAAACTGCTTCATGAAGACTAGGTTGTAAATCTGTGAAGTGAATTCACATATCACAAATAGGTCTCTCAGAAAGCTTCTTTCTAGTTTTTGTTTGAGGATATTTCCTTTGTCACCATAAGCTTCATTGCGCTAAGAAATATCTCAATGTAGATTTCAAGAAAACACTGTTAGCAAACGGATCCATGGAAAGGAAAGTGTAACTCTGTGAGTTGCATTCACATGTCACTATGCAGTTTCTCAGAATGCTTCTTTACAATTTTTATCTGAGAATATTTCCTTTTTCTACATTGCCCTCCATGGGCTCCCAAATATCACTTTGCAGAAGAGACGAAGACAGTGGTAGCAAACTGCTACTAGAAGGGAAAGGTGAAACTCTGTGTGATGAATTCACACATCAGAAAGCAATTTCTCAGAAAGCTTCTTTCTAGTTATTATTTGAGGATATTTCCTTTTTCACCAAGGGCCTCAATGCACTCTCAAATATCACTTTGCAGATTCCACGACAACGGTGTTAGCGAACTGCCTCATGAAGACTAGGTTGTAACTCTGTGAGATGAATTCTCATATCTCAACTAGGTTTCTCAGAAAGCTCCTTTCTAGTTTTTATTTGAGGATATTTCCTTTGTCACCGTAAGCTTCATTGCGCTAAGAAATATCCCAATGTAGATTTCAAGAAAACAGTGTTAGCAAACGGATCCATGGAAAGGAAAGTGTAACCCTGTGAGCTGCATTCACCCATCACTGTGCATTTTCTCAGAACACTTCTTTCCAATTTTCTATCTAAGCATATTTCCTTTTTCACCATAGGCCTCAATGCGTTCCCAAATATCACTTTGCAGATTCCACGACAATGGTTTAGCAAACTGCTTCATGAGGTTTAGGGTGTAACTCTGAGAAATGAATTCACATACCACAAAGAAGTTTCTCACAAACCTTCTATCAAAGTTTTAATTGAGGATATTTCCTCTATTAGCGTAGGCCTCAATGCGATTTAAGTTAACCTTCTCAGGTTCCTCAAAGGCAGTCTTATTCGACTGCTCCATGAAACAGAAGTCTAACTCTGTGAGATGTATTCACACATCACAGAGAAGTTTCTGAGAAAGGATCTTTTTAGTTTTTTTCTGAGGATAATTCCTTTGTCAACATAAGCTTCATTGCGCTAAGAAGTATCTTATTGCAGATTTCAAGAAAACTGGGTTAGCAAACTGATCCCTGAAGAGAAAAGTGTAACTGTGTGAGTTGCATTCATACATCACAATGCAGTTTCTCTGAATGCATCTTTCCAGTTTCTATCAGAGGATATATACTTTTTCACCATAGCCCTCAATGAGCTCCCAAATATCACTTTGCAGAATCCATGAAAACAGTGTTAGCAAACTGCTACTGGAAGGGAAATGTGAAATTCTGCGTGATGAATTCCCACATCAGAAAGTAATTTCTCAGGAAGCTTATTTCTAGTTATTATCTGAGGATATTTCCTTTTTCACCATAGGCATTGATGTGTGGTGAGATGATTTCACATATCATAAAGAAGTTTCTCACAACTCTTCTATCAAGGTTTAAATTGAGGATATTTCCTCTATCAGTGTAGGTCTCAATGCAATCGAAAGTAGCCCTTCTCACGTTCCTCAAAGGCAGTCTTTCCCACTGCTCCATGAAACGTAAGTGTAACTCTGTGAGACGTATTCACACATCACAAAGAAGTTTCTGAGAAAGATTCTTTCTAGTTTTTATCTGAGGATATTTCCTTTGTCACCTTAAGCTTCATTGCACTAAGAACTGTCCAACTGCAGATTTCAAGAAAACTGTCTTAGCAAACTGATACCTGAAGAGAAAAGGGTAACTGTGTGAACTGCATTCACACATCACAATGCAGTTTCTCTGAACGCTTCTTTCCAGTTTTTATCAGAGGATATTTCCTTTTTCACCATAGCGCTCAATGAGCTCCCAAATGTCACTTTGCAGAATCCACGAAAACAGTGTTAGCAAACTGCTACTAGAAGGGAAAGGTGAAACTCTGCATGATGAATTCACACATCAGAAAGCAATTTCTCAGAAAACTTCTTTCTAGTTATTATCTGAGGATATTTCCTTTTTCACCGTAGGCCTCAATGCACTCCCAAATATCACTATGCAGATTCCACGACAACAGTGTTAGCAAACTGCTTCATGAAGACTAGGTTGTAACTCTGTGAGAT
>NC_045450.1:31003488-31028213 GCF_002776525.5 Piliocolobus tephrosceles | reverse complement strand
GTGTTAGCAAACTGCTTCATGAAGACTAGGTTGTAACTCTGTGAGATGAATTCACATATCACAAAGAAGTTTCTCAAAAAGCTCCTTTCTCGTTTTTATTTGAGGCTATTTCCTTTGTCCCTGTAAGCTTCATTTTGCTAAGAAATATCCCAATGTAGATGTCAAGAAAACACTGTTAGCAAACGGATACATGGAAAGGAATGTGTAACTCTGTGAGTTGCATTCACATGTCACAATGCAGTTTCTTAGAGCGCTTCTTTCCACTTTTTATGTGAGAATATTTCTTTTTTCACCAGAGGCCTCAATGTGCTCCCAAAGATCACTTTGCAGATTCCACGACAACGGTGTTAGCAAACTGCTTCATGAGGTCTAGGTTGTAACTCTGTGAGACGAATTCAAATATCACAAAGAAGTTTCTCACAAAGCTTCTATCAAGTTTTTAATTGAGGATATTTCCTCTATCAACATAGGCCTCAATGCGATCCAATGTAGCCCTTCTCAGATTCCTCAAAGGCAGTCTTACTCGACTGCTCCATGAAACGTAAGTGTAACACTGTGAGATGTATTCACACAACACAAAGAAGTTTCTGAGAAAGCGTCTTTCTAGTTTTTATCTGAGGATGTTTCCTTTTTCACCATAAGCTTCATTGCGCTAAGAACTGTCCCAATGCAGATTTCAAGAAAACTGTGTTAGCAAACTGAACCCTGAAGAAAAAAGTGTAACTTTGTGAGTTGCATTCATACATCACAATGCAATTTCTCTGAACGCTTCTTTCCAGCTTTTATCAGAAAATATTTCCCTTTTCACCATAGCCCTCAATGAGCTCCCAAATATCACTTTTCAGAATCCACGAAAACAGTGTTAGCAAACTGCTACTAGAAGGGAAAGGTGAAAATCTGCGTGATGAATTCACACATCAGAAAGCAATTTCTCAGAAAACTTCTTTCTAGTTCTTATCTGAGGATATTTCCTTTTTCACCATAGGCCTCAATGTGCTCCCAACTATCACCTTGCAGATTCCATGACAACGGTGTTAGCAAACTGTTTCATGAGGTCTATGTTGTAACTCTGTTAGATGAATTCATATATCACAAAGAAGTTTCTCACAAAGCTTCCATCAAAGCTTTAATTGGAAACTGCAGGTTTCATTGGGAGACTTTTCCTTGCTCACCACAAGCCTCCGGGCGTCACTAAACATCCCTTCACAGATTCTTCAAAGACAGTTTCAAAACTGGTCAACATAGAGTAAGCATAAACTCTATGAAGTGAATGCACATACTGAGAGAGTATGTGAATATGCATTGAGTTATAACTTTCTTCTCGTAAGGCACAGTTTGAACACTGTTCCTGTAACCAAAAGAGTGATACGTGGAGCACATTGAAAATTATGGCAAGAAGTGAAATGTCATCCAATGAAAAACAGAAAGAAGCACTCAAAGAAACTGCTCTCTGACATGTCCATTCTTTTAACAGGGTTAAAGCTTACTCTACATTTCCCAGTTTGAAAGTCTTTATTTGAGGGTTCTCTGAAGAAATAGTAAGTGGCAACAGGAGGCCTGTGTCGAGCAAGGAAATGTCTTCCATCAAAAATTGGAGAGAAGCTTTCTGTGCAACTCTTTTGTGATGTTTGTATTCATCTCATAGAGTTAAATCATCCTTTGGATTAAGCAGTTTGAAATCACTGTTTCTGTGGAATCTTAGAAAGGACATTTGGAAACATGCTTTAGAATATGCTGCAAAAATAATAACCTCAGAGAGAAAGCAGAAGGAAACTTTCTATGGAACTGCCCTGTGTCACGTGAATTCCGCTCAGACAGTTAAGCTTCTCCTTTCATTGAGCAGTATCATAACACTGTTTTTGTTTAGTCTGCGAAGGGATATTCAGGAGAGCTTTGAGACTAATGGTGAGAAAGGAAACGTCTTCAGAAAGAAACTGGAGAGAAGCTATCTGAGAGGCTGCTTTCTGATGTATGCATTCCACTCACAAATATACCTTTCTTCTCCTAGAGGATTCGGGAATCTCTTTTGGAGAAAAAGCTACCAAGAGACATTCGGGAGTACAGGGGTGGCTATGGTGAAAAAGGGAATATCCTCAGACAAAAACTGGAAAGGAAATTTCTGTGAAACTGCTTTGTGTTAGATTTATTTATTCATCTCGTATAGTTAAAACTTTTCTTATATAACGCAGTTTGGAAACTCCGTCATGCACGGATCCGTGAAGGGATATTTGGGAGCACATTCAGGCCTACGTTGAAAGAATAGATATCTTCAGATAAAAACTGGATAGAAGCTTTATGAGAAACTACTTTGTGATGTATGCATTCCACTCAGAGAGTTTTACATCTTTTCTCACAAGGCAGTGTTTGAATACTATTCCTGTGAAACCGAAAAAAATGATATTTTGGAGCGTATTGAAGACTAAGGCGAATAGTGAAATATACTGAAATAAAATCGAG
Organism: Piliocolobus tephrosceles; assembly: GCF_002776525.5. NCBI lineage: Eukaryota > Metazoa > Chordata > Mammalia > Primates > Cercopithecidae > Piliocolobus > Piliocolobus tephrosceles. The sequence goes on along the minus strand of NC_045450.1, from coordinate 31,025,756 downwards.
GAAGAAGCATTCCAGGAATCTGCTCTCTGATATGTGCATTCAATTCACAAAACTAATGCTTACTCTATGTTGTCCAGTTTCAAAACTCTGTCTTTGACGTACCTGTGAAGGGATATTTAGTGACGCCTGGAGGCTTGTGGTGAGCAAGGAAACGTCTTCCAATGAAACATGTGGAGAAACTTTCTGAACAACTGCTTTGTGATGTGTGTGTTCGTCTCATAGTGTTAAACCATTCTTTAGATTGGGCAGCTTAAAATGAGCGTTTTTGTGGAATCTGAGGAAGGACATTGGGGAATGATACTTAGAATATGGAGAAAGAAATATCCTCAGGTAAAATCCAGAAGGAAGCTTTCTGTGAAACTGCTCTCTGTCATCTTAATTCCTATCGCTCAGGTAATCCTCTTTCTCCATTGAGCAGTTTTCTAACCCTGTGTATGTTTAGCGTGTGATGGGATATTCGGGAGCACTTTGAGGATTATGGTGAAAAAGTTAATATGTTCAGAACGAAACTGGAGAGAAACTTTCTGAGGAATTGCTTTGTGACGTCTGCATTCCACTCACAGTGTTATACCTCTCTTCTCATATAGCGTCAGGGAATCCCTTTTGGAAAAACAGATACCAAGTGATATTCCGGAGCATGATGATGCCAATGGTGAAAAGCGAAATAGCCTCAGAGAAAAATTTAGAAAGAAGCTTTCTAGGAAACTATTCTGTGATATGTGTAAACACCTCACATAGATAAAGCTTTCTTTACGTTACACTCTTGGAAACTGACATGACGGATCCATGAAGGGACATTGGGGAGGACATTCAGGACTATGGTGAAAAAGGAAATATCTTCACATAATAACTGGAAGGAAGCTTTCTGTGAATCTGCTTTTTGCTATGTTTATTCACCTCACATAGAGGAAGCTTTCTTTCATGACACAGCTTGGAAACTCCCTCGAGGAAGGATCCACGAAAGGATATTTGGGATCACACTCGGGCCTATGGTGAAATAGGAAATATAGTCAGATAAAAACTGGAGTGAAGCTTTCTGAGAAACTGCTTGGTGGTGTGTGCATTCCACTCAGTGTGTTACAACTTTCTTCTCATAAGGCACACTTGGAACACGGTTCCTGTGAAACCAAAAGAGTGATATTTGGAGTACATTGAAGACCTTGGCAAAAAGTGAAATGTCGTCCAATAAAAAAACTGAAAGAAGCACTCGAAGAAACTTATCTCTGATGTGTCCATTCTTTTCACAGGGTTGTAGCTTACTCTACAATTCCCAGTATGAAAGCCAGTCTTTGAGGGTTCTGCGAAGGGATACTAAGTGGTAACCAGAGACCTGTGTCGAGAGAGGAAATATCTTCCATTGACAATTGGTGGGAAGCTTTCTGCGCAACTGTTTTGTGATGTTTGCATTCATCTTATGGAGTTAAATCATTCTTTTATTGAGCAGTTTGAAATCACTGTTTCTGTGGAATCTGAGAAAGGACATTTGGAAACGCACTTTAGAATATCCTGAAAAAGAAATAACCTCAGAGAGAAACCAGAAGGAAGATTTCTGTGAAAGTGCTGTGTGTCACATGAAATTCCACTCACACAGTTAAGCTGCTCTTTTCATTCAGCAGTATCATAACACTGTTTTTGTTTAGTCTGCGAAGGGATATTCAGAAGTGCTTTGAGGCTTATGGTATGAAAGGAAACGTCTTCAGATAGGAACTGGATAGAAGCTTTCTGAGGAGCAGCTTTGTGACGTGCGCATTCCACTCACAGAAATATACCTTCCTATCCCTAGAGGATTCCGGAGCTCTTTTTTAGAGAAAGAGCTACCAAGAGACATTCAGGTGTATAGGGAGGGCTATGGTGAAAAAGTAAATATCCTCAGACAAAAACTGGAAAGAAGATTTCTGTGAAACTGCTTTATGTTAGATATATTTATTCATCCCGCATAGTTAAAACTTTTCTTATATAACGCAGTTTGGAAACTCCGTCATGCACGGATCCGTGAAGGGACATTCGGGAGCACATTCAGGCCTACGGTGAAAGAGAAGATATCTTCAGATAAAACTGGATAGAAGCTTTCTGAGAAATTACTTTGTGATGTATGCATTCCACTCAGGGAAGTATACCTCTTTTCTCACAAGACAGTATTTGAACACTTCCTGTGAAACAGAAAAAGTTATATTTCAGAGCGCTTTGTGGACTATGGCGAATAGTGAAATATACTGAAATAAAATCGAGGAAGAAGCTTTCCAGGAATCTGCTCTCTGATATGTGCATTCACTTCACAGAGTTACTGCTTACTCTATGTTGCCCAGTTTCGAAACTCTTCCTTTGAAAGATCTGTGAAAGGATATTTAGTGACGCCCGGAGGCTTGTCACGAGCAAGGAAACATCTTCTGATGAAACCTACAGAGAAACGTTCTGAGCAACTGCTTTGTGATGTGTGTATTTGTCTCATGGAATTAAACCGTTCTTTGGAATGAGCAGATTGACATCACTGTTTTTGTGGAATCTGAGGAAGGTCATTTGGGAATGATCCTCAGAACATGGAGAAAGAAATATCCTCAGCGAAAATTCAGAAGGAAGCTTTCTGTGAATCTCTTCTGTGTTGTCTTAATGGCTCTCACTAAGTTAGGCTCTGCTTTTCATTTAGCAGTTTTCTATCCCTGTGTATGCTTAGAGTGTGACCGTATATTCGGGACCACTTTAAGGCTTACGGTGAAAAGCGAAATACGTTCAGACCAAAACTGGACAGAAGCTTTCCGAGGAACTGCCTTGAGATGTGTGCATTTCACTCACAGTGTTATACCTCTCTTCACATACAGAGTCGGGGAAAACCTTTTGGAGAACCAGGTACCAAGTGATATTCTGGAGCATGTTGATGCCAATGGTGAAAAGGGAAATAGCCTCAGACAAAAACTGGAAAGAAGCTTTCTAGGAAACTCTTCTGTGATATATGTAATCATCTGACATAGATTAAGCTTTCTTTACATTACGCAGCTTGGAAACTGTCATTGATGGATCCAGGAAGGGACCTTCCTGAGCACATACAGGGCTATGTTGAAATAGGAAATATCTTCAGATAAAAACTGGAAAGAAGCTTTCTGTGAATCTGCTTTTTGTTATATTTGTTCATCTCACATAGTTGAAGCTTCCTTAACATTACACAGCTTGGAAACTCACTTGTGGATGGAACCACAAAGGAATATTTGGGATCACATTCGGACCTATGGTGCAATAGGAAATATAGTCAGATAAAAACTGGAGAGAAGCTTTATGAGAAACTGCTTGGTGATGTGTGCATTCCAGACAGGTAGTTATAACTTTCTTATCATAAGGCACAGGTTGAACACTGTTCCTGGAAAATTAAAAGAGTGATATTCGAGGCACATTGAAGACTATGGCAAAAATTGAAATGTCGTCCAATAAAAAACAGAAACAAGTACTCAAAGAAATTGCTTTCTGACTTGTCCATTATTTTCACAGGGATAAAGCTTAGTCTATATTTGCAAGTTTGAATGTCGGTCTCTGAGGGTTCTCTGAAGGGATAATAAGTGGCAACCAGAGGCCTGTGTTGAGCAAGGAAATATCTTCCATCGAAAATTGGAGAGAAGCTTTCTGGGCAACTCTTTTGTGATGTTGTATTCATCTCATAGAATTAAATCATTCTTTGGATTGAGCAGTTTGAAATCACTGTTTCTGTGGAATCTGAGAAAGGACAATTGTAAAGTCTCTTTAGAATATCCTGCAAAAGGAATAACCTCAAACCGAACCCAGAAGGAAGCTTTCTGTGAAACTGCTCTGTGTCACGTGAATTCCGCTCACCCAGTTAAGTTTCCCTTTTCATTGAGCAGTATCATAACACTGCTTTTGTTTAGTCTGCGAAGGGATATTCAGGAGCACTTTGAGGCTCACAGTGCGAAAGGAAACGACTTCAGATACAAACTGGAGAGAAACTTTCTGAGGAGCTTCTTTATGACGTGTGCATTTCACTCACAGAATTCCACTCACAGAATGACGTTTGCATTCCACTCATCTTTCCTCTCCTAGAGGATTCCAGAATCCCTTTTGGAGAAGAAGATACAAGAGACATTCGAGAGTATAGGGATGACTATGGTGAAAAAGGAAATATCCTCAGACAAAAACTGGAAAGAAGATTTCTGTTAAACTGCTTTGTGTTAGATATATTTATTCATCTCTCAGAGTTAAAACTTTTCTTATATTATACAGTTTGGAAACTCCATCATGCACAGATCTGCAAAGGGACATTCGGGAGCACATTCAAGCCTATGTTGAAATAGGAGTTATCTTCATGAAAACTTGATGGAAACTTTCTGAGAAACTACTTTGTGATGTATGCATTCCATTCAGGGAGTTATACCTTTTTTCTCACAAGGCAGTGTTTGAACACTGTTCCTGTGAAACCGAAAAAGTGACATTTCAGAGCGCATTGATGACTACGGCAAATAGTGAAATGTACTGAAATAACGTTGAGGAAGAAGCGTTCCAAGAATCTGCTCTCTGATGTGTGCATTCACTTGACAGAGTTAATGCTTACTCTATGTTGCCCAGTTTCAAAATTCTGGCTTTGAAGAATCTGTGAAAGGATATTTAGTGACGCCCCCAGGCTTGTGGTGAGCAAGGAAATGTCTTCCGATGAAACTTGCCGAGAAACTTTCTCAGCAACTACTTTGCGATGTGTGTATTCGTCTCATAGAGTTAAAACACTCTTTTGATTACGCAGCTTGAAATCATTGTTATTTTGGAACCTGAGGAAGAATATTTGTGAATGATCCTTAGATTATTGAGAAAGAAATACCCTCAGGAAAAATCCAGTGGGAAGCTTTCTTTGAAACTGCTTTGTGTCGTCTTAATTCCTCTCAGTCAGTTAAGTCCATCGTTTCCTTGAGAGTTTTCTTAACCTGTGTATGTTTAGCGTGTGATAGGATACTCAGGAGCACTTTGAGGCTTACAGTGAAGAGGAAATATGTTCTGACCACAACTGGAGAGAAGCTTCCCGAGGAACTGCTTTGTGACCTGTGCGTTCCACTCACAGTGCTATACCTCTCTTCTCATATAGCGTCAAGGAAATATTTTTGGAGGAACAGGACCAAGTGGTATTCGGGAGTATGTTGATGTCGATGGTGAAAAGGGAAATAGCCTCGACAAAACCTGGAAAGAAGCTTTATAGGTAACTAGTCTATGATATGTGTAATCATCTCATATAGACAAAGATTTCATTACATTACGCAGGTTGGAAACGGTCATGGACGGATCCACGAAGGGACATTCAGGAGCAGAATCAGGACTATGGTGAAAAAGGAAATATCTTCAGATAAAAACCGGAAAGAAGCTTTCTGTGAATCTGCTTTTTGATATGTTTATTCATCTTATATAGATGAAGCGTTCTTTATAATACACAGCTTGGAAACTCCCTCGTGGATGGATCCGCAAAGGGATATTTGGGATGACATACGAGCCTATGGTGAAATAGGAAATATAGTCAGATAAAAACTGAGGAGAAGCTTTCTGAGAAACTGGTTGGTGTTGTGTGCATTACACTCAGAGAGGTATAGCTTTCTTCTCATAAGGCACAGTTTGAACACTGTTCCTGAAAAATTAAAGAGTGATATTCAGAGCACATTGAAGACTATGGAAAAAGGTGAAATGTCGCCCAATAAAAACAGAAAGAAGAACTCGAAGAAACTGCTCTCTGAGAAGTCCATTCTTTTCACATGGTTAAATCTTACTCTACATTTCCCAGTTAGAAAGTCTGTCTCTGAGGGTTCTGCGAAGAGACTGTAAGTGGCAACCGGAGGTCTGTGTCGAACAAGAAAATGTCTTCCTTCTAAAATTTGAGAGAAGCTTTCTTTGCAACTCTTTTGTCATGTTTCTATTCATCCCATAGAGTTAAATCATTCTTAGGATTGAGCAGTTTGAAATCAATGTTTCTGTGGAATCTGAGAAGGGACATTTGGAAACGATCCCTAGAATATCCTCAAAAAGAAATAAACTCAGAGAGAAACCAGAAGAAAGCCTTAAGTGAAACTGCTCTGTGTCACATGCAATCTCCTCACAAATCTAAGCTTCTCTTTTTATTGGACAGCATCATAGCACTGTTTTTGTTTAGTCTGAGAAGGTATATTCAGCAGTGCTTTGAGACTCACAGTGAGCAAGGAAGCATCTTCAGACAGAAACTGGAGAGAAGCTTTCTGAGGAGCTGCTTTGTGACGTGTGCATTCCACTCACAGAAATATACCTTTCTTCTCCTAGAGGATTCCAGATCCCTTTCGGAGAAAACGCTACCAAGAGACATTCAGAAGTATAGGGGCGGCTATGGTGAAAAATAAATATCATCAGACAAAAACTAGAAAGAAGATTTCTGTGAAACTGCTTTGTTTTAGACGTATTTATTAATCTCACACAGTTAAAACTTTTCTTATATTATGCTGTTTGGAAACTCCGTAATGCACGGATCTGCGAAGGGACATTCGGGAGCACATTTAGGCCCACGGTGAAAGAGAAGATATCTTCAGACAAAAACTGGATAGAAGCTTTCTGAGAAACTCGTTTGTGATACATGCATTCCACTCAGGGATTTATACCTCTTTTCTCTCAAGGCACTCTTTGAACACTGTTCCCATGAAACCAAAAAAGTGATATTTTGGAGTGCATTGAGGACTATACCGAATATTGAAATATGCTGAAATAAAATCGAGGAAGAAGCGTTCCAAGAATCTGCTCTCTGATATGGGCATTCACTTCAGAAAGTTAATGCTTACTCTATGTTGCCCAGTTTCGAAACTCTGTCTTCCAAGAATCTGTGAGGGGTTTTTTAGTGCTGCCTGTAGGCTTGTGGTGAGCCAGGAAATGTCTTCCGATGAAACCTGCAGAGAAACTTTCTTAGCAACTGCTTTGCAATGTGTGTATTCGTCTCATAGAGGTAAATCATTCTTTGGATTGAGCAACTTGAAATAATTGTTTTTGCGGAATCTGAGACCGGACATTGTGAACGATCCTTAGAATATGGGGGAAGAAATATCCTCAGGGAAAATCCAGAAGGAAGCTTTCTGTGAAACTGCTCTGTGTCATCTTAATTCCTCTCACTCTGGCAAACCAAACTTTTCATGGAGCAGTTTACTAACCCTGTGTATTTTTAGCGTGTGATGGGATATTCGAGAGCACATTGACGCTTACGGTGAAAAAGGAAATACATTCCAACTGATACTGGGAAAAGATTTCCGAGGAACTGCTTTGTGACGTGTGCATTTCACTCACAGTGTGATACCTCTCTTCTCATACAGCCTTGGGGAAACCCTTTTGGAGAAACAGTTACCAAGTGATATTTGGCAGCATGTTGATGCCGATGTTGAAAAGGGAAATAGCCTCAGAAAAAACCTGAAAAGAAGCTTTCTAGGAAACTACTCTGTGATGTGTGTAATCATCTCACATAGACAAAGCTTTCATTACATTACGCAGGTTGGAAATGGTCATGGACGGATCCACGAAGGGACATTCAGGAGCAGATTCAGGACTATGGTGAAAAAGGAAATATCTTCAGATAAAAACCGGAAAGAAGCTTTCTGTGAATCTGCTTTTTGATATGTTTATTCATCTTATATAGATGAAGCGTTCTTTATATTACACAGCTTGGAAACTCCCTCATGGATGGATCTGCAAAGGGATATTTGGGATGACATATGAGCCTATGGTGAAATAGGAAATATAGTCAGATAAAAACTGAGGAGAAGCTTTCTGAGAAACTGGTTGGTGTTGTGTGCATTACACTCAGAAAGGTATAACTTTCTTCTCATAAGGCACAGTTTGAACACTGTTCCTGTAAAATTAAAGAGTGATATTCGGAGCACATTGAAGACTATGGAAAAAAGTGAAATGTCGCCCAATAAAAACAGAAAGAAGAACTCGAAGAAACTGCTCTCTGAGAAGTCCATTCTTTTCACATGGTTAAATCTTACTCTACATTTCCCAGTTTGAAAGTCTGTCTCTGAGGTTTCTGTGAAGGGATAGTAAGTGGCAACCGGAGGTCTATGTTGAACAAGGAAATGTCTTCCTTCTAAAATTGGAGAGAAGATTTCTGTGAAACTCTTTTGTGATGTTTGTATTCATGTCATAGGGTTAAATCATTCTTTGTATGAGCAGTTTAAAATCACTGTTTCTGTGGAATCTGAGAAAGGACATTTGGAAACATTCTTTAGAATATACTGTAAAAGAAATAACCTCTGAAAAAAACCAGAAGGAAGCTTTCTGTGAGACTGCTCTGTGTCACGTGAATTCCACTCACACAGTTAAGCTTCTCTTTTCATTGAGCGGTATCATAACACAGTTTTTGTTTAGTCTGTGAAGGGATATTCTGGAGCACTTTGTGGCTTATGGTGAGAAAGGAAAAGTCTTCCGATAGAAACTCGAGAAAAGCTTTCTGAGGAGCTGCTTTGTGATGTGTGCATGTGACAAACAGAAATATACCTTTCTTCTCCTAGAGGATTCTGGAATCCCTTTTGGAGAAAGAGCTACCAAGAGACATTCGTGTGTTTATGGAGGGCCATGGTAAAAAAGTAAATATCCTCAGCCAAAAACTGAAAAGAAGATATCAGTGAAAATGTTTTGTGTTAGATATATTTATTCATCTCTCATAGTTAAAACTTTTCTTATATTACGCAATTGGGAAATTTCGTCATGCACAAATCCACGAAGGTACATTTGGTAGCACTTTCAGGCCTACAGTGAAAGAGGAGGTATCTTCAGGTAAAACTGGATAGAAGATTTTTGAGAGACTGCTTTGTGATATATGCATTCCACTCAGGTGGTCAGACCTCTTTTCTCACAAGGCAGCATTTGAAAACTGTTCCTGTGAAACCGAAAAAGTGATATTTTGGAGCACACTGAGAACGATGGCGAATAGTCAAATATACTGAATTAAATCGTGAAGAAGTGTTCCAAGAATCTGCTCTCTGATATGTGCATTCACTTCACAGGATTATTCTTTACTCCATGTTGCCCAGTTTCGAAACTCTGTCTTTAAAGGATCTGTGAAGGGATATTTAGTGACGCCTGGTGGCTTGTGGTGAGCAAGGAAATGTCTTCCGATGAAACCTGCAGAGAAACTTTCTGAGCAACTGCTTTGCAATGTGTGTATTCGTCTCATAGAGGTAAACCGTTCTTTTGATTGAGCAGATTGAAATCACTGTTGTGGAGGAATCTGAGGAAGGACATTTGGGAACGATTCTTAGATCTTGGAGTAAGAAAAATCCTCAGGAAATGTCCAGTAGGAAGCTTTCTGTGAAACTGCTCTGTGTTGTCTTAATTCCTCTTGCTCAGTTAAGTCTCACTTTTCCTTGAGCAGTTTTCAAACCCTGTGTATATTTGGCGTGTGATGGAATATTTGGGAGCACTTTGAGGCTTACAGTGAAAAAAGAAATATGTTCGGACCAAAACTGGAGAGAAGCTTTGCCAGGAACTGCATTGTGACGTGTGCATTCCAGTCACAGTGTTATACCTCTCTTCTCATACAGCGTCTGGGAAACCCTTTTGGAGAAACAGGTACCAAGTGATATTCGGGAGCATGTTGATGCTGATGGTGAAAAGGGAAATAGCCTCAGACAAAAAATGGAAAGAAGCTTTCTAGGAAACTACTCTGCGGTATGTGTAATCATCTCACATAGATAAATCTTTCTTTATATTACACAGTTTGGAAACTGTCATAGACAGATAAACAAAGGGAACTTCGGGAGCACATTCAGGACTATCGTGAAAAAGGAAATATCTTCATATAAAAACTGGAAAGAAGGTTTCCGTGAATCTGCTTTTTGCTATGTTTATTCATCTCACATAGATGAAGCTTTCCTTACATTATGCAGCTTGGAAACTCCCTCGTGGATGGATCCGCAAAGGGATATTTGGAACCACTTTCGGGCCTATGGTGAAATAGGAAATATAGTCAGAAGAAAACTGGAGAGAAGTTTTCTGAGAAACTGATTGGTGACGTGCATTCCACTCAGGGTGTTACAACATTCTTCTCATTAGGCACAGTTTGAACACTGTTCCTGTGAAACCAAAAGAGTGATATTCGGAGCACATTGTAGATTTTGCAAAAAAGTGAACAGTAGTCTATTAAAATGTAGGAAGGAGGACTCGAAGACACTGCTCTCTGATATGTATATTCTTTTCACAGGATTAAAGCTTACTCTACATTTCCCAGTTTGAAAGTCAGTCTTTGAGGGTTCTGCGAAGGGATGGTAAGTGGCAACCGGAGGCCTGTGTTGAGCATGGAAATGTCTTCCATCGAAAATTGGAGAGAAGCTTTCTGCACAACTCTTTTTTGATGTTTGTATTCATCTCATAGAGTTAAATCATTCTGTGGATTGAACATTGTGACATCACTGTTTCTGTGGAATCTGAGAAAGGACATTTGGAAACGCTCTTTTGAATATCCAGAAAAAGAAATAACATCAGAGAGAAACCAGAAGGAAGCTTTCTGTGAAACTGCTATGTGTCACGTGAATTTCCCTCACACAGTTTAGCTTCTGAATTCATTGAGCAGTAACACTGTTTTTGTTTAGTAGGTGAAGGGATATTCAGGAGTGCTTTGAGGCTTACGGTGAGAAGGAAAGGTCTTCAGATAGATACTGGAGAGAAGCTTTCTGAGGAGCTGCTTTGTCACCTGTGCATTCCCCTCAGAGAAATATACCTTTCTTCTCCTAGAGGATTCTGGAATCTCTTTTGGAGAAAAAGCTACAAAGGGACATTCAGGAGTATAGGGACGGCTATGGTGAAAAAGGAAATATCTTCAGACAAAAACTGAAAAGAATATTTCTGTGAAACTGCATTGTGTTAGATATATTTATTCATCTCACATAGTTAAAACTTTTCTTATATATTATGCCGGTTGGAAACTCCGTCATGCACAGATCCGCGAAGGGACGTTCGGGAGCACATTCAGGCCTATGGTGAAAGAGGAGATATCTTCAGAAAAACTGGATGGAAGCTTTCTGAGAAACTGCTTTGTGATGTATGCATTCCATTCAGGGAGTTATACCTCTTTTTTCACAAAGCAGAGTTTGAACACTGTTCCTGTGAAACCGAAAAAGTGATATTTCGGAGCGCATTGAGGACTATGGCGAAGAATGAAATATACTGAAATAGCATCGAGGAAGATGCGTTCCAAGAATCTGCTCTCTGATATGTGCATTCACTTGACAGAGTTAATGCTTACTCTATGTTGCCCAGTTTCAAAACTCTGTCTTTGAAGAATCTGTGAAGGGATATTTAGTGACCTCCGGAGGCTTGTGTTGAGCAAGGAAACGTCTTCCGATGAAACTTGCCGAGAATCTTTCTCAGCAACTACTATGTGCTGTGTGTATTTGTCTCATAAAGTTAAACCACTCTTTCGATGGTGCAGCTTGAAATCATTGTTTTTTTGAATCTGAGGAAGAATGTTTGGAAACGATCCTTAGATTATGGAGAACGAAATGCCCTCTGGAAAATTCCAGTAGAAAGCTTTCTTTGAAACTGCTCTGTGTCATCTTAATTCCTCTCACTCAGTTAAGTCCATCGTTTCATTGAGCAGTTTTCTAACCCTGTGTAGGTTTAGCGTATGATAGGATACTCAGGAGCACTTTGAGGCTTACAGTGAAGAAGGAAATATGTTCAGACCACAACTGGAGAGAAGCTTTCCAAGGAACTGCTTTGTGACATGTGCGTTCCACTCACAGTGTTATACCTCTCTTCTCATATAGCGTCAAGGAAATATTTTGGAGGAAAAGGTACCAAGTGATATTCGGGAGTATGTTGATGTCAATGGTGAAAAGGGAAATAACCTTGACAAAATCTGGAAAGAAGCTTTCTAGGTAACTACTCTATGATATGTGTAATCATCTCACATAGATAAAGCTTTCTTTACATTACACAGCTTGGAAACTGTCATGGATGGATCCACGAAAAGACCTTCAGGAGCACAGTCAGGACGATGGAGAAAAAGGAAATATCTTCAGATAGAAATTGGATAGAAACTTTCTGTGAATCTGCTTCTTACTATGTTTATTCATCTCACATAGGTGAAGCTCTCTCTACATTACACAGCTTGGAAAATCTCTCGTGGGTGGATCCATGAAGGGATATTTGGGATCACGTTCGGGCCTATGGTGATATAGGAAATAGAGTCTGATAAAAATTGGAGAGAAGCTTTCTGATAAACTGCTTAGTACCGTGTGCATTCCACTCAGGGAGTTATAACTTTCTTCTCATAAGGCACAGTTTGAACACTGTTCCTGCAAAACCAAAAGAGTGATATTCTGAGCACATTGAAGACTATGGCAAAAAGTGAAGTGTCGTCCGCTAAAAAACAGAAAGAAGCATTCAAAGAGAGAGCTCTCTCTCATGTCCATTCTTTTCACAGGGTTAACGATTACTCTCCATTTCCCAGGTTGAAAGTCGGTCTTTGAGGGTTCTGCGAAGGGATAGTAAGTGGCAATCCGAGGCCTGTGTTGAGCAAGGAAATGTCTTCCATCGAAAATTGGAGAGAAAGTTTCTGCACAACTCATTTTTGATGTTTGTATTCATCTCATAGAGTTAAATCATTCTTTGGATTGATCAGTTTGAAAACACTGCTTCTGTGGAATCTGAGAAAGGACATTTGGAAACGCTCTTTAGAATATCCAGAAAAAGAAATAACATCAGAGAGAAACCAGAAGAAATCTTTCTGTGAAACTGCTCTGTGTCACGTGAATTCCGCTCACACAGCGAAGCTTCTCTTTTCATTGAGGAGTATCATAACACAGTTTTCATTTACTCTGAGAGGGGATATTCAGGAGCGCTTTGAGACTCACGGTAAGAAGGGAAACGTCTTCAGATAGAAACTTGAGAGAAGCTTTCAGAGGAGCTGCTTTTTGACGTGTGCATTCCACTCACAGAAATATACCTTTCTTCTCCTAGAGGATTCCGGAATTTCTTTGGGAGAAAAAGCTACCAAGAGACTTCAGGAGTATAGGTATGGCTCTGTTGAAAAAGGAAATATCCTCAGAGAAAAACTGGAACGAATATTTCTGTGAACCTGCTTTGTGTCAGATATATTTATTCATCTCGCATGGTTAAAACTTTTCTTATATTATGCAGTTTGGAAACTCCGTCATGCATGGATCTGCGAAGGGACATTAGGGAGTACATTCAGGCCTATGGTGAAAGAGGAGATATCTTCAGATAAAAACTGTATAAAAGCTCTCTGAGAAAGTTCTTTGTGACGTATGCATTCCACTCCAGATTTATACCTCTTTTCTTAAAAGGCAGTGTTTGAACACTGTTCCTGAGAAACCGAAAAAGTGATATTTCGGAGCACATTGAGGACTGTGGCAAATAGGGAAATATACTGAAATAAAATTGAGGAACAAGCGTTCCAAGCATCTGCTCTCTGATATGTGCATTCCCTTCACAGAGTTAATGCTTACTCTATGTTTCCCAGTCTCGATACTCTGTCATCGAGGAATCTGTGAAGGGATATTTAGTAACGCCTGGAGGCTTGTGGTGAGCGAGCAAACGTCTTCTGATGAAACTTGCAGAGAATTTTTCTAAGCAACTGCTTCACGATGTGTGTATTCGTCTCACAGATTTAAAACATTGTTGGATTGAGCAGCTTGAAATCACTGTTTTTGTGGATTCTGAGGAAGGACATTTGGAAACGATCCGTAGAATATGGAGAAAGAAATATCCTCAGGTAAAACCCAGAAGGAAGCTTTCTGTGAAACTGCTCTGTGTCATCTTAATTCCTCTCACTCATTTAAGCCTTTCTTTCAATTGAGCAGTTTTCTAACCCTGTGTACGTTTAGCATGTGATGGGATATTCGGGAGCCTTTTGAGGTTAACATGAGAAAGGAAATATGTTCGGAACGAAACTGGAGAGAAACTTTCTGAGGAACTGCTTTGTGACATGTGCACTCCACTCACAGTGTTATACCTCTCTTCACATACAGAATCGGGGAAACCCTTTTGGAGAAACAGGTATCAAATGATATTCGGGAGGATATTGATGCTGATGGTGAAAAGAGAAATAGCCACAGACAAAAACTATAAAGAAACTTTTATGAAACGACTCTGTGATACGTGTAATCATCTCACATAGAAAATGCTTTCTTTATATTACACAGCTTGGAAACTGTCATGGACGGATCCATGAAGGGGCCTTCAGGACCACATACAGGGCTATGGTGAAAAAGGAAATACCTTCAGATAAAAATTGTAAAGAAGGTTTCTGTTAATCTGTTTTTTGCTATGTTTATTCATCTCACATAGTTGAAGCTTTCTTTACCTTAGGCAACCTGGAAACTCCCTCGTGGATAGATCCGCGAAAGGATATTTGGAATCACATTCGAATCTATGTTGAAATAGGAAATGTAGTCAGATAAAAACTGCAGGGAAGCTTTCTGAGAATCTGCTTGGTGAGGTCAGCACTGCACTCAGGGAGATATAACTTTCTTCTCATAAGGCACAGTTTGAACACTGTTTTTGTAAAACCAAAAGAGTGATATTCAGAGCACATTGAAGACTATGGCAAAGAGTGAAATGTCGTACAATAAAAAGCAGAAAGAAGCACTCGAAGAAACTGCTCTCTGACATGTCCATTGTTTTCACAGGGTTAAACCTTCCTCTACATTTCTCAGTTTGCAAGTCGGTCTTTGAGAGTTCTGCGAAGGGATAGTAATTGGCAACGGCAGGACTATGTCAAGCAAGGAAATGTCTTCCATCAAAAATCACAGACAATCTTTCCATTGAATTCTTTTGTGATGTTTGTATTCATCTTATAGAGTTAAATCATTCTTTGGATTAAGCAGTTTGAAATCACTGTTTCTGTGGTACCTGAGAAAGGACATTTGGAAACGTTCTTTAGAATATACTGAAATAGAAATACCTCAGAGAGAAACCAGAAGGAAGATTCTGTGAAACTGCTCTGTGTCACGTGAATTCCGCTCATACAGTTAAGCTTCTCTTTTCATTGAGGAGTATCATAACACTGTTTTCGTTTCGTCTGAGAAGGGATATAAAGGTGTGCTTTGAGTGTCACGGTAAAAAAGGAAAAGTCTTCAGATACAAATTGGAGAGAAGCTTTCTGAGGAGCTGCTTTGTCACGTGTGCATTCCACTCACAGAAATATACCTTTCTTCTCCTAGAGGATTCTGGAAATTCCTTTGGAGAAAAAGCTAGCAACAGACATTTGGGATTATAGGTAAGGCTCAGGTGAAAAAGGAAATATCCTAAGACAAAAACTGGAACGAATATTTCTGTGAACCAGCTTTGTGTTACATATGTTTATTCATCTCACCTAGTTAAAACTTTTCTTATATTACGCAGTCTTCAAACTCCGTCATGCACGAATCCACGAAGTGACATTCGGGAGCACACATTCAGGCCTACGGTGAAAGAGGAGATATCTTCAGATAAAAACTGAATAGAAGCTTGCTGAGAAAGTACATTCTGATGTATGCATTCCACTCAGAGAGATACACCTCTTTTCCTGCAGCACAGTGTTGGAACACTGTTCTTGTGAAACCGAAAATGTCATATTTCGGTGCGCATTGAGGACTATGGTGAATAGTGAAATATACCGAAATAAAATCGAAGAAGAAGTGTTCCCAGAATCTGCTCTCTGATATGGGCATTCACATCACAGAGTTAATGCTTACTCTATGTTGCCCAGTTTCAAAACTCTGTCTTTAAAGAATCTGTGAAGGGATATTTAGTGATGCCCGTAGGCTTGTGGTGAGTAAGGTAACGTCTTTCGATGAAACCTGCAGAGAAACTTTCTGAGCAACTGCTTTGTGATGTGTATATTCGTCTCATAGAGGTAAACAATTCTTTTGATTGAGCAGCTTGAAATCACTGTTTTTCTGGCATCTGTGGAAGGACATTTCAGAACGATACTTAGAATATGGAGAGAGAAATATCCTAAGGTAAAATCCAGAAGGAAGCTTTCTGTGAAACTTTTCTGGGTCGTCTTATTTCCTCCTGCTCAGTTAAGCCTCCCTTTTCATTGAGCAGTTTTCTAACCCAGTGTACGTTTAGCGTGTGATGGGATATTCAGGGGCCCTTTGAGGCTTACGGTGAAAAAGGAAATATGTTCAGACCGAAATTGGAGAGAAGCTTTCCTAGGAACTGCTTTGTGACATGTGCATTCCATTCACAATGTTATACCTCTATTCTCATACAGCATAGGGGAAACCCTTTTGGAGAAACAGGTACCAAGTGATATTCGGGGGCATATTGATGTTGATGGCAAAAAGGGTGATGGCCTCAGAATAAAAGGGAAAGAAGCTTTCTAGGAAACTACTCTGTGATATGTGTCATTATCTCACATAGATAAAGCTTGCTTTACATTACGCAGCTTGGAAACTGTCATGGAAAGATCCACGAAGTGACCTTCGGGAGCACATTCAGGACTATGGTGAAAAAGGAAATATCTTCAGATAAAAACGGTAAAGAAGCTTTCTGTGAATCTGCTTTTGCTATGTTTATTCATCTCACATAGAGGAAGCTTTCTTTACATTACGCACCATGGAAACTACCTCGTTCATGGACCTGCAAAGGGATATTTGGGATCACATTCAGGTCTATGGTGAAATAGGAAATATAGTCAAATATAAACTGGAGAGAAGCTTTCTGAGAAACTGCTTAGTGATGTGTGCTTTCTACTCAGGAAGTTATAACTTTCTTCTCAAAAGGCACAGTTTAAACACTGTTCCTGTCAAACCAAAAGAGTGATATTCAGAGCACATTGCAAATTACGCCAAAAACTGAAACGTAGTGCAATAAAAAGCAGAAAGAATGACTCAAAGAAACTGCTCTCTGACCTGTAAATTTTTTCACAGGGTTAAAGCTTAATCTACATTTCCCAGTTTGAAAGTCAGTCTTTGAGAATTCTGTGAAGGGATAGTAAGTGGCTATTGGAGGCCTGTGTCAAGTAAGGAAATGTCCCATAGAAAATTGGAGAGAAACTCTCTGCGCAAATCTTTTGTGATGTTTGTATTTATCTCATAGAGTTAAATCATTCTTCGGATTGAGCAGTTTGAAATCACTGTTTCTGGGGAATCTGAGAAAGGACCTTTCGGAACGATCTTTAGAATATCCTGAAAAATATATAACCTGAGGGAGCCCAGAAGGAAGATTTCTGTGAATAGGCTCAAGGTCACGTGAATTCTGCTCACACAGTTAAGCTTCTCTTTTCATTGAGCAATATCATAACACTATTTTTGTTTAGTCTGCAAAGGGATATTCAGGAGCACTTGGAGGCTTATGGTGAGAAAGGAAACGTTTTCAGATAGAAAATGGAGAGAAACTTTCTGAGGACCTGCGTTGTCATGTGTACCTACCACTCAGAGAAGTATACATTTCTTTTCTGACAGGATTCCGGAATCCCTTTTGGAGAAATAGCAACCAAGAGACATTCGGTAGTAAAGGGACCACTGTGGTGAAAAAGGAAATATCCTCAGACAAAAAGTGGAAAGAAGATTTCTGTGAAACTGCTTTGTGTTAGATATATTTATTCATCTAGCATAGTTAAAACTTTTCTCATATTGCGCAGTTTGGAAATTCTGTCATGCACGGATCCGCGAAGGGACAATCGGGAGCATATTCACGCATACGGTGAAAGAGGATATACCTTCAGATTGAAACTGGGTAGAAGCTTTCTTAGAAACTACTTTGTTATGTATGCATTCCAGTCAGGGAGTCACACCTCCTTTCTCACAAGGCAGCATTTGAACACTGTTCCTGTGAAACCGAAAAAGTGATATTATGGGGCGCATTGATGACTATGGCGAATAGTGAAATATGCTGAAATAAAATCGAGGAAGAAGACTTCCAAGAATTTGCTCTCTGATGTATGTATTCACCTCAAAATGTTAATGCTTACTCTATGTTGCCCAATTTCGAAACTCTGTGTTTGAAGGATCTGTGAAGTGATAAATAATGACCCCAGAGGCTTCTGGTGAGCAAGGAAACATCTTCTGATGAAACCTGCAGAGAAGCTTTGTGAGCCACTGCTTTATGATGCGTGTATTAGTCTCATAGACGTAAACAAGTCTTTGGATTGAGCAGCCTGAAATCACTTTTTTTGTGGCATCTGAGGAAGGACATTTGGAAACGACCCTTGTAATGTGACGAAAGAAATATCCTCAGGTAAAACGCAGAAGGAAGCTTTCTGTGAAACTGCTCTGTTTCCTCTTAATTCCTCTCACTCATTTAATCCTCTGTTTTCATTGAACAGATTTCTCACCCTGTGTATGTTTAGAGTGTGATGGAATATTTGGGAGCACTATGAGCCTTATGGTGAAAAAGGAATTATGTGCTGAGCGAAACTGGAGAGAGGCTTTCCGAGGAACTGCTTTGTATCGTGTGCATTCCATTCCCAGTCTTATACCTCTCTTCACATACAGCATCGGGGAAAACATTTGGGAGAAAAGGTGCCTAGTGATATTCGGGAGCATGTAGATGCCAATGGGGAAAAGGGAAGTAGCCTCAGACAAAAGGTGGAAAGAAGCTTTCTAGGAAACTGCTCTGTCATATGTGTAATCATCTCACATAGATAAAGCTTTTTTACCTTACGCAGCTTGGAAACTGTCATGGACGGATCCACAAAGGCACCTTCAGGAGCACATTCAGGACTATGGTGAAAACGGAAATATCTTCAGATAAAAACTAGAAAGAAGCTTCTGTGAATCAGCTTTTTGCTATGTTTATTCATCTCACATAGATGAAGCTTTCTTTACATTACGCTGCTTGGAAACTCCCTCGTGGATGGATGTGCAAAGGGATATTTGGGATCACATTCGGTCCTATGGTGAAATACAAAGTATAGTCAGATAAAAATTGGAGAGATTGTTTCTGAGTAACTGCTTCGTTATGTGTGCATTCTACTCAGGAAGTTATAATTTTCTTTTCATAAGGCACAGTTTGAACAATGCTCCTGTAAAACCAAAAGAGCGATATTCGGAACATATGGAAGACTATAGTAAAAAGTGAAATGTCGTCAAGTAAAAATCAGAAAGAAGCACTCGAAGAAACTGTTCTCTGACATATCCATTCTTATCAGAGGGTTAAAGCTCAATCTACATTTCGAAGTATGAAATTCGGATTCTGAGGGTTCTGCAAAGGTGTTGTAATTGGCAACCGGAGGCCGGTGTGTAGCAAGGAATTGTCTTTCAACGAAAATTGGAGAGAAGTTTTGTGCGCAACTTTTTGTGATGCTTGTATTCATCTCAGAGTTATATCCTTCTTTGGATTGAGTAGTTTGAAATCACTTTTTCTGTGGTAATCTAAGAAAGTACATTTGAAAACGCATTTTAGAATATTCTGAAAAAAAAAAATAACCTCAGAGAGAATCCAGAAGGAAGCTTTGTTTGAAACTGCTCTGTGTCTCGTGAATTCCACTCACACAGTTAAGCTTCTCTTTTCATTGAGCAGTATCATAACAATGTTTTTGTTTAGTCTGCAACGGGATATTAAGGAGTGCTTTGAGGCTTACAGTGAGAAAGGAAATGTCTTCACATGGAAACTGGAGAGAAGCTTTTTGAGGAGCTGCTTTGTGACGTGTGCATTCCACTCACAGAAGTATACATTTCTTCCCATAGAGGATTCCGGAATCCCTTTTGGAGAAAAAGCTACTAAGAGACAATAGGGAGTACAGGGTTCACTGTGGTGAAAAAGGAAATATCCTCAGAAATATACTCGAAAGAACATTTCTGTAAATCTGCTTTGTGTCAGATATATTTATTCATGTTGCATATATAAAACTTTTGTCATATTACGCAGTTTGGAAACTCCGTCTGGCACGGATCCGCAAAGGGACATTCGGGAGCACATTCAGGCTTATGGTGAAAGAGGGGATATCTTCATATTAAAACTGAATAGATGCTTTCTGAGAAACTACCTTGTGATGTATGCATTCCACTCAGGGAATCATACCTCTTTTCTCACTAGGCAATGTTTGAACACTGTTCCTGTGAAACCAAAAAAGTGATATTTCGGGGCACATTGATGACTATGGGGAATAGTGAAATATACTGAAATAAAATCGAGGAAGAAACATTCCAAGAATCTGATCTCTGATGTGTGCTTTCACTTCAAAGAAGTAGTACTCTATGTTGCCCATTTTCGATACTCTGTCCTTGAAGGATCTGTGAAGCGATATTTAGTGACGCCCAGAGGCTTGTGGTGAGCAAGAAAACGTCTTCCGATGAAACCTGCAGAGAATCTTTGTGAGCAACTGCTTTGCGATGTGTGTATTCGTTTCCTAGAGTTAAACCATTCTTTGTATTGAGCAGCTTGAAATCACTGTTTTCGTGGTATCTGAGGAAGGACATTTGGGAATGATCCTTAGAATATGGAAAAAGTCAATTTGCTCGGGAAAAATCCGGTAGGAAGCTTTCTGTGAAACTGCTCTGTATCGTCTTAATTCCTCTCACTCACTTAAGCCTCTCTTTTCATTGAGTAGATTTCTAACCCTGTGTATGTTTAGAGTGTGATGGGATATTCGGGAGCAAAATGAGCCTTACGGTGGAAAAGGAATTATGTGCAGAGCGAAACTTGAGAGAAGCTTTCTGAGGAACTGCTTTCTGACGTGTGCATTCCATTCACAGTCTTATACCTCTCTTCTCATACAGTGTCGGGAAACCTTTTTGGAGGAAAGGTGCCTAGTGATATTAGGGAGCATTTTGATGCCAATGGTGAAAAGGGAAATAGCCTCAGACAAAAACAGGAAAGAAGCTTTCTGGGAAACTACTCTGTGATATATGTAATCATGTCACATAGATAAAGCTTTCTTTACATTACGCAGCTTGGAATCTGTCATGGATGGATCCACGAAGGGACCTTCAGGAGAACATTCAGGACTATGGAGAAAAAGGAAATACCTTCAGCTGAAAACTGGAAAGACGATTTCTGTGTATCTGCTTTTTGCTATATTTCTTCATCTCACATCATTGAAGCTTGTTTACATTACGCAGCTGGGAAACTCCCTTGAGGATGGATCTGTGAATGGGTATTTGGGATCACATTCAGGCTTAAGGTGAAATAGGAAATATAGCCAGTTAAAAACTGGAGAGAACCGTTCTGAGAAACTGCTTTCTGATGTGTACATTCCACGCAGGAAGTTATAAATTTCTTCACATAAGACACAGTTTGAACACTGTTTCAATAAAACCAAAAGAGTGATATTCAGAGCACATTGAAGACTTTGGCAAAAAAGTGACATGTCGTCCAACAAAAAACAGAAAGAAGCACTCGAAGAAACTTCTCTGTGACATTTCCATTCTTTTCTCAGTGTTAAAGCTTACTCTACATTTCCAAGTTGAAAGTAGGACTTTGAGGGTTCTGTGAAGGAACTGTAAGTGGCAACTGGAGGCCCATGTCCAGCAAGGAATTGTCTTTCAATGAAAATTGGAGAGAAGTTTTGTGCACAACTCTTTTGTGATGCTTGTATTCATCTCATAGAGTTAAATCCTTCTTTGGATTGAGTAGTTTGAAATCGCTTTTTCTGTGGAATCTGAGAAAGGACATTTGAAAACGCATTTTAGAATATTCTGAAAAAAAAAAAAAAAAAAAAAAAAAAACCCCAGAGAAAATCCAGAAGGAAGCTTTGTTTGAAACTGCTCTGTGTCTCGTGAATTCCACTCACACAGTTAAGCTTCTCTTTTCATTGAGCAGTATCATAACACTGTTTTTGTTTAGTCAGCGAAGGGATATTCAGGAGTGCTTTGAGGCTGATGGTGAGAAAGGAAACGTCTTCAGATAGAAACTGTAGAGAAGCTTTCCGAGGAGCTGCTTTGTGACGTGTGCATTCCACTCACAGAAGTATACATTTCTTCTCATAGAGGATTCCGGAATCCCTTTTGGAGAAAAAGCTACCAAGAGACAATAGGGAGTACAGGGTCAGCTGTGGTTGAAAAAGGAAATATCCTCAGAAACAAACTAGAAAGAACATTTCTGTAAATCTGCTTTGTGTTAGATACATTTATTCATGTCGCATAGTCAAAAGTTTTCTCATATTACACAGTTTGGAAACTCCGTCAGGCACGGATCCGTGAAGGGACATTCGGGAGCAAATTCAGGCCTATGGTGAAAGAGGAGTTATCTTCATATTAAAACTGGATAGACGCTTTCTGAGAAACTACTTTCTGATGTATGCATTCCACTCAGGGAGTCATACCTCTTTTCTCACAAGGCAGTGTTTGAACACTGTTCCTGTGAAACCGAAAAAGTGATATTTTGGAGCGTATTGA
>NC_045450.1:30985450-31003388 GCF_002776525.5 Piliocolobus tephrosceles | reverse complement strand
ATTGATGATTATGGGGAATAGTGAAGTACACTGAAATAAAATCGAGGAAGAAGCGTTCCAAGAATCAGTTCTCTGATGTGTGCTTTCACTTCAAAGAGGTAATACTTACTCTATGTTGCGCAGTTTCAATACTCTGTCCTTGAAGGATCTGTGAAGCGATATTTAGTGACGCCCAGAGGTTTGTGGTGAGCAAGAAAATGGCTTGCAATGAAACCTGCAGAGAAACTTTGTGAGCAACTGCTTTGCGATGTGTGTATTCGTTTCCTAGAGTTAAACCATTCTTTGTATTGAGCAGCTTGAAATCACTGTTTTAGTGGCATCTGAGGAAGGACATTTGGGAACGATCCTTAGTATATGGAAAAAGTAATATGCTCAGGAAACATCCAGTAGGAACCTTTCTGTGAAACTGCTCTCTGTCTTCTTAATTCCTGTCACTCAGTTAAGCCTCTCTTTCCATTGAGCAGTTTCCTAACCCTGTGTATGTTTAACATGTGATGGGATATACGGTAGCACTCTGAGGCTTATGGTGAAAAAGGGAATATGTTCCGACCGAAACTGCAGAGAAGCTTTGAGAGGAACTGCTTTCTGACGTGTGCATTCCATTCACGGTCTTATACCTCTCTTCTCATACAGCGTCAGGAAAACCTTTTAGGAGGAAAGGTGCCTAGTGATATTCGGGAGCATGTTGATGCCGATGGTGAAAAGGGAAATAGCCTCAGACAAAAACAGGAAGGAAGCTTTCTAGGAAACTACTCTGTGATATGTGTAATCATGTCACAGAGCTAAAGCTTTCTTTACATTACGCAGCTTGGAAACTGTCATGGATGGATCCACGAAGGGACCTTCGGGAGAACATTCAGGACTATGGAGAAAAATGAAATACCTTCCACTGAAAACTGGAAAGAAGATTTCTGTGTATCTGCTTTTTGCTATATTTCTTCATCTCACATCATTGAAGCTTGTTTACATTACGCAGCTTGGAAACTCCCTCGTGAATGGATCTGCGAAGGGATATTTGGGATCACATTCAGGCCTAAGGTGAAATAGGAACCCTAGCCAGTTAAAAACTGGAGAGAACCGTTCTGAGAAACTGCTTTCTGATGTGTGCATTTCACGGAGGAAGTTATAATTTTCTTCTCATAAGACACAGTTTGAACACTATTCCAATAAAACCAAAAAGTGATATTCAAAGCACATTGAAGACTATGACAAAAAAGTGACATGTCGTCCAATAAAAAACAGAAAGAAGCACTCGAAGAAACTTCTCTCTGACATTTCCATTCTTTTCACAGGGTTGAAGCTTACTCTACATTTCCAAGTATGAAAGTCGGAATTTGAGGGTTCTGCGAAGGGATTGTAAGTGGCAATCGGAGGCCATTGTCGAGCAAGGAATTGTCTTCCATCGAAAATTGGAGAGAAGCTTTGTGCGTAACTCTTTTGTGATGCTTGTATTCATCTCATAAATTTCAATCCTTTCTTGGTTTGAGTAGTTTGAAATCACTGTTTCTGTGGAATCTGAGAAAGGAGATTTGAAAATGCTTTT
This sequence comes from Piliocolobus tephrosceles, assembly GCF_002776525.5. Lineage (NCBI taxonomy): Eukaryota > Metazoa > Chordata > Mammalia > Primates > Cercopithecidae > Piliocolobus > Piliocolobus tephrosceles. Next base: position 31,001,845 of record NC_045450.1, on the reverse strand, counting down.
TAGAATATTCTGAAAAAAAAAAACCTCAGAGAGAATCCAGAAGGAAGCTTTGTTTGAAACTGCTCTGTGTCTCGTGAATTCCACTCACACAGTTAAGCTTCTCTTTTCGTTGAGCAGTATCATAACACTGTTTTTGTTTAGTCGGCAAAGGGATGTTCAGGAGCGCTTTGAGGCTTACGGTGTGAAAGGATACTTCTTCAGATAGAAACTGGAGAGAAGCTTTCTGAGGACCTGCATTGTCACGTGTGCATTCCACTCACAGAAGTATACATTTCTTCCCATAGAGGATTCCGGAATCCCTTTTGGAGTAAAAGCTACCAGGAGACTTTTGGGCATATAGGGACTGCTATGGTGAAAAAGGAATTATCCTCACACAAAAACATGAAAGATTTCTGTGAAACTCCTTTTTTTAGATAGTTCATTCATCACACATAGTTAAAACTTTTCTTATATTACACAGTTTGGAAACTCTGTCATGCACGGATGCACGCAGGGCAATTCAGGAGAAATTCAGGCCTATGTTGAAACAGGAGATATCTTCAGATAAAAACTGGATAGAAGCTTTCTGAGAAACTACTTTGTGATGTATGCATTCCACTCAGGGAGTTATACCTCTTTTCTCACAAGGCACTGTTTGAACACTGTTCCTCTGAAACCGAAAAAGTGATACTTCAGAACGCATTGAAGACTCTGGTGAATAGTGAAATATACTGAAATATAATCGAGGAAGAAGCGTTTCCAGAATCTGCTCTCTGATATGTGCGTTCACTTCACAGAGTTAATGCTTACTCTATGTTGCCCAGCTTCAAAACTCTGTCTTTGAAGAATCTGTGAAGGGATATTTAGTGATGCACACAGGCTTGTGGTGAGGGAGAAAAGTCTTCTGATGAAACCTGCAGAGAAACGTTCTGAGCAACTGCTTTGTGATGTGTGTATTCGTCTCATAGAGTTAAACCATTCTTTGGCTTGAGCAGCTTGAAATCACTTTTTTGTGAAATCTGAGGAAGGACATTTGGGAACGATCCTTAGAATATGGAGAAAGAAATATCCTCAGGGAAAATCCAGAAGGAAGCTTTCTGTGAAACTGCTCTGTGTCACCATTATTCCTCTCGCTCAGTTAAGCCACTCTTTTCATTGAGCAGTTTTCTAACCCTGTGTATGTTTAGCATATGATGGGGTTTCGAGACACCTTGAGGCTAATGGTGTAAAAGGAAAGATGTTCAGACAGAAAGTGGAGAGAAACTTTCCGGGGAACTGCTCTGTGACGTGTGCATTCCACTCACAGTGTTATACCTCTCTCCTCATACAGCATCGGGGAAACCCTTTTGAAGAAACAGTTACCGAGGGGTATTCGGGAGGATGTTGATGCGGATGGTGAAAAGGGAAATAGCCACAGATAAAAACTGGAAAGAAGCTTTCTAGGAAACTACTCTGTGATATGTGTAATCATATCACATAGATAAAGTTTTCTTTACATTACATAGCTTGGGAACTGTCATGGAGAGATCCACAATGGGACTTTCGGGAGCACTTTCAGGACTATGGAGAAAAAGAAAATATCTTCAGATAAAAACTGGAAAGAAGCTGTCTTTGAATCTGCTTTTTGCTATATTTTTTCATCTCACATAGTTGAAGCTTCCTTAACATTACGCGGCTTGGAAACTCACTCGTGGATGGATCTCCGAAGGGATATTTAGGATCACATTTGGGCATATGGTGAAATAGGAAATATAGTAAGATAAAAACTGGAGAGAAGCTTTATGAGAAACTGCTTGGTGATGGGTGCATTCCAGTCAGGGCGGTATAAGTTTCTTCTCATAAGGCACAGTTTGAACACTGTTCCTGTAAAATGAAAAGAGTCATATTTGAAGCACATTGAAGATTACGGCAAAAAGTGAAATGTCGCCCAATGAAAACCAGACAGAAGCACTTGAAGAAACTGCTCTCTGACCTGTCCACTCTTTTAACAGAGTTAAAGCTTACTCTACATTTCACAGTTTGAAATTCGGTGTTTGAGCATTCTGCTGTGGGATAGTAAGTGGCAACTGGATGCCTGTGTCAAGCAAGGAAACGTCTTCCATCGAAAAATGGAGAGAAACTTTCTGCGCTACTGTTTTGTGATATTTGCATTCATCTCACAGAGTTAAATCATTCTTCGGATTGAGCAGTTTGAAATCACTGTTTCTGTGGAATCTGAGAAAGGACATTTGGAAACACTCTTTAGAATATCCTGAAAAAGAAATAACCTCAAAGAGAAACCAGAAGGAAGCTTCCTGTGAAACAGCTCTGTGTCACGTGAATTCCACTCACATAGTTAAGCTTCTCTTTTCATTGAGCAGTATCATAACACTCTTTATGTTTAGTCTGCGAGGGGATATTGAGGAGCGCTTTGAAGCTGATGGTGAGAAACGAAACGTCTTCAGAGAGAAACTGAAGAGAAGCTTTCTGGGGAGCTGCTTTGTGATGCATGCATTCCACTCACAGAACTATACCTTTCTTCTCTTTCGGGATTTTGGAATCCCTTTTGGAAAAAGAGCTACCAAGAGACATTCAGTAGTATAAGTAGGGCTTTGGTGAAAAAGGAAATATCCTCAGAAAAAAAAACTGGAAAGATTTCTGTGAAACTGCTTTGTGTTAGATACATTTAATCATCTCGCATAGTTAAAACTTTTCTGATATTACGCAGTTTGGAAACTCCATCATGCTCGGATCCGTGAAGGGACATTCGGGAGCACAGTCAGGCCTACGGTGAAAGAGAAGATATCTTCAGATACAAACTGGATAGAAGCTTTCTGAGAAACTACTTTGTGATGTATGCATTCCACTCAGGGAGTTATACCTGTTTTCTCACAAGACAGTGTTTGAGCACTGTTCCTGTGAAACCGAAAAGGTGATATTTTGGAGTGCATTGATGACTATGGCCAATAGTGAAGTATACCAAAATGAAATCGAGGAAGAAGCGTTCCAAGAATCTGCACTCTGATATGTGCATTCACTTCACAGAGTTAATGTTTACTCTATGTTGCCCAGTTTCGAAACTCTGTCTTTGAAGAATCTGTGAAGGGATACTTAGTGACGCCCAGAGACTTGTGGTGAGCAAGAAACATCTTCCGATGAAACCTGCAGAGAAACTTTCTGAGCATCTGCTTTGCAATGTGTGTATTCGTCTCCTAGAGCTAAACCATTCCTTGGATTCAGCAGCTTGAAATCGCTGTTTTTGTGGCATCTGAGGAAGGACATTTGGGAACAATCCTTAGAATATGGAGAAAGAAATATCCTCAGGTAAAATCCAGAAGGAAGCTTTCTATGAAACTGCTCTATGTTGTCTTAATTCCTCCCACTCAGTTAAGCATCTCTTTTCATTGAGCAGTTTTCTAACCTTGTGCATATTTAGCATGTGATGGGATATTCGGCAGCATTTTGAGGCTTATGGTAAAAAAGAAATATGTTCCAAACGAAACTGGAGAGAAAATTTCCGAGGAACTGCTTTGTGACGTGTCCATTCCATTCACAGTGTTATACCTCACATCTCATGCAGCATAGGGGAAACCCCTTTGGAGAAACAGTTACCAAGTGATATTCGGGAGCATGTTGATGCCGATGGTTAAAAGGGAAATAGCCTCAGACCACAACTACTAGGAATCTACTCTGTGATATGTGTAATCGTCTCACATAGATAAAGCTTTTCTTACATTACGCAGCTTGGGAGCTGTCATGGACGGAGTCACAAAGGGACCTTTGGGTGCACATTGAGGAGTATGGTGAAGAAGTGAATATCTTCAGATAAAAACTGGAAAGCAGCTTTCTGTGAATCTGCTTTTTGCTACGTTTATTCATGAAGCTTTCTTTTCATTACTCAGCTTGGAAACTGCCTCACGGATGGATCTTCGAAGGGATATTTGCAATCACATTCGGGCCTATGGTGAAATAGGAAATATAGTCAGATAAAAAATGGAGAGAAGCTTTCTGAGAAACTGCTTGGTGTTGTGTGCATTCCACTCAGGGAGTTATAACTTTCTTCTCATAAGGCACAGTTTGAACACTGTCCCTGTAAAACCAAAAGAGTTATATTGGGAGCACATTGAAGACTATGCCAATAAGTGAAATGTTGTCCAGTAAAAAACAGAAAGAAACACTCGAAGAAACTGCTCTCTGACATGTCCATTCTTTTCAGAGGGATAAAGCTTACTCTACATTTCCCAGTTTGAATGTCAGTCTTTGAGGGTACTGCGAAGGAATAGTAAGTGGCAATCGGAGGCCTGTGTCAAGTAAGGAAATGTCTTCCATCGAAAATCAGAGAGAATCTTTCCGTCCAATTCTTTTGAGTTGTATGTATACATCACATAGAGTTAAAACATTGTTTCGATTGAGAAGTTTGAAATCACTCTTTCTGTGGAATTTGAGAAAGGACATTTGGAAATGCTCTTTCGAATATACTGAAAAAGGAATAACCTCAGATGGAAACCAGAAGAAAGCTTTCTGTGAAACTGCTCTGTGTCACCTGAATTCTGCTCACACAGTTAAGCTTCCCTTTTCATAGAGCAGTATCAGAACACTGTTTCTGTTTAGTCTGTGAAGGGATAATCAGGAGTGCTTTGAGGCTTACAGTGAGAAAGGAAACGTCTTTAGATTGAAACTGGAGACAAGCTTTCTGAGGAGCTGCTGTGTGGCGTGTGTGTTCCACTCACCGAAATATACCCTTCTTCTCATAGAGGATTCTGGAATCCCTTTTGGAGAAAAATCTACCAAGAGCCATTCGGGAATATAGGGATGGCTATGGTGAAAAGGAAATATCCTCAGACAAAAACTGGACAGAAGATTTCTGTGAAATTGCTTTGTGTTAAATAGCTTTATTCATCTCGCATAGTTAAAACTTTTCTTATATTACTCAGTTTGTTAACTCCGTCATGCACGGATCCACAAAGGGACATTCACCAGCACATTCAGCCATATGGTGAAAGAGGAGATATCTTCAAATAAAAACTGGATAGAAGATTTCTGAGAAACAACTTTGTGATGTATGCATTCCACTCGGGGAGTTATACCTCTTTTCTCACAACGCGGGGTTTGGACAATGTTCCTGTGAAACCAAAAAAGTGATATTTTGGAGCGCACTGAGGACTATAACGAAGAGTGAAATATACTGAAATAAAATCAGGAAGAAGCGTTCCAAGAATCTGCTCTCTCATATGTGCATTCACTTCACAGAGCTAATGCTTACTCTATGTTACCCAGTTTCGAAACGCTGTCTTTGAAGAATCTGTGAAGGGATATTTAGTGATTCACGGAGGCTTGTGTTGAGCAAAGAAACATCTTCCGATGAAACCTGCAGAGAAACTTTCTGAGCAACTGCTTTGCAATGCGTGTATTCATCTCCTAGAGTTAAACCATTATTTTGATTGAGCAGCTTGAAATCACTGTTTTTGTGGCATCTGAGGAAGGACATTTGGGAATGATTCTTAGAATATGGAGAAATAAATATCCTCAGGTAAAATCCAAAAGGAAACTTTCTGTGAAAGTTCTCTCTGTCATATTAATTCCTCTCGCTCAGTTAAGCCTATCCCTTCATTGAGCAGTTTTCTAACCCTGTGTATGTTTACCGTGTGATGACATATCAGGTGCACTTTGAGGCTTACTGTGAAAAAGGAAATATATTTATACCGAAGATGGAGACAGGCTTTCCGAGGAACTGCTTTGTGTCGTGTGCATTCCATTCACAGTGTTATACCTCTCTTCTCATACAGCGTCAAGGAAACCCATTTGGAGAAATGGTACCAAGTGATATTCGGGAGCATGTTGATGCCGATGGTGAAAAGGGAAATAGCCTGAGACAAAAACTGGAAAGAAGTTTCTCGGAAACTACTCTGTGATATATGCAATCATGTGACATAGGTTAAGCTTTCTTTACATTATGCAGCTAGGAAACTGTCATGGACAGATCCAGGAAGGGACTTTCGGGAGCACATACAGGACTATGGTGAAAAAGGAAATATCTTCAGATAAAAACTGGAAAGAAGGTTTCTGTGAATCTGCTTTTTGCTATGTTTACTAATCTCACATAGATGAAGCTTTCTTTACATTGCAAGGCTGGGAAACTCACTCGTGGATGGATCCGCGAAGGGATATTTGGGATCACATTTGGGTCTATGGTGAAATAGGAAACATACCCAGATGAAAACTGGAGAGAAGTTTTCTGAGAAACTACTTGGTTATGAGTGTATTCCACTCAGGAAGTTATAACTTTCTTCTCATAAGACACAGTAGGAAAATTGTTTCTGTAAAACCAAAAGAATGATATTCAGAGCACATTGTAGACTATGGCAAGAAGTGAAATGTCGCCCAACAAAAAAACAGAAAGAAGCACTCGAAGGAACTCCTCTCTGACATGTCCTTTCTTTTCACAGTGTTAAAGCTTACTCTACATTTCCAAGTATGAAAGTCGGTCTTTGAGGCGTCTGTGAAGGCATAGTAAGTGGCAAAGGGAGGCCGGTGTCAAGCAAGGAAATGCCTTCCATCGAAAATTGGAGAGAAGCATTCTGCGCAACTCTTTTGTGATGTTTGTATTCAACTCATAGAGTTAAATCTTTCTTGGGATTGAGCAGTTTGAAATCACTGTTTCTCTGGAATCTGAGAAAGGACAATTGAAAACGCTTTTTAGAATATCCTGAAAAGGAAATAACCTCAGAGAGAAACAACAACGAAGCTTTCTGTGAAACTGCTCTGTGTCACGTGAATTCCGCTCACACAGTTAAGCTTCTCTTTTCATTGAGGAGTATCATAACACTGTTTTCGTTTAGTCTGAGAGGGGATATTCAGGAGCTCTTTGAGACTCACGGTAAGAAAGGAAAGGTTTTCAGATAGAAACTGGAGAGAAGCTTTCTGAGGAGCTGCTTTGTCACGTGTGCATTCCACTCACAGAAATATTCCTTTCTTCTCCTAGAGGTTTCCAGAATTTCTTTTGTAGAGAAAGCTACCAGGAGACTTTCGGGCGTATAGGGACTGCTATGGTGAAAAAGGAAATATCCTCAGACAAAAAATAGAACGAATATTTCTGTGAACCTGCTTTGTGTTAGATATATTTATTCATCTCGCCTGGTTAAAACTTTTCTTGTATTACACATTTTGGAAACTCCATCATGCATGGATCCGTGAAGGGACATTCAGGAGCACATTCAGGCCTACGGTGAAAGAGGAGATATCTTCAGATAAAAACTGGATAGAAACTCTCTGAGAAAGTACTTTGTGAGGCATGCATCCCACTCAGGATTTATACCTCTTTTCTCACAAGGCAGTGTTTGAACACTGTTCCTGTGAAACCAAAAAACTGATATTTCGGAGCATATTGAGGACTATGGTGAATAGGAAAATGTACTGAATTAAAATCGAGGACCAAGCATTCCAAGAATCTCCTCTCTGATATGTGCGTTCACTTCACAGAGGTAATGCTTACTCTATTTTGCCCAGTCTCGCAATTCTGTCTTTGAAGTATCTGTGAAGGGATACTTAGTGACACCTGGAGTCTTGTGGTGAGCGAGCAAAGGTCTTCCGATGAAACTTCCAGAGAATCTTTCTGAGCAACTGCTTCGCTATGTGTGTATTCGTCTCTTAGAGTTAAACTACTGTTGGATTCAGCAGCTTGAAATCACTGTTTTTGTGGAATCTGAGGAAGGACATTGGGGAATGATCCTTAGAATATGGAGAAAGAAATATCCTCAGGTAAAACACAGAAGGAAGCTTTCTGTGAAACTGCTCTGTGTCGACTTAATTCCTCTTGCTCTGTTAAGCCTCTCTTTTAATTGAGCAGTTTTCTAACCCTGTGTATGTTTAGCGTGTGCAGAGATATTCGGGAACACTTTGATGCTGACGGTGAAAAAGGAAATATGTTCAGACCGAAACTGGAGAGAAGCTTTCTGAGGAACTGCTTTGTGATATGTGCATTCCACTCATAGTGTTATACATCTCTTCACATATAGCGTTGGGGAAACCCTTTTGGAGAATTAGGTATCAAATGATATTCGGGAGCATGTTGATGCCAATGGTGAAAAGGGAAATAGCCTCAGACAAAAACTATAAAGAAGCTTTCTAGGAAACTACCCTGTGATAAGTGTAATCATATGACATAGATAAAGCTTTCTTTACATTAAGCAGCTTGGAAACTGTCATGGACGGATCCATGAAGGACTCTTTGGGGACACATTTAGGGCTATGGTGAAAAAGGAAATATCTTCAGAGAAAAATTGGAAAGAAGCTTTCTGTTAATCTGCTTTTGGTATGTTTATTCATCTCACATAGGTGAAGCTTATTTACCTTACACAGCTTGGAAACTCCCTCGTAAATGGATCCATGAAAGTATATTTGGGATCGCATTCAGGCCTATGTTGAAATAGGAAATGTAGTCAGATAAAAACTGCAGAGAAGTTTTCTGATATACTGTTTGGTGATGTGAGCATTCCATTCAGGAAGATATAACTTTCTTCTCATAAGGCACATTTTGAACACTGTTCTTGTAAAATCTAAAGAGTGATATTCGGAGCACATTGAAGACTATGGCGAAAAGTGAAATGTTGTCCAATAAAAAACAGAAAGAAGCACTCGAAGAAACTGCTCTCTGAAATGTCCATTGTTTTCACAGCAGTAAAGCTTCTTCTACATTTCCCAGGTTGTAAGTCGGTCTTTGAGGGTTCTGCCTAGGGATAGTATTTAGCAACGGGAGGACAGTGTCAAGCAAGGAAATGTCTTCCATCGAAAATCAGAGAGAATCTTTCCTTCCAATTCTTATGTGATGTTTGTATTCATCTCATTGAGTTAAATCATTCTTTGGATGAAGCAGTTTGAAATCACTGTTTCTGTGGAACCTGAGAAAGGAAATTTGGAAACATTCTTTAGAATATACTGAAAAAGAAAAAACCTCAGAGAGAAACCAGAAGGAAGCTTTCTGTGAAATTCGGACTTTGAGGGTTCTGCGAAAGTATAGTAAGTGGCAACCAGAGGCCTGTGTTGAGCAAGGAAATACCCACCATCAAATATTTGAGAGAAGCCTTCTGCACAACTTTTTGTGAAGTTAGCGTTCATCTCATGGAGTTAAATCATTCTTTGTAATGAGTAGATTGAAATCACTGTTTCTGTGGAATCTGAGAAAGGACATTTGGAAACGCTCTTTAGAATATCGTGAAAAAGAAATAACCTCAGAGTGAAACCAGAGGGAAGCTTTGTGTGAAATTGCTCTGTGTCACGTGAATTCTGCTCTCGCAGTTAAGCTTCTCTTTTCATTGAGCAGTATCATAACACTGTTTTTGTTTAGTCTGCGAAGGGATATTCAGGAGCACTTTGTGGCTTACAGTGAGAAAGGAAACGTCTTCACATAGAAACGGAAGAGAAGCGTTCGGAGGAGCTGCTTTGTTTCGTCTGCATTCCCCTCACAGAATTTCTCTCACAGAATGACGTGTGCATTACCCTCACCTTTCTTCCCCTAGAGGATTCCGGAATCCCTTTTGGAGAAGAAGCTACCAAGAGATATTCAGAGTATAGGGATGGCTATGGTGAAAAAGAAAATATCCACAGACAAACAGTGGAAAGAAGATTTCTGGGAAACTGTTTTACATTAGACATATTTATTCATCTCACATAGTTAAAACTTCTCTGATATTACGCAGTTTGGAAACTCCTTCCTGGAGGGATACACAAGGGGACATTTTGTAGCACATTCAGACCTATGGTGAAAGAGGAAACATCTTCAGATAAAACGTGGAGAGAAGCTTTCTGAGAAACGACTTTGTGATGCAAGCATACCACTCAGGGAGTTAAACCACTTTTCTCACAAGGCAGTGTTTGAACACTGTTCCTGTGAAACCGAAAAAGTGATAATTTGGAGTGCATTGAGGACTATGGTGAATAGTGAAATATACTGAAATAAAATCGAAGAAACAGCGTTCCAAGAATCTATTCTCTGATAAGTGGATCCATTTCACAGGGTTAATGCTGACTCTATGTTGCCCCGTTTTGAAACTCTGTCTTTGAAGGATCTGTAAAGGGATATTTTGTGACACCAGGAGGCTTGCGGTGAGCAAGGAAACGTCTTCCGACGAAACCTGTAAAAAAACTTTCTGAGCAACTGCTTTGCAATGTGTGTATATGTCTTATAGTGTTGGAAAGAAGATTTCTGTGAAACTGCTTCGTGTTACATGTATTTATTCATCTCGCATAGTTAAAACTTTTCTTATATTGTGCAGTTTGGAAGCTCCATCTTGCATGGATCTGCAAAGGGACATTCTGGAGCACATTCAGGCCTACGGTGAAAGAGGAGATATCTTCAGATAAAATGTGGATAGAAGCTTTCTGAAAAACGACTTTGTGATATATGCATTCCCCTCAGGTAGTTATACCTCTTTTCTCACGAGAGAGTGTTTGAATACTGTTCCTGTGAAACTGAAAAAGTGCTATTTTGGAGTACATTGAGGAATACGGCGAATAGTGAAATATACTGAAATAACATTGAGGAAGAAGCGTTCCAAGAATTTGCTCTCTGATATGTGCATTCACTTCACACAGTTAATGCTTACTCTATGTTGCCCAGTTTCGAGACTCTCTTTGAAGAATCTGGGAAGGGATATTTAGTGACACCCAGAGGCTTGTGAGCAAAGAAATGTCTTCTGATGAAACTCGCAGAGAAACTTTCAGAGCAACTGCTTTGCAATGTGTATTCGTCTCATAGAGTTAAACTGTTCTTTGGATTGAACAGCTTGAAATCACTGTTTTTGTGGAATCTGAGGAGGGACACTTGGGAACGATCATTAGAACACGGAGAAAGAAGTATCCTCGGGTAAAATCCAAAAGGAAGCTTTCTGTGAAACTGCTAAGTGTCGTCTTAATTCCTCTCACTCAGTTAAGCCTCTCTTTTCATTGAGCAGTTTTATATCCCTGTGTATGTTTAGCATGTGATGCGATATTCAGGAGCACTTTGAGGCTTATGGTGAAGAAAGAAATATGTTCAGATCGAAACTGGAGAGAAGCTTTCCGAGGAAGTGCTTTGTCTCACGTGCATTTCAGTCAGAGTGTTATACCTCTTTTCTCATGCAGTGTCGAGGAAACCCTTTTGGAGGAACAGGTACCAAGTGATATTCTGGAGCATGTTGATGCCGATGGTGAAAAGGTAAATATCATCAGAGAAAAACTGGAAAGAAGTTTTTAAGGAAACTACTCTTTGATATGTGTAATCATCTTGAATAGATAAAGCTCTCTTTACATTGCACAACTTGGAAACTGTCATGCACGGATCCAGGAAGGGACCTTCAGGAGCACATTCAGGACTGTGGTGAAAAAAGGAAATCTCTTCAGATAAAAACTGGAAAGAAGGTTTCTGTGAATCTGCTTTATGCTATCTTTATTCATCTCAAAGAGATGAAGCTTTCTTTACATTATGCAGCTTGGAAACTCCCTCTTGGATGGATCTGCGAAGGGATATTTGGGATCACATTCGGGCCTATGGTGAAATAGGAAATACAGCCAGATGAAAACTGGAGAACAGCTTTCTGAGAAACTGCTTGGTGATGTGTGCATTCCACTCAGGGTGTTATAACTGCCTTCTCATAAGCGACAGTTTGAACACTGTTCCTGGAAAACCAAAAGAGAGATATTCCGAGCACATTGAAGACTATGGCAAAAAGTGAAATGTGGTCTAATAAAAAAGAGAAAGAAGCACTCTAAGAAATGCTCTCTGACATATCCATTCTTTTCACAGGGTTAATGCTTACCCTATATTTCCCAGTTTGAAAGTCGGTCTTTGAGGGTTCTGCGAAGGGATAATAAGTGTGAACTGGAGGTCTGTGTCAAGCAAAAAAATGTCTTCCACCGAGTAATTGAGACAAGCTTTCTGCGCAACTCTTTTTTAAGGTTTGTGTTCATCTCATAGAGTTTAATCATTCTTTGGACTGAGTAGTTTGAAGTCACTGTTTCTGTGGAATCTGATAAAGGACATTTTGAAACCCTCTTTAGAATACCCTGAAAAAAAAAAACCTCAGAGAGAAACCAGAAGGAAGCTTTCTGTGAAACTGCTATGTGTCACGTGAATTCCGTTCACACAGTTAAGCTTCCCTTTTCATTGAGCAGTATCATAACACTGCTTTTGTTTAGTCTGCGTACGGATATTCAGGAGTGCTTTGAGGCTCATGGTGAGAAAGAAAACTTCTTCAGATACAAATTGGAGAGAAACTTTCTGAGGAGGTGCTTTATGACATGTGCATTCCACACACAGAATCCACACACAGAATGACTTGTGCATTCCACTCACAGAATGACGTGTGCATCCACTCACCTTTCTTCCCCTAGAGGATTCTGGAATCCCTTTTGGAGAAGAAGCTACCAAGAGACATCTCTAGTATAGGGATGTTTATGGTGAAAAAGGAAATATCCTCAGACAAAAACTGGAAAGAAGATTTCGGTGAAACTGCTTCATGTTAGATATATTTATTCATCTCGCATAGTTAAAACTCTTCTTATATTACACAGTTTGGAAACTCCGTCATGCACAGATCCGTGAAGGGACATTCGGGAGCACATTCAGACCTACGGTGAAAGAGCAGATATCTTCAGATAAAAAGGGGGGAGAAAATTTCTGAGAAACGATTTTGTGATGTATGCATTCCACTCAGGGAGTTATTCCTCTTTTCTCACAAGGCAGTGTTTGAACACGGTTCCTGTGAAACCGAAAAAGTGATATTTCAGAGCGTTTTGTGGACTATGGCGAATGGTGAAATATACTGAAATAAAATCGAGGAAGAAGCCTTCCAAGAACCTGCTCTGTGATATGTGCATTCAATTCTCAGAGTTAATGCTTACTCTATGTTGCCCAGTTTTGAAACTCAGCCTTTGAAGCATCTGCGAAGGGGTACGTAATGACGCCCAGAGCCTTGTGGTGAGCAAGGAAACGTCTTTTGATGAAACCTACAGAGAAACGTTCTGAGCAACTGCTTTGCGATGTGTGTATTTGTCTCATGGAATTAAACAGTTCTTGGGAATGAGCAGCTTGAAATCACTGTTTTTGTGGAATCTGAGGAAGGATATGTGCGAACGATCCTTAGAATATGGAGAAAGAAATATCCTCAGCGAAAATCCAGAAGGAAGCTTTCTGTGAAACTGTTCTGTGTCGCTTTAATGGCTCTAACTCAGTTAAGCCCCACTTTTCCTTGAGCAGTTTTCTAACCCTGTGTATGCTTAGGGTGTGACGGGATATTCGGGAGCACTTTGAGGCTTACGCTGAAAAAGGAAATATGTTCAGACCAAAACTGGGCAGAAGCTTTCCGAGGAACTGCCTTGTGACGTGTGCATTCCACTCACAGTGTTATATCTCTCTTCACATACAGCGTCAGGGAAACCCTTTTGGAGAAACAGGTACCAAGTGATATTTGGGAGCATGTTGATGCCAATGGTGAAAAGGCAAATAGCCTCAGACAAAAACTGGAATGAAGATTTCTAGGGAACTATTCTGTGATATATGTAATCATCTGACATAGATTAAGATTTCTTTACATTACGCAGTTTGGAAACTCCGTCATGCACTGATCCGCGAAGGGACGTTCGGGAGCACATTCAGGCCTATGTTGAAAGAGGAGATATCTTCAGATAGAAAATAGAAAGAAGCTTTCTGTGCATCTGTTTCTTGCTATGTTTATTCATCTCACATAGGTGAAGCTTCCTCTAAGTTACGCAGCTTGGAAAATCTCTCGTGGATGGATCCGCGAAGGGATATTTGGGATAACATTCAGGCCTATGGTGAAATAGGAAATATAGTCAGATAAAAACTGGAGAGAAGCTTTCTGAGAAACTGTTTGGTGATGTGTGCATTCCACTCAGGGAGTTATAACTTTCTTTTCATAAGGCGCAGTTTGAACACTGTTCCTGCAAAACCAAAAGAGTGATATTCTGAGCACATTGAAGACTATGGCAAAAAGTGAAATGCGTCCAATAAAAAAGAGAAAGAAGCACTTGAAGAAACTGCATTTTGACAAGTCCATTCTTTTCACAGAGTTAAATCTTACTCTACATTTCTCAGTTTGAAAGTCTGTCTCTGAGGGTTCTGCGAACAGATTGTAAGTGGTAACTAGAGGTCTGTGTCGAACAAGGAAAGGTCTTCCTTCTACAATTGGAGAGAAGCTTTCTGTGCAACTCTTTTGTGATGTTTGTATTCATCTTATAGAGTTAAATCATTCTTTGGATTGAACAGTTTGAAATCACTGTTTCTGTGGAATCTGAGACAGGACATTTGGAAACAATCTTTAGAATATCCTGAAAAAGAAACAACCCCAGAGAGAAACCAGAAGAAAGCCTTCTGTGAAACTGCTCTGTGTGACATGCAATCTCCTCACAAATCTAAGCTTCTCTTTTCATTGTGCAACATCATAGCACTGTTTTTGTTTAGTCTGAGAAGGTATATTCAGGAGAGTTTTGAGACTCATGGTGAGAAAGGAAACATCTTCAGACAGAACCTGAAGAGAAGCTGTATGAGGAGCTGCTTTGTGACGTGTGCATTCCACTCACAGAAATATACCTTTCTTCTCCGAGAGGATTCTGGATCCCTTTTGGAGAAAAAGCTATCAAGAGACATTCGGGAGCATAAGGACGGTTATGGTGAGAAAGGAAATATCCTCAGAAAAAAACTGGAAAGAAGATTTCTGTGAAATTGCTTTGTTTTAGACATAGTTATTAATCTCGCATAGTTAAAACTTTTCTTATATTACGCAGTTTGGAAACTCCCTCATGCACGGATCCACACAGGGATATTCGGGAACTCATTCAGTGCCACAGTGAAAGAGGAGATATATTCAGACAAAAACTGGATAGAAGCTCTCTGAGAAACTGCTTTCTGATGTATGCATTCCACTCAGGGATTTATACCTCTTTTCTCACAAGGCAATGTTTGAACACTGTTCCCGTGAAACCAAAAAAGTGATATTTCGGAGCGCATTGAGGACTATGCTGAATATTGAAATATACTGAGAGGGTGGCAGAGCAGGATGGCCGAATAGGAAGAGCTTCAGTCTCCATCTCCCAGCGCGAGCGACACAGAAGACCGGCGATTTCTGCATTTTCAACTGAGGTACTGGGGTCATCTCACACGGGAGTGCCGGACAATCGGTGCTGGTCAGCTGCTGCAGCCCGACCACCGACAGCTGAACCAGGGCGAGGCATCGCCTCATCTGGGAAGCACAAGGGGGAAGGGAGTCCCTTTTCCTAGCCAGGGGAACTAGGACACACAACACCTGGAAAATCAGGTAACTCCCACCCGAATACTGCGCTGTAACACCGGCACACCGGAGATTATATCCCACACCTGGCCGGGAGGGTCCCACGCCCACGGAGCCTCCCTCCTTGCCAACACAGCAGTCTGCGGCAATCTAACCGCAAGGCAGCAGCGAGGCTGGGGGAGGGGCGCCTGCCATCGCTGAGGCTTAAGTAGGTAAATAAAGCCGCTGGGAAGCTCGAACTGGGTAGAGCTCACAGCAGCTCAAGGAAACCTGCCTGTCTCTGTAAACTCCGCCTCTGGGGACAGGGCTCAGCTAAAGCAGCAGAGGCCTGTCCAGACGCGAACGACTCTGTCTGACAGCTTTGAAGAGAGCAGTGGATCTCCCAACACGGAGGTTGAGATCTGAGAAGGGGCAGTCTGCCTGCTCAAGTGGGTCCCTGACCCCTGAGTAGCCTAACTGGGAGACATCCCCCACTAGGGGCAGTCTGACACCCCACACCTCACAGGGTGGAGTACACCCCTGAGAGGAAGCTTCCAAAGCAAGAATCAGACAGGTGCACCCACTGTTCAGCAATATTCTATCTTCTGCAACCTCTGATGCTGATACCCAGGCAAACAGTGTCTGCAGTGGACCTCCAGCAATCTCCAACAGACCTATAGCTGAGGGTCCTGACTGTCAGAAGGAAAACTATCAAACAGGAAGGACACCTATACCAAAACCCCATCAGTACGTCACCATCATCAAAGACCAGAGACAGATAAAACCAAAAAGATGGGGAAAAAGCAGGGCAGAAAAGCTGGAAATTCAAAAAATAAGAGCGCATATCCTCCTGCAAAGGAACACAGCCCATCGCCAGCAACGGATCAAAGCTGGTCAGAGAATGATTTTGATGAGATGAGAGAAGAAGGCTTCAGTCCATCAAACCTCTCAGAGCTAAAGGAGGAATTACGTACCCAGTGCAAAGAAACTAAAAATTTTGAAAAAAGAGTGGAAGAATTGACAGCTAGACTAATTAATGCAGAGAAGGTCATAAACGAAATGACAGAGATGAAGACCATGACACGAGAAACACGTGACAAATGCACAAGCTTCAGTAACTGACTCGATCAACTGGAAGAAAGAGTATCAGCAATTGAGGATCAAATGAATGAAATGA
>NC_045450.1:30984811-30985350 GCF_002776525.5 Piliocolobus tephrosceles | reverse complement strand
GTGCCTGAAAGTGAGGGGGAAAATGGAACCAAATTGGAAAACACTCTTCAGGATATCATCCAGGAGAATGTCCCCAACCTAGCAGGGCAGGCCAACATTCAAATTCAGGAAAAACAGAGAACGCCACAAAGATACTCCTCCAGAAGAGCAACTCCAAGACACATAATTGCCAGATTCACCAAAGTTGAAATGAAGGAAAAAATCTTAAGGGCAGCCAGAGAGAAAGGTCGGGTTACCCACAAAGGGAAGCCCATCAGACTGACAGCAGATCTCTCGGCAGAAACTCTACAAGCCAGAAGAGAGTGGGGGCCAATATTCAACGTTCTTAAAGAAAAGAATTTTAAACCCAGAATTTCATATCCAGCCAAACTAAGTTTCATCAGTGAAGGAGAAATAAAATCCTTTACAGATAAGCAAATGCTTAGAGATTTTGTCACCACCAGGCCTGCCTTACAAGAGACCCTGAAGGAAGCCCTAAACATGGAAAGGAACAACCGGTACCAGCCATTGCAAAAACATGCCAAAATGTAAAGACCATC
>NC_045450.1:30935033-30944811 GCF_002776525.5 Piliocolobus tephrosceles | reverse complement strand
CACTTGGACTCGGGAAGGGGAACATCACACACTGGGGCCTATCATGGGGAGGGGGGAGGGGGAGGGATTGCATTGGGGAGTTATACCTGATATAAATGATGAATTGATGGGTGCTGACGAGTTGATGGGTGCAGCACACCAACATGGCACATGTATACATATGTAACCTGCACGTTATGCACATGTACCCTAGAACTTAAAGTATAAAAAAAAAAAAAAAAAAAGAATTCCACTCACAGAATGACGTACGCATTTCACTCACAGAATGACGTTTGCATTCCACTCACCTTTCTTCTCCTAGAGGATTCCGAAATCCCTTTTGGAGAAAAGGCTACCAAGAGACATTCGGGAGTATAGGGATGGCTATGGTGAAAAAGGAAATATCCTCAGACAAAAACTGGAAAGAAGATTTCTGTGAAATCTGCTTTGTGTTAGATACATTTATTCACTTCGCATAGTTAAAACTTTTCTTATATTACACAGTTTGAAAGCTCCATCATGCACGGATACGTGAAGGGTTATTTGGGAGCGCATTCAGGCCTACGGTGAAAGAGGAGATATCTTCAGATAAAAAATGGATAGAAGCTTTCTGAGAAACGACCTTGTGATGTATGCATTCCACTCAGGGAGTTATACCTTTTTTCTCACAAGGCAGTGTTTGAACACTGTTCCTGTGAAACCGAAAATGTGATATTTCGGAGCGCATTGAGGAGTATGGTGAATAGTGAAATATGCTAAAATAAAATCGAGGAAGAAGCGTTCCAAGAATCTGCACTCTGATATGTGCATTCACTTCACAGAGTTAATGTTTCCTGTATGTTGCCCAGTTTCAAAACTCTGTCTTTGAAGGATCTGTGAAGGGATATTTAGTGACCCCCGGAGGTTTGTGGTGAGCAAGGAAACGTCTTCCTATGAAACGTGCCGAGAAACTTTCTGACCAACTGCTTTGCCATGTGTGTATTTGTCTCATAGAGTTGAACATTTCTTTGGATTGAGCAAAAAAACAATTTCTTTGGATTGTTTTTGTGGAATCTGAGGAAGGACATTTGAGAACTATGCTTAGAACATGGAGAAAGAAGTATTCTCAGGGAAAATCCAGGAGGAATCTTTCTGTGAAACTGCTCTGTGTCGTCTTAATGTCTTTCACTCAGGTAAGCCCCTCTTTTCATTCAGCAGTTATCTAACCCTGTGTATGCTTAGGGTGTGACGGGATATTCGGGAGCACTTTGAGGTTTATGGTGGAAAAGGAAATATGTTCAGACCAAAACAGGAGAGAAGCTTTCCTAGGAACTGCCTTGTGACGTGTGCATTCCACTCAAAGTGTTATACCTCACTTCTCATACAGCGTCGGGGAAACCCTTTTTGAGAAACAGATACCAAGGGGTATTCGGGAGCATGTTGGTGCCGATGGTGAAAAGGAAAATAGCCTCAGACTAAAACTGGAAGAAGCTTTCTACAAAACTACTCTGTGATATGTGCAATCATCTCATATAGATAATGCTTTCTTTACATTACACAGCTTGGATACTGTCATGGACGGATCTACGAAGGGACCTTCGGGTGCACTTTGAGGAGTATGGTGAAAAACGAAATATCTTCAGAAAAACGGGAAAGAAGAGCTCTGTGAATCTGCTTTTTGATATGTTTATTCATCTCACATAGATGAAGCTTTCTTTACATTACGCAGCTTGGAATCTTCTTTGTGGATGGATCTGCGAAGGGATATTTGGGATCACATTCGGGCCTATAGTGAAATAGGAAATATAGTCAGATCAAAACGGGAGACAAGCTTTCTCAGAAACTGCTTGGTGATGTGTGCATTTCACCCTGGGAGTTATAACTTTCTTCTCATGAGGCACAATTTGAACACTGTTCCTGTTATACCAAAAGAGTGATATTCGTAGTACATTGAAAACTATGGGAAAATTGAAATGTGAAATAAAAAACAGAAAGAAGCACTCGAAGAAACAGCTCTCTGACATGTCCATTTTTACACAGGGTTAAATCTTACTCTACATTTCCCAGTTTGAAAGTCGGTCTTTGAGCGTTGTGCAAAGGGATAGTAAGTGGCAACTGGAGGCTTGTGTCAAGCAAGGAAATGTCTTCCTTCGAATATTTGAAAGAAGATTTCTACGCAACTATTTGTGAAGTTTGTGCTCATCTCATAGAGTTAAATCAGTATTTGGATAGAGTAGTTTGGAATCTCTGTTTCTGTGGAATCTGAGAAAGGACATTTGGAATGGCCCTTTAGAATATCCTGAAAAAGGAATAACCTCAGAAAGAAACCAGAAGGAAACTTTGTTGAAACTGCTCTGTGTCACGTGAATTCCGCTCACACAGTTAAGCTTCTGCTTTCATTGAGCAGTATCATAACACTGTTTTTGTTTAGTCTGCGAAGGGATATTCAGGAGTGCTTTGAGGCTTACAGTGAGACAGGAAATATCTTCAGATAGAAACTGGAGAGAAGCTTTCTTAGGAGTTGCTTTGTGACGTGTGCATTCCACTCACAGAATTCCACTCACAGAATGGCATGTGCATTCCACTCACCTTTCCTCTCTTAGAGGATTCCGGAATCCCTTTTGGAGAAAAAGCTACCAAGAGACATCTGTAGTATAGGGATGTTTATGGTGAAAAAGGAAATATCCTCAGACAAAAACTGGAAAGATTTCTGTGAAACTGCTTTATGTTACAAATATTTATTCATCTCACATAGTTAAAACTTTTCTTATATTACACAGTTTGGAGACTCCTTCAGGCTCGGATCCACAAAGGGACATTCGATAGCATATTCAGGACCATGGTGAAGGAGGAGATATCTTCAGATAAAAACTGGATAGAAACTTTCTGAGAAACAAATTTGTGATGTATGCATTCCACTCAGGGTGTTATATCTTTTTTCCCACAATGCAGTGTTTAAACAATGTTCCTCTGAAACCGAAAAAGTGATATTTCAGAGCACACTCAGGACTATGGCGAATAGTGAAATATACTGAAATAAAATAGAAGAAGAAGCATTCCAAGAATCTGGTCTCTGATATGTGCATTCACTCCACAGGGTTAATGCTTATTCTATGTTGCCCAGTTTCGAAACTCTGTCTTTGAAGAATATGGGAAAGGATATATAGTGACGCATGGAGGCTTGTCGTGAGCAAGGAAACGTCTTCCGATGAAACCTGCAGAGAAACTTTCGGAGCAACTGCTTTGTGATATGTTTGTTAGTCTCATAGAGTTAAACCGTTCTTTGGATTGAACAGCTTGAAATCACTGTTTTTGTGGCATCTGAGGAAGGACATTTGGGAACGATCCTTAGAACATGGAGAAAGAAATATCTTCAGGTAAAATCCAGAAGGAAGCTTTCTGTGAAACTGCTCTGTGTCATCTTAATTCCTCTCGCTCAGTTAAGCCTCTCTTTTCATTGAGCAGTTTTCTAATTCTGTGTATGTTTACCATGTGATGGGATATTCGGGAGCACTTAGAGACTTACGGTGAAAAAGGAAATATGTTTACAGCGAAGCTGGAAAGAGGCTTTCCGAGGAACTGCTTTGTGACCTGTGCATTCCATTCACAGTGTTATACCTCTCTTCTCATACAGCATCGGGGAAACCCCTTTGGAGAAATGATACCAAGTGATATTCGGGAGCCTGTTGATGCCGATGGTGAAAAGGGAAATTGCCTCAGACAAAAACTGGAAAGAAGTTTCTAGGAAACTACTCTGTGATATATGTAATCATGTGACATAGATTAAGCTTACTTTACATTACGCAGCTTGGAAACTGTCATGGACAGATCCAGGAAGGGACCTTCGGGAGAATATACAGGACTCTCATGAAAAAGGAAATATCTTCAGTAAAAACTGGAAAGAAGTTTTCTGTGAATCTGCTGGGTGCTATGTTTATTCACCTGAAATACATGAAGCTTTGTTTACATTACGCAGCTTGGAAACTACCTCATGCTTGGATCTGTGAAGGGAGATTTCGGATCTCATTCAGGCCTATTGTGAAATAGGAAATATAGTCAGATAAGAACTGGAGAGAAGCTTCCTGAGAAAATGCTTGGTGATGTGTTCATTCCACTCAGGAAGTTATAACTTTCTTCTCACAAGGCACAGTTTGAACACTGTTCCTGTAAAACCAAAAGAGTGATATTCGGAGCACATTGTAGATTATGCCAAAAAGCGAAACGTTCTCCAGTAAAAAGCATAAAGAAGGAACCGAAGAAACTGCTCTCTGACCTGTCCATTATTCACAGGGTTAAAGCTTACTCTACATTTCTCAGTTTGAAAGTCTGTCTTTGAGGGTTCTGCGAAGGGATAGTAAGTGGCAACCGCAGGACTGTGTCGAGCAAGGAAATGTCTTCCATCGAAAATTGGAGAGAAACTTTATGGGCAACTCTTTTGTGTTGTTTGTATTCATCTGATAGGGTTAAATTATTCTTTGGATTCAGCAGTTTGAAATCACTGTTTCTGTGGAATCTGAGAAAAGACATTTGGAAACGCTCTTTGGAATATCCTCTAAAAGAAATACCCTCAGAGAGAAACCAGAAGGACGCTTTCTGTGAATCTGCTCTATATCACGTGAATTCCGCTCACACAGTTAGCTTCTCTTTTCATTCTGCAGTATCATAACACTGTTTTTGTTTAGTCTGCGCAGTGATATTCTGGAGTGCTTTGAGGCTTATGGAGAGAAAGGAAACATCTTCAGATAGAAATTGGAGAGAAGCTTTCTGAGGAGCTGCTTTGTGACATGTGCATTCCACTCACAGAAGTGTACATTTCTTCTCAGAGAGGATTCCAAAATCCCTCATGTAGAAAAAGCTACCAAGAGACATTCGGGAGTACAGGGATGGCTGTGGTGAAAAGGGAAATATTCTGAGACAAAAACTGGAAAGAAGATTTCTGTGAAACTGCTTTAGTTAGATAAATTTATTAATCTCGCATAGTTTGGTGGCATCTAAGGAAGGATATTTTGGAACAATCCTTAGAATATGTAGAAAGAACTATCCTCATGTAAAATCCAGAAGGAAGCTTTCTGTGAAACTGATTCTGTGTCGTCTTATTCCTCTAGCTCAGTTAAGCCTTTCTTTTCATTGAGCAGTCTTCTCACCTTGTGTATATTTACCGTGTGCTGTGATATTCGGGAGCCTTTTGACGCTTATGGTGAAAAAGGAAATATGTTCAGACCAAAACTGGACAGAAGCTTTCTGAGGAACTGCTTTGTCTCATGCGCATTCCAGTCAGAGTGTTATACCTCTCTTCTCATACAGCATCAGGGAAACCCTTTTGGAGAAACAGGTACCAAGTGATATTGGGGAGCATGTTGATGCTGATGGTGAAAAGGGAAATAGCCTCAGACAAAAACTGGAAAGAAGCTTTCTAGGAAACTACTCTGTGATATGTGTAATCATCTCACATAGATAAAGCTTTCTTTACATTAAGCACCTTGGAAACTGTCATGGACGGATCCAGGAAGAAACCTTTGGGAGCACATTCAGGACTATGGTGAAAAAGGAAATATCTTCAGATAAAAACTGGAAAGAAGCTTTCTGTGAATCTGCTTGGTGGTATATTTATTCATCTCACATAGTTGAAGCTTTCTTTACATTACACAGCTTGGAAATTCCCTCGTGGATGAATCCACGAAGGGGTATTGGGGATCACATTCGTGGCAATGGTGAAATAGGAAATATAGAACTGGAGAGAAGCTTTGTGAGAACCTGCTTGGTGATGTGCGCATTCCACTCAGAGAGTTGTAACTTTCATGAGGCACGTTTGATCACTGTTACTGTAAAACCAAAAGAGTGATATTCGGAGCACATTGAAAACTATGGCAAAAAGTGAAATGTCGTCCAACAAAAAACAGAATGAAACACACGAAGAAACTACCCTCTGACACGTCCATTCTTTTCACAGAACAAAAGCTTACACTATATTTCCTAGTTTGAAAGTCGGTGTTTGAGGGTTCTGCGAAGTCATAGTAAGTGGCAACCAGAGGTCTGTGTCACACAAGGAAATGTCTTCCATCTAAAATTGGAGAGAAACTTTCTGCGCAACTCGTTTGTGATATCTGTGTTCATCTCATAGAGTTAAATGATTCTTTGTATTTAGCAGTTTGAAATCACTCTTTCTGTGGAATCTGAGACAGGACATTTGGATACACTCTTTAGAATATCCTAAAAAAGAAATGACCTCACAGAGAAACCAGAAGGAAGTTTTCTGTGAAAGTGCTCTGTGTCAACTGAATTCCACTCACACAGTTAAACTTCCCTGTTCATTGAGCAGTGTCATAACAGTGTTTTTGTTTAGGCTGCGAAGGGATTTTCAGCAGTGCTTTGAGGCTGACAATGAGAAAGAAAACCTCTTCAGATAGAAATTGGAGAGAAGATTTCTGAGGAGCTGCTTTGTGATGTGTGCCTTCCACTCACAGAATTCCACTCACAGAATGAAGTGCGCATTCCACTCACAGAATGACGTGTGCATTCCACCCACCTTTCTTAACCTAGAGGATTCTGGAATCCCTGTTGGAGAAAAAGATACCAAGAGACATTCGGGAGTGTAGGGATGGCTCTGGTGAAAAAGGAAATATCCTCAGACAAAAACTGGAAAGAAAATTTCTGTGAAACTGCTTTGTGTTAGATATATTTATGCATCTCGCATACTTAAAACTTTTCTTATCTTACACAGTTTGGAAACTCCGTCGTGCATGGATCTGCGAAGGGACATTCGGGAGCACATTGAGTCCTATGGTGAAAGAGGAGATATCTTCAGATAAAAACTGGATAGAAGCTTTTTGAGAAACTTCTCTGTGATATTTGCATTTCACTCAGGGATTTATACCTCTTTTCTCACAAGGCAGTGTTTGAACATTGTTCCCGTAAACCAAAATAGTGGTATTTCGGAGCGCATTGAGGACTATGACGAAGAGTGAAATATACTGAAGTAAAACTGAAGAAGAAGTGTTCCAAGAATCTGCTCTCTGATATGGGCATTGACTTCAGAGAGCTAATGCTTACTCTATGTTGCCCAGTTTTGAAACTATGTCTTCAAAGAATCTGTAAGGGGATTGTTAGTGATGCCCGGAGCATTGTGGTGAGCCAGGAAACGTCTTCCAATGAAACCTACAGAGAAACTTTCTGAGTAACTGCTTTGCAATGTGTGTATTCGTCTCATAGAGGTAAATCATTCTTTGGATTGAGCAGCTTGAAAAAAACTGTTTGTGTGGAATCTGAGGAAGGACATTTGGGAACGATCCTTAGAATACGGGGAAAGAAATATCCTCAGGGAAAATCCAGAAGAAATCTTTCTGTGAAACTGCTCTGTGTCGTCTTAATTCCTCTCACTCAGTTAAGCCTCTCTTTTCATGGAGCAGTTTACTAACCCTGTGTATGTTTAGTGTATGATGGGATATTCGGGAGCACATTGATGCTTACGGTGAAAAAGGAAATATGTTCCGACCGATACTGACAAATAGATTTCCGAGGAACTGCTTTGTGACCTGTGCATTTCACTCACAGTGTTATACCTCTCTTCTCATATGGCCTCGGGCAAACCCTTTTGGAGAAAGAGGTACTAAGTGATATTTGGAAGCGTGTTGATGCATATGGTGAAAAGGGAAATAGCCTCAGAGAAAAACTGGAGAGAAGCTTTCTAGGAAACTACTTGTTATGTGTAATCATCTCGCATAAATAAAGCTTTCTTTACATTATGCAACTTGAAAAATGTCATGGACGTATCCAGGAGGGGACCTTCGGGATCACATTCAGGTCTGTGATGAAAAAGGAAATCTCTTCAGATAAAAACTGGAAAGAATGTTTCTATGAATCTGCTTTTAGCTATGTTTATTCATCTCACAGAGATGAAGCTTTCTGTACATTATGCAGCTTGGATACTCCCCCTAGGATGGATCCACAAAGGGATATTTGGGATCGTATTAGGGTCTATGGAGAAATAGGAAATATAGTCAGATAAAAACTGGAGAGAAGCTTTCTGAGAAACTGCTTGATGATGTGTTCATTCCACTCAGGGAGTTGTAACTCCGTTCTCATAAGCCACAGTTTGAACACTGTTCCTGGAAAACCAAAAGAGAGATATTCGGAGCACATTGAAGACTATGTCAAAAAGTGAAATGTCACAAACTATAGAAATGATCCCTGAAAAGTATAAAAGAGGACACAAACAAATGGAAGAACATACCATGCTCATGGATAGGCAGAATCAATATTGTGAAAATGGCCATACTGCCCAAGGTAATTTATAGATTCAATGCCATCCCCATCAAGCTACCAATGAGTTTCTTCACCGAATTGGAAAAAACTGCTTTAAAGTTCATATGAAACCAAAAAAGAGCCCGTATTGCCAAGACAATCCTAAGTCAAAAGGACAAAGCCGGAGGCGTCACGCTACCTGACTTCAAACTATACTACAAGGCTACAGTAACCAAAACAGCATGGTACTGGTACCAAAACAGAGATATAGACCAATGGAACAGAACGGAGCCTTCAGAAATAATGCCACACATCTACAACCATCTGATCTTTGACAAACCTGAGAGAAACAAGAAATGGGGAAAGGATTCCCTATTTAATAAATGGTGCTGGGAAAATTGGCTAGCCGTAAGTAGAAAGCTGAAACTGGATCCTTTCCTTACTCCTTATACGAAGATTAATTCAAGATGGATTAGAGACTTAAATGTTAGACCTAATACCATAAAAACCCTAGAAGAAAATCTAGGTAGTACCATTCAGGACATAGGCATGGGCAAGGACTTCATGTCTAAAACACCAAAAGCAACGGCAGCAAAAGCCAAAATTGACAAATGGGATCTCATTAAACTAAAGAGCTTCTGCACAGCAAAAGAAACTACCATCAGAGTGAACAGGCAACCTACAGAATGGGAGAAAATTTTTGCAATCTACTCATCTGACAAAGGGCTAATTTCCAGAATCTACAAAGAACTCAAACAAATATACAAGAAAAAAACAAACAACCCCATCCAAAAGTGGGGAAAGGATATGAACAGACATTTCTCAAAAGAAGACATTCATACAGCCAACAGACACATGAAAAAATGCTCATCATCACTGGCCATCAGAGAAATGCAAATCAAAACCACAATGAGATACCATCTCACACCAGTTAGAATGGCAATCATTAAAAAATCAGGAAACAATAGGTGTTGGAGAGGATGTGGAGAAATAGGAACACTTTTACACTGTTGGTGGGATTGTAAACTAGTTCAACCATTATGGAAAACAGTATGGCGATTCCTCAAGGACCTAGAACTAGATGTACCATATGACCCAGCCATCCCACTACTGGGTATATACCCAAAGGATTATAAATTATGCTACTACAAAGACACATGCACACGTATGTTTATTGCGGCACTATTCACAATAGCAAAGACTTGGAATCAACCCAAATGTCCATCAGTGACAGACTGGATTAAGAAAATGTGGCACATATACACCATGGAATACTATGCAGCCATAAAAAAGGATGAGTTTGCGTCCTTTGTAGAGACATGGATGCAGCTGGAAACCATCATTCTTAGCAAATTATCACAAGAAGAGAAAACCAAACACCGCATGTTCTCACTCATAGGTGGGAACTGAACAATGAGCTCACTTGGACTCGGGAAGGGGAACATCACACACTGGGGCCTATCATGGTGGGGGGAGGGATTGCATTGGGGAGTTATACCTGATATAAATGATGAATTGATGGGTGCTGACGAGTTGATGGGTGCAGCACACCAACATGGCACATGTATACATATGTAAC
>NC_045450.1:30928945-30934933 GCF_002776525.5 Piliocolobus tephrosceles | reverse complement strand
GTACCCTAGAACTTAAAGTATAATAAAAAATAAAAAATAATAAAAAATAAAAAAAAAATAAATAAATAAATAAAGGAATCTAGCTTACAAATAAAAAAAAAAAAAAGTGAAATGTCATGCAATAAAAAACAGAAAGAACCACTTGAAGAAACTGCTCTCTTACATGTCCGTTCTTTTCACAGGGTTAAAGCTTACTCTACATTTCCCAGTTTGAAAGTCGGTCTTTGAGGGTTCTGTGAAGGGATAGTAAGTGGCAACCGGAGGCCTGTGTCAAGCAAGGAAATGTCTTCCATCGAAAATTGGAGAGAAACTTTATGCACAACTCTTTTGTGAAGTTTGGGCTCATCTCATGGAGTTAAATCATTCTTTGGATTGAGTAGTGTGACATTACTGTTTCTGTGGAATCTGAGAAAGGACATTTGGAAACAATCTTTAGAATATCCTGAAAAAGAAATGACCTCAGAGAGAAACCAGAAGGAAGCTTTCTGTGAAACTGCTCTGTCATGTGAATTCTTCTCAAACAGTTAAGCTTCTCTTTTCATTGAGCAGTATCATAACACTGTTTTTGTTTAGTATGGAAAGGGATATTCAGGAGCGCTTTGAGTCTTATGGTGAGAAAGGAAACTTCTTTAAATAGAAACTGGAGAGAAGCTTTCTAAGGAGCTGCGTGGTGACGTGTGCATTCCACTCACAGAATTCCACTCACAGAATGACGTGTACATTCCACTCACAGAAAAACGTGTGCATTCCACTCACTTTTCTTCTCATAGAGAATTCCAGAATTCCTTTTGAAGAAGAAGCTACCAAGAGACATTCGGGAGTATGGGGATGGCTACGGTGAAAAAAGAAATATCCTCAGACAAAAACTTGTAAGAAGATTTCTGTGAAACTGCTTTGTGTTAGATATATTTATTCATCTCGCATAGTTAAACCTTTTCTTATATTACGCAGTTTGGAAACTCCATCATACACGGATCTGCGAAGCGACTTTCGGGAGCACATTCAGGCCTAGAGTGAAAGAGGAGATATCTTCAGACAAAAACTGGAGAGCTTTCTGAGAAACGACTTTGTGATGTATGCATTCCATTCAGGTAGTTATACCTCTTTTCTCACAAGACAAAGTTTGAACACTCTTCCTGTGAAACCGAAAACGTGATATTTCAGAGCGCATTGAGGACTATGGCAAATAGTGAAATATAATGAAATAAAATCGAGGAAGAAGCATTCCAAGAATCTGCTCTCTGATATGTGCATTCACTTCACAGAGTTAATGCTTACTCTATGTTCCCCAGTTTCAAAACTCTGTCTTTGAAGAATCTGTAAATGGATTTTTAGTGACACCAGGAGGCTTGTGGTGAGCAAGAAAACGTCTTCCAATGAAACTTGCAGAGAAACGTTCTGAGCAATGGCTATGCGATGTGTGTATTCATCTCATAGAGTTAAACCATTCTTTGTATTGAACAGCTTGAAATCACTGTTTTTGTGAAATCTGAGGAGGGACCTTTGGGAATGATGCCTAGAATATGGAGAATGAAGTATCCTCAGGTAAAATCCAAAAGGCAGCTTTCTGTGAAACTGCTCTGTGTCATCTTAATTCCTCTCACTCAGTTAAGCCTCTGTTTTCATTGAGCAGTTTTATAACCCTGGTATGTTTTGCGTGTGATGCGATATTCGGGAGATCTTTGAGACTTCTGGTGAAAAAGGAATTATGTGCAGACTGAAACTGGAGAGAAGCTTCCCGAGGAACTACTTTGTCTCATGTACATTCCAGTCAGAGTGTTATACCTCTCTTCTCTTACAGCATTGGGGAAACCCTTTTGGAGGAACAGGTACCAAGTTATATTGGGGAGCATGTTGATGCCGATGGTGAAAAGGGAAATAGCATCAGAGAAAAACTGGAAAGAAGATTTCCAGGAAACTACTCTTTGATACGTGTAATCATCTCACATAGATAAAGCTTTCTTTACATTACACAACTTGTAAACTGTCATGGACAGATCCAGGAAGGGACCTTCTGGAGCACATTCAGGTCTGTGGTGCAAAAGGAAATCTGTTCAGATAAAAACTGGAAAGAAGATTTCTGTTAATTTGCTTCTTTCTATGCTTATTCATCTCACAGAGGTGAAGCTTTCTTTACATTATGCAGCTAGGAAACTCCCTCTTGGGTGGATCTGCCAAGGGATATTTGGAATCATATTTGGGCCTATGATGAAATAGGAAATATAGTCAGATAAAAACTGGAGAGAAGCTTTCTGAGAAACTGCTTGGTGATGTGTGCATTCCACTCAGGGAGTTGTAACTTCGTTCTCATAAGCCACAGTTTGAACACGGTTCCTGGAAAACCAAAAGAGAGATATTCGAAGCACTTTGAAGACTAGGGCAAAAAGTGAAATGTCGTCCAATAAAAAACAGAAAGAAGCACTAAAAGAAAGTGCTCTCAGACATGTCCTTTCTTTTCACAGGATTAAAGCTTACTCTACATTTCCCATTTTGAAAGTCGGTTTTTGAGGGTTCTGTGAAGGAATAGGAATTGACTCCCAGAGGCCTGTGTTGAGCAAGGAAATGTCTTCCATCGAATATTTGAGCGAAGCTTTCTGCACAACAATTTTTTGAAGTTTGTGCTCATCTCATAGAGTTAACTCATGCTTTGGATTGAGAAGTTTGAAATCACTGTTTCTATGGCATCTGAGAAAGGACATTTGGTAATCCTCTTTAGAATATCGTGAAAAAGAAATAACCTCAGAGAGAAACCAGAAGGAAGCTTTCTGTGAAACTGCTCTGTCACATGAATTCTGCTCACAGATTTTCTCTTCTCTTTTCATTGAGCAGTATCATAACACTGTTTTTGTTTAGTCTGCAAAGGGATATTCAGGAATGCTTTGAGGCTAACGGTGAGAAAGGACACGTCTCCAGATAGAAACTGAAGAGAAGCTCTCTGAGGAGCTGCTTTGTGACGTGTGCATTCCACTAACAGAATTCCACTCAGAGAATGATGTGTACATTCCACTCACAGAATGATGTGGGCATTCCATTCACCTTTCTTTTCCTGCAGGATTCCGGAATCACTTTTGGAGAATAAGCTACTAAGAGACATTCGGGAGTATAGGGATGGCTATGGTGAAAAAAGAAATATCCTCAGACAAAAACTAGAAAGAAGATTTCTGTGAAACTACTTTGTCTTAGATAAATTTATTCATCTCGCAGGGTTAAAACTTTTCTTCTATTACGCAGTTTGGAAACTCTGTCGTGCATGGATGTGCGAGGGAATTTTGGGAGCACATTCAGGCCTACGGTGAAAGAGGAGATATCTTCAGATACAAAGTGGAGAGAAGTTCTCTGAAAAAAGAGTTTTTGATGTATGCATTCCACTCAGGGAGTCATACCTCTTTTCGCACAATGCAGTGTTGGAACACCATTCCTGTGAAACCAAGAAGGTGATATTTCGGAGTGCATTGAGGACCATTGCGAATAGTGAAATATACTGAAATAAAATCGAGGAAGAAGCATTCCAAGAATCTGCTCTCTGATATGTGCATTCACTTCACAGATTTTTGCTTACGCTATGTTGCCCAGTTTCGAAACTCTATCTTTGGAGGATCTGTGAAGGGATATTTAGTGAAGCCCAGAGGCTTGTGGTGAGCAAGGAAACGTCTTCCGATGAAACCTGCAGAGAAACTTTCTGAGCAACTGCTTTGCGATGTGTGTATTCATCTCATAGAGTTAAACCATTCTTTGTATTGAACAGCTTGAAATCACTGTTTTTGTGGAATCTGAGGAAGGACATTTGGGAACGATCCTTAGAATTGGAGAAAGAAATATACTCAGGTTAAATCCAGAAGGAAGCTTTCTGTGAAACTGCTCTGTGTCACGTGAATTTCACTCACACAGTTAAGCTTCTCTTTTCATTGAGCAGTATCTTCACACTGTTTTTCTTTCGTCTGTGAAGGGATATACAGGAGCATTTTGTGGCTTCTGGTGAGAAAAGAAACCTCTTTAGATAGAAACTGGAGAGAAGCTTTTTGTGGAGCTGCTTTGTGACGTGTGCATTCCACTAACAGAATTCCACTCACAGAATGACGTGTGCATTCCACTCACAGAATTTCTGGTGCATTCCACTCACCTTTCTTCTCCTAGAGGATTCCGGAATCCCTTTTTGAGAAAAAGCTATCAACAAAGATTCGGGAGTATAGGGATGTCTATGGTGAAAAAGGAAATATTTTCAGACAAAAACTGAAAGAAGATTTCTTTGAAACTGCTTTGTGTTAGACGTATTTATTCATTAAACATAGTTAAAACTTTTCTTATATTATGCAGTTAGGAAACTCTGTCATGCACGGATCTGCAAAGGGACATTCGGGAGCACATTCAGGCCTACGGGGAAGAGGAGATATCTTCAGATGAAAAGTGGATAGAAGCTTTAAGAGAAACAACTTTGTGATGTATGCATTCCACTGAGGAAGTTTTACCTCTTTTCTCACAAGACAGTGTTTGAACACTGTTCCTGTGAAACCGAAAAAGTGATATATTGGAGCACATTGAGGACTATGGTGAATAGTGAAATATACTGAAATAAAATCGAGAAAGAGCATTTCAAGAATCTGCTCTCTGATATGTGCATTCACTTCAGAGAGTTAATGCTTACTCTATGTTGCCCAGTTTCAAAACTCTGTCTTTGAAAGATCTGTGAAGGGATATTTAGTGACAACCGGAGGCTTGTGGTGAGCAAGGAAACGTCTTCCGATGAAACCTGCAGAGAAAGTTTCTTAGCAACTGCTCTGCGATGTGTGTATTCGTTTCCTAGAGTTCAACCATCCTTGTATTGAGCATCTTGAAATCACTGTTTTTGTGGAATCTGAGGAAGGACCTTTGGGAACCATCCTTAAAACATGGAGAAAGAAATATCCTCAGGGAGAATCCAGAAGGAAGCTTTCTATGAAACTGCTCTGTGTCATCTTAATGGGTCTCGCTCAGTTAAACCCCTCTTTTCTTTTCTTTTTTTTTTTTTTTTGTTTTTTTTTTCCCAGTCGTTCTCTGGCTTGAGTGTTTTTTTGTTTTGTTTTGTTTTTTTTATTATACTTTAAGTTCTAGGGTACGTGTGCATAACGTGCAGGTTTGTTACATATGTATACTTGAGTCGTGTTGGTGTGCTGCACCCATCAACTCGTCAGCACCCATCAATTCGTCATTTATATCAGGTATAACTCCCCAATGCAATCCCTCCCCCATCCTCCCTCCCCATGATGGGCCCCAGTGTGTGATGTTCCCCTTCCCGAGTCCAAGTGCTCTCATTGTTCAGTTCCCACCTATGAGTGAGAACATGTGGTGTTTGGTTTTCTCTTCTTGTGATAGTTTGCTAAGAATGATGGTTTCCAGCTGCATCCATGTCCCTACAAAGGACGCAAACTCATCTTTTTTTATGGCTGCATAGTATACCATGGTGTATATGTGCCACATTTTCTTAATCCAGTCTGTCACAGATGGACATTTGGGTTGATTCCAAATCTTTGCTATTGTGAATAGTGCCGCAATAAACATACGGGTGCATGTGTCTTTGTAGTAGAATAATTTATAATCCTTTGGGTATATACTAACAATATATAGTTATTGTTATTATAATAACAATTATAATATGGTCATATGGTACATCTAGTTCTAGATGGCTGGGTCATATGGTAGTTCTAGATCCTTGAGGAATCGCCATACTGTCTAGTTCTAGATCCTTGAGGAATTGCCATACTGTCTTCCATAACGGTTGAACTAGTTTACAATCCCACCAACAATGTAAAAGTGTTCCTATTTCTCCACATCCTCTCCAACACCTGTTGTTTCCTGATTTTTTTAATGATTGTCATTCTAACTGGTGTGAGATGGTATCTCATTGTGGTTTTGATTTGCATTTCTCTGATGGCCAGTGATGATGAGCATTTTTTCATGTGTCTGTTGGCTGTATGAATGTCTTCTTTTGAGAAATGTCTGTTCATATCCTTT
>NC_045450.1:30914876-30923945 GCF_002776525.5 Piliocolobus tephrosceles | reverse complement strand
TTTTGTATCCTGAGACTTTGCTGAAGTTGCTTATCAGCTTAAGGAGATTTTGGGCTGAGACAATGTGGTTTTCTAAATATACAATCATGTCATCTGCAAACTGAGACAATTTGACTTCTTCTTTTCCTAACTGGATACCCTTGATTTCTTTCTCTTGCCTAATTGCCCTAGCCAGAGCTTCCAACACAGTGTTGAATAGGAGTGATGAGAGAGGGCATCCCTGTCTTGTGCCAGTTTTCAAAGGGAATTTTTCCAGTTTTTGCCCATTCAGTATGATATTGGCTGTGGGTTTGTCATAAATAGCTCTTACTATTTTGAGGTACGTTCCATCAATACCGAATTTATTGAGCATTTTTAGCATGAAGGGCTGTTGAATTTTGTCAAAAGCCTTTTCTGCATCTATTGAGATAATAACGTGGTTCTTGTCTTTGGTTCTGTTTATATGCTGGATTACGTTTATTGATTTGCATACGTTGAACCAGCCTTGCATCCCAGGGATGAAGTTCACTTGGTCATGGTGGATAAGCTTTTTGATGTGCTGCTGAATCCGGTTCGCCAGTATTTTATTGAGGATTTTTGCATCTATGTTCATCAGGGAAATTGGTCTAAAATTCTCTCTTTTAGTTTTCTCTCTGCCAGGCTTTGGTATCAGAGTGATGTCGGCCTCATGAAAAGAGTTAGGGAGGATTCCCTCTTTTTAATTGATTGGAATAGTTTCAGAAGGAATGGTACCAGCTCCTCCTTGTACCGCTGGTAGAATTCAGCTGTGAATCCATCTGGTCCTGGACTTTTTTTGGTTGGTAGGCTATTAATTATTGCCTCAATTTCAGAGCCTGCTATTGGTCTATTCAGGGATTCAACTTCTTCCTGGTTTAGTCTTGGGAGAGTGTAAGTGTCCAGGAAATTATCCATTTCTTCTAGATTTTCTAGTTGATTTGCGTAGAGGTGTTTATAGTATTCTCTGATGGTAGTTTGTATTTCTGTGGGGTCGGTGGTGGTATCCCCTTTATCATTTTTTATTGCCTCTATTTGATTCTTCTTGCTTTTCTTGTTTATTAGTCTTGCTAGCGGTCTGTCAATTTTGTTGATCTTTTCAAAAAACCAACTCTTGGATACATTGATTTTTTGGAGGGTTTTTTTGTGTCTGTATCTCCTTCAGTTCTGCTCTGATCTTAGTTATTTCTTGCCTTCTGCTAGCTTTTGAATGTGTTTGCTCTTGCCTCTCTAGTTCTTTTAATTGTGATGCTAGAGTGTCAATTTTAGATCTTTCCTGCTTTCTCTTATGGGCATTTAGTGCCGTAAATTTCCCTCTACACACTGTTTTAAATGTGTCCCAGAGATTCAGGTGTGTTGTATCTTTGTTCTCATGGGTTTCAAAGAACATCTTTATTTCTGTCTTCATTTCGTTATGCACCCAGTAGTCATTCAGGATGACCCAGTAGTCATTCAGGAGTAGGTTGTTCAGTTTCCATGTAGTTGAGCGGTTTTGATTGAGTTTCTTAGTCCTGAGTTCTAGTTTGATTGCACTGTGGTCAGAGAGACAGTTTGTTATAATTTCTGTTCTTTTACATTTGCTGAGGAGTGCTTTACTTCCAATTATGTGGTCAATTTTGGAATAATTGCGATGTGGTGCTGAGAAGAATGTATATTCTGTTGATTTGGGGTGGAGAGTTCTATAGATGTCTATTAGGTCTGCTTGGTGCAGAGATGAGTTCAATTCCTGGATATCCTTGTTAACTTTCTGTCTCGTTGATCTGTCTAATGTTGACAGTGGAGTGTTGAAGTCTCCCATTATTATTGTATGGGAGTCTAAGTCTCTATGAAAGTCTCTAAGGACTTGCTTTATGAATTTGGGTGCTCCTGTATTGGGTGCATATATATTTAGGATAGTTAGCTCTTCCTGTTGAATTGATCCCTTTACCATTGTGTAATGGCCTTCTTTGTCTCTTTTGATCTTTGATGGTTTAAAGTCTATTTTATCAGAGACTAGGATTGCAACCCCTGCTTTTTTTTGTTGTCCATTTGCTTGGTAGATCTTCCTCCATCCCTTTATTTTGAGCCTATGTATGTCTCTGCATGTGAGATGGGTCTCCTGAATACAGCAGACTGGTGGGTCTTGAGTCTTTATCCAGTTTGCCAGTCTGTGTCTTTTAGTTGGAGCATTTAGTCCATTTACATTTAAGGTTAATATTGATATGTGTGAACTTGATCCTGCCATTATGATGTTAACTGGTTATTTTGCTCGTTAGTTAATGCAGTTTCTTCCTAGCCTCGATTGTCTTTACATTTTGGCATGTTTATGCTATGGCTGGTACCGATTGTTCCTTTCCACTTTTAGGGCTTCCTCCAGAGTCTCTTGTAAGGCAGGCCTGGTGGTGACAAAATCTCTAAGCATTTGCTTATCTGTAAAGGATTTTATTTCTCCTTCACTGATGAAACTTAGTTTGGCTGGATATGAAATTCTGGGTTTAAAATTCTTTTCTTTAAGAATGTTGAATATTGGTCCCCACTCTCTTCTGGCTTGTAGAGTTTCTGCCGAGAGGTCTGCTGTTAGTCTGATGGGCTTCCCTTTGTGGGTAACCCGACCTTTCTCTCTGACTGCCTCTGACTGCCCTTAAGATTTTTTCCTTCATTTCAACTTTGATGAATCTGGCAATTATATGTCTTTGAGTTGCTCTTCTCAAGGAGTATCTTTGTGGTGTTCTCTGTATTTCCTGAATTTGAGTGTTGGTCTGCCCTACTAGGTTGGGGAAGTTCTCCTGGTTGATGTCCTGAAGAGTGTTTTCCAACTTGGTTCCATTTTCCCTCTCACTTTCAGGCACCCCAATCAGACGTAGATTTGGTCTTTTTACATAATCCCATACTTCCCTCAGGTCTTGTTCGTTTCTTTTTCTTCTTTTTTCTTTTGGTTTCTCTTCTCGCTTCATTTCATTCATTTGATCCTCAATCACTGATACTCTTTCTTCCAGTTGATCAAGTCAGTTACTGAGGCTTGTGCGTTTGTCACGTATTTCTCGTGTCATGGTTTTCATCTCTGTCATTTCATTTATGACCTT
This sequence comes from Piliocolobus tephrosceles, assembly GCF_002776525.5. NCBI lineage: Eukaryota > Metazoa > Chordata > Mammalia > Primates > Cercopithecidae > Piliocolobus > Piliocolobus tephrosceles. The sequence continues at coordinate 30,920,889 of NC_045450.1, read as the reverse complement.
CTCTGCATTAATTATTCTAGCTATCAATTCTTCCACTCTTTTTTTCAAGATTTTTAGTTTCTTTGCACTGGGTATGTAATTCCTCCTTTAGCTCTGAGAGGTTTGATGTACTGAAGCCTGCTTCTCTCATCTTGTCAAAGTCATTCTCTGACCAGCTTTGATCCATTGCTAGTGATGAGCTCCGCTCCTTTGCAGGAGGAGATGCACTCTTATATTTTGAATTTCCATTTTTTCTGCCCTGCTTCTTCCCCATCTTCGTGGTTTTATCCGCCTCTGGTCTTTGTTGATGGTGATGTACTGATGGGGTTTTGTTATAGGTGTTCTTCCTGTTTGGTAGTTTTCCGTCTAATTGTCAGGAACCTCAGCTGTAGGTCTGTTGGAGATTGCTTGAGGTCCACTCCAGACCCTGTTTGCCTGGGTATTAGCAGCAGAGTTTGCAGAAGGTAGAATATTGCTGAACAGCGAGTGTACCTGTCTGATTCTTACTTTTGAAGCTTCCTCTCAGGGGTGTACTCCATCCTGTTAGTTGTGGGGTGTCAGACTGCCCCTAATGGGGGATTTCTCCCAGTTAGGCTACTCAGGGTTCAGGGACACACTTGAGCAGACAGTCTGTCCGTTCTCAGATCTCAACCTCCGTGTTGGGAGATCCACTGCTTTCTTCAAAGCTGTCAGACAGAGTCGTTCGGGTCTGCACAGGCCTCTGCTGCTTCCCCTGTTGTTTTTTAGCTGTGCCCTGTCCCCAAAGGTGGAGTCTAGAGAGACAGGCAGGTTTCCTTGAGCTGCTGTGAACTCCACCCAGTTCGAGCTTCCCAGCGGCTTTTTTACCTACTTAAGCCTCAGCAATTGTGGGTGCCGCTCCCACAGCCTGGCTGCTCTCTTGCAGTTAGGTTGCAGACTGCTGTGCTAGCAATGAGGAAGGTTCCGTGGCCGTGGGACCCTCCCAGCCAGGTGTGGGTATAATCTCCTGGTGTGCCCGTTTGCTTAAAGTGCAGTATTGAGGTGGGAATTACCCGAAATTCCAGGTGTTTTGTGTCTCATTTCCCCTGAGTAGGAAAAGGGATTCCCCCTTGTGCTTCCCAGGTGAGGCAATGCCTCGCCCTGCTTCAGCTCTCGCTGGTCGGGCTGCAGCAGCTGAGCAGCACCGATTGTCCGGCACTCTCCAGTGAGATGACGCCAGTACCTCCGTTGAAAATGCAGAAATCTCGGGTCTTCTGTATCGCCCACGTTGGGAGTTGGAGACTGGAACTGTTCCTATTCGGCCATCTTGCTCTGCCCTCCTAAGCCCTTCTTTTTATTGAGTAGTTTTCTAACCCTGTGTATGCTTAGCCTTGCACAGGATATTTGGGAGCACTTTGAGGCTTACAGTGGAAAAGGAAATCTGTTCCAACCAAAACTGGAGAGAAGCTTTCCAAGGAAGTGCCCTGTGACGTGTGCATTACACTCACAGTGTTATAACTCTCTTCTCATACAGCGTCAGTGAAACACTTTTGGAGAAACTGGTACCAAGAGATATTCAGGAGCATGTTGGTGCCGATGGTGAAAAGGGAAATAGCCTCAGACTCAAACTGAAAAAAGCTTTCTAGGAAACTACTCTGTGATATGTGTAACCATCTCACATAGATAATGCTTCCTTTAGATTACGCATCTTGAAAACTGTCATGGACGGATCCATGAAGGGACCTTCGGGAGCACTTTGAGGACTTCGGTGTAAAACGAAATATGTTCAGAAAAAAAATGGGGAAGAAGCTTTCTGTGAATCTGATTTTTGCTATGTGTATTCATCTCTCATAGATGAAGCTTTCTTTGCATTACACAGCTTGTAAACTCCCACGTGGATGGATCAGCGAAGGGATATTTGGGATCACATTTGGGCCTATACTGAAATAGGAAATATAGTCGGATGAAAATGGGAGAGAAGCTTTCTGAGAAACTGCTTGGTGACGTATGCATTCCACTCAGGGAGTTTTGACTTTCTTCTCATAAAGCACAATTTGAACACTGTTCCTGTAAAACCAAAGGAGTGATATTTGGAGCACATTGAAGACTATGGCAAAATTGAAATGTCAATTAAAAAAAAGAAAGTAGCCCTCGAAGAAACTGCTCTCTGACATATCCATTTTCACAGAAGGTGGAAGCTTACTCTACATTTCCCAGTTGGAAAGTCGGTCCTTGAGGGTTCTGTGAAGGGATAGTAAGTGGCAACCGGAGGCCTGTGTCGAGCAAGGAAATGTCTTCCATCGAATATTTGAGAGAAGCTTTCTGGGCAACTCTTTAGTGAAATTTGTGCTCATCTCATAAAGTTAAATCATTCTTTGGATTGAGTAGTTTGAAATCACTGTTTCTGTGGAATCTGAGAAAGGACATTTGGAAACGCTGTTTAGAATATCCTGAAAAAGAAATAACCTCAGAGAGAAACCAGGAAGAAACTTTCTGTGAAACTGCTCTGTGTCACGTGTATTCTGCTCACACAGTTAAGCCTTCCTTTTCACTGAAACATATGATAACACTGTTTTTGTTTAGTCTGCGAGGGATATTCAGGAGCGCTTAGAGGCTTATGGTGAGAAAGGAAACGTCTTCATATAGAAATTGCAGAGAAGCTTTCTGAGGAGCTGTTTTGTGACGTGTACATTCCACTAACAGAATTCCACTCACAGAATGACGTGTGCATTCCAATCACCTTTCTTCTCCTAGAGGATTCCGGAATCCCTTTGGAGAAAAAGCTACCAAGAGACATTCGGGAGTATAGGGATGGCTATGTTGAAAAAGGAAATATCCTCAAACAAAAACTGGAAAGAAGATTTCTGTGAAACTGCTTTGTGTTAGATGTATTTATTCATCTCACAGTGTTAAAATTTTTCTTACATTACGCAGTTTGGAAACTACGTCATGCGCGGATCCGCGAAGAGACATTCGGGAGCACATTCAGGCCTACAGTGAAAGAGGAGATATCTTCAGATAAAAAGTGGAGAGAAGCATTCTGAGAAACGACTTTCTGATGCATGCATTCCACTCAGGGAGTTAAATCACTTCTCTCACAACACAGTGTTTGAACACTCTTCCTGTGAAACTGAAAAAGTGATATTTTGGAGCACATTGAGGGCTATAGTGAGTACTGAAATATACTGAAATAAAATAGCAGAAGAAGCGTTCCATGAATCTGCTCTCTGATGTGTGCTTTCAGTTCACAGAGATAATGCTTACTCTATGTTGCCCAGTTTCGAAACTCTGTTTTTGATGGATCTGTGCAGGCATATTTAGTGACGTCCAGAGGCTTGTGATGAACAAGGAAACATATTCTGATGAAACCTCCAGAGAAAATTTATGAGCAACTGCTTTGTGATGCCTGTATTCTTCTCATAGAGTTAAACCGTTCTTTAGATTGAACAACTTGAAATCACTGTTTCTGTGGAATCTGAGGAAGGACATTTGGGAACGATCCTTAGAACATGGAGAAAGAAATATCTTCTGGGAAAATCCAGAAGGAAGCTTTCTCTGAAACTGCTCTGTGTCATCTTAATGGCTGTCACTCACTTAAGCCCCTCTATTCATTGAGCAGTTTTCTAACCCTGTGTATGCTTAGCATCTGACGGGATATTCGGGAGCACTTTGAGGCTTACAGTGAAAAAGGAAATATGTTCAGACCAAAACTGGAGAGAAGATTTCAGAGGAATTGCCTTGTGACGTATGCATTCCACTCACAGTGTTATACCTCTCTTCTCATACAGCATCAGGGAAACACTTTAAAGAAACATTTGCCAAGTGATATTCGGGAGCATGTTGATGCCGATGGCGAAAAGGAAAATATCCTCAGACTAAAACTGGAAAAATCTTTTTAGGAAACTACTCTGTGATATGTGTAATCATCTCACAGAGATAATTCTTTCTTTACATTACACAGCTTGGAAACTGTCATGAATGGATCCAAGAAAGGGACTTCGGGAGCACTTTAGGACTAGGGTGAAAAACAATATATCTTCAGATTGGAATGGGAAAGAAGCTTTCTGTGAATCTGCTTTTTGCTATGTTTATTTATCTCACATAGATGAAGCTTTCTTTACATTACACACCTTGGAAACTTCCTCGTGGATTGATCCGCGAAGGGATATTTGGGATCACATTCAGGCCTATAGTGAAATAGGAAATATAGTCAGATCAAAACGGGAGAGAAACTTTCAGAAAAACTGCTTGGTGACGTGTGCATTCCTCTCAGGGAGTTATAACTTTCTTCTCATACGGCACAATTTGAACACTGTTCCTGTAAAACCAAAAGAGTGATATTCGGAGCACATTGGAGACTATGGCAAAATTGAAATATCCAACAAGAAAACAGAAAGAAGCGCTCGAAGAAACTGCTCTCTGACATGTCCATTTTTACACAAGGTTGAAGCTTACTCTACATTTCCCAGTATGAATATCGGTCTTTGTGGGTTTTGTGAAGGGATAGTTAGTGGCAACCCAAGGCGTGTGTCCAGCAAGGAAATGTCCTCCATTGAAAATTAGAGAGAAGCTTTCTACGCAATTCTTTTCTGAAGGTTGTGCTCATCCCACATAGTTAAATCATTCTTTGGATTGAGTAGTTTGAAATCACTGTTTCTGTGGAATCTGAGAAATGACATTAGGAAACGCTCTATAAAATATTCTGAAAAAGAAATAACCTCAGAGAGAAAACAGAAGGAAGATTTCTGTGAAACTGCTCTGTGTCACGTGAATTCCGTTCACACAGTTAAGCTTCTCTTTTCATTGAGCAGTATCATATCTCTGTTTTTGTTTAGTCTGAGAAGGGATATTCAGTAACGCTTTGAGGCTTACGGTGAGAAAGAAAACATCTTCAGATAGAAACTGCGGAGAATCTTTCTGAGGAGCTGCTTTGTGACGTGCACATTCCACCTACAGAATTCCACTCACAGAATGACGTGTGCATCTCATTCACAGAATGAGGTGTGTATTCCACTCACCTTTCTTCTCCTAGAGGATTCCGGAATCCCTTTTAGAGAGGAAGCTACCAAGAGACATTCAGGAATATAGGGATGGCTATGGTGAAAAAGGAAATATCCTCAGACAAACACTGGAAAGATGATTTCTGTGCAACTGCTTTGTGTTAGATATATTTATTCTTCTCACACAGTTAAAACTTTTCTTATATTACACAGTTTGGAAACTCGGTCATGCACGGATCCGCGGAGGGACATTTGGGATCACATTCAGGTCTACGGTGAAAGAGGAGATACCTTCAGATAAAAAGTGGAGAGAAGCTTTCTGAGAAACGACTTTGTGATGTATGTATTCCACTCAGAGAGTTATACCTCTTTTCTCACAAGGCAGTGTTTGAACACTGTTCCTGTGAAACTGAAAAAGTGATATTTCTGAGCGCATTGAGGACTATGGTGAATAGTGAAATATACTGAAATAAAATCGAGGAAGAAACGTTCCAAGAATCTTCTCTCTGATATGTGCATTCATTTCACAGAGTTATTGCTTATTCTATGTTGCCCTGTTTCAAGACTCCGTCTTTGAAGGATCTGTAAAGGGATATTTAGTGATGCCCACAGGCTTCTGGTGAGCAAGGAATCGTCTTTTGATGAAACCTGCAAAGAACCATTCTGAGCAACTGCTTTGCAATGTGTGTATTCGTCTCATAGAGTTAAACCGTTCCTTGGACTGAACAGCTTGAAATCACTGTTTTCGTGGAATCTGAGGAAGGATATTTGGGAACGATCCTTAGAACATGGAGAAAGAATGTGGCACATATACACCATGGAATACTATGCAGCCATAAAAAAGGATGAGTTTGTGTCCTTTGTAGGGACATGGATGCAGCTGGAAACCATCATTCTTAGCAAACTATCACAAGAAGAGAAAACCAAACACCACATGTTCTCACTCATAGGTGGGAACTGAACAATGAGCTCACTTGGACTCGGGAAGGGGAACATCACACACTGGGGCCTATCATGGGGAGGGGGGAGGGGGGAGGGATTGCATTGGGGAGTTATACCTGATATAAATGATGAAT
>NC_045450.1:30900833-30914776 GCF_002776525.5 Piliocolobus tephrosceles | reverse complement strand
GGGTAAAATCCAGAAGGAAGCTTTCTGTGAAACTGCTCTGTGTCGTCTTAATGGCTCTCACTAAGTTTAGCCCCTCTTTTCATTTTGCAGTTTTCTAACCCTGTGTATGCTTAGCGTGTGATGGGATATTCGGGAGCACTTTGAGGCTTAAGGTGAAAAAGGAAATATGTTCAGACCAAAACTGGAGAGAAGCTTTCTGAGGAACTGCCTTGTGACGTGTGCATTCCACTCACAGTGTTATACCTCTCTTCACTTACAACCTCCGGGAATCCCTTTTGTAGAAACAGGTACCAAGTGGTATTTGGGAACATCTTTGTGCCGATGGTGAAAATCTAAATAGCCTCAGACTAAAACTGGGAAAAGCTTTCTATGAAACTTCTCTGTCATGTAAGTAATCATCTCAAATAGATAATGCTTTCTTTACATCATCCAGCTTGGAAACTGTCATGAACGGATCCACAAAGGAACCCATGGGAGCACTTTGAGGACTATGGTGAAAAACGAAATGTCTTCAGATCAGAACGGGAAAGAAGCTTTCTGTGAATCTGCTTTTTGCTATGTTTATTCATCTCACATAGAAGAAGCTTTATTTACATTACAAATCTTGGAAACTGCCTCATGGATGGATACACGAAGGGATATTTTGGATCACATTCAGGCCTATAGTGAAATAGGAAATACAGTCACATCATAACGGGAGAGAAGGTTTCTGAGAAACTGCATTCTGATGCGTGCATTCCACTCAGGCAGTTATAACTCTCTTCTCATAAGGCACAATCTGAATGCTGTTCCTGTAAATCCAAAAGCGTGATATTCGGAGCACATTCAAGACTATGGCAAAATTGAAATTTCTGATAAAAAACAGGAAGAAGCACTCGAAGAAACTGCTCTCTGGCATGTCCATTTTTACACAAGATTAAAGCTTACTCTACATTTCCTGGTTTCAAAGTCGCTCTTTGAGAGTTCTGCGAAGGGATAGTAAGTGGCAACCGGAGGCCTGTGTTGAACAAGGAAATGTCTTCCACGAATATTTGAGAGAAGCTTTCTGCGCAAATTTTTGTGATGTTTGTGTTCATCTCTTAGAGCTAAATGATTTTCTGGATATAGTAGTATGATATCACTGTTTCTCTGGACACTGAGAAAGGACATTTGGAAACACTCTTTATACTCTCCTCAAAAAGAAAAAAACCTCAGAGAGAAACCAGAAGGAAGCTTCTGTCAAACTGCACTGTGTCAAGTGAATTTGCTCACACAGTTAAGCTTCACTTTACATTGAGCAGTATCATAACACTGTTTATGTTTAGTCTGCGAAGGGATATTCTGGAGCGATTTGAGGCTCACGGTGAGAAAGGTAACGTCTTCAGATGGAAACTGGAGAGAAGCTTTCTGAGGAGCAGTTTTCTGACGTGTGCATTCCACTCACAGTATTCCACTCACAGAATGAAGTCTGAATTCCACTCACAGAATGACGTGTGCATTCCACTCACCTTTATTCTCCTAGATGATTCTGGAATCCATTTTGGAGAAAAAGCTACCAAGAGACATTTGGGAGTATAGGGATGGCTATGGTGAAAAAGGAAATATCCTCCGACAAAAACTGGAAAGAAGATTCCTGTGAAACTGCTTAGTGTTAGATATATTTATTCATCTCGCATAGTTAAAACTTTTCTTATATTATGCAGTTTGGAAGCTCCGTCTTGCATGGATCTGCAAAGGGACATTCTGGAGCACATTCAGGCCTACGGTGAAAGAGGAGATATCTTCAGATAAAAAGTGGAGAGAAGCTTTCTGAGAAACGACTTTGTGATATATGCATTCCACTCAGGGAGTTATACCTCTTTTCTCACAAGGCAGTGTTTGAACACTGTTCCTGTGAAACCGAAAAAGTGATATTTCAGAGCACATTGGGGACTATGACGAATAGTGAAATATACTGAAATAAAATCGTGGAGGAAGCGTTCCAAGAATCTGCTCTCTGATATGGGCATTCACTGCAGAAAGTTAATGCTTACTCTATGTTGCCCTTTTTCGAAACTCTGTCTTCCAAGAATCTGTGAGGGGTTTCTAGTGACCCCCAGAGGCTTGTGGTGAGCCAGGAAATGTCTTCTGATGAAACCTGCAGAGAAACTTTCTTAGCAACTGCTTTGCAATGTGTGTATTCGTCTCATAGAGGGAAATCATTCTTTGGATTGAGCAGCTTGAAATAATAGTTTTTTGTGGAATCCAAGGAAGGACATTGTGAACGATCCTTAGAATATGGGGGAAGAAATATCCTCAGGGAAAATCCAGAAGGAAGCTTTCTGTGAAAATGCTCTGTGTCATCTTAACTCCTCTCACTCAGTTAAACCAATTTTTTCATGGAGCAGTTTACTAACCCTGTGTATGTTTAGCATGCGATGGGATATTCAGGAGCACATTGATGCTTATGGTGAAAAACAAAATATGTTCCGACAGATAGTGATGAGCAGATTTCCGAGGAACTGCTTTGTAATGTGTGCATTTCACTCACAGTGTTATACCTCTCTTCTCATATGGCCTTGGGGAAACCCTTTTGGAGAAACAGGTACCAAGTGATATTCGGCAGCATGTTGATGCCGATGGTGAAAAGGGAAATAGCCTCAGACAAAACCTGGAAAGAAGCTTTCTAGGAAACTACTCTGCGATATGTGTAATCAAAGCTTTCTAGGAAACTACTCAGTGATATGTGTAATCATCTAATGTAGACAAAGCGTTCGTTATATTATGCAGGTTGGAAACGGTCATGGACAGATACACGAAGGGACATTCAGGAGCAGATTCAGGACTCTGGTGAAAAAGGAAATATCTTCAGATAAAAGCTGGAAAGAAGCTTTCTGTGAATCTGCTTTTTGCTATGTTTATTCACCTCGTATAGATGAAGCTTTATTTACATTACACAGCTTGGAAACTCCCTCGAGGATGGATCCACGAAGGGATATTTGGGATGACATACAGGCCTAGGTGAAATAGGAAATATAGTCAGATAAAAACTGGAGAGAAGCTTTCTGAGAAACTCGTTTGTGTTGTGTGCATTACACTCAGAGAGCTATAACTTTCTTCTCATAAGGCACAGTGTGAACACTGTTCCTGTAAATTTAAAGAGTGATATTCAGAGCACATTGAGGAGTATGGAAAACAGTGAAATGTCCACCCAATAAAAAATAGAAAGAAGGATGTGAAGAAACTGCTCTCTGACAAGTCCATTCTTTTCAAATGGTTAAATCTTACTCTACATTTCCCAGTTTGAAAGTCTGTCTCTGAGGGTTCTGCGAAAGAATAGTAAGTGGCAACTGGAGATATGTGTCGAACAAGGAAATGTCTTCCTGCTAAAATTGGAGAGAAGATCTCTGCGCAACTCTTTTGTGATGTTTGTATTTATGTCATAGAGTTAAGTCATTCCTTGGATTGAGCAGTTTAAAATCACTGTTTCTGTGGAATCTGAGAAAGGACATTTTGAAATGCTCTTTAGAATATCCTGAAAAAGAAACAACCTCTGAGAAAAACCAGAAGGAAGCTTTCTGTGAGACTACTCTGAGTCACGTGAATTCCACTCACACAGTTAAGCTTGTCTTTTCATTGAGCAGTATGGTAACACTGTTTTTATTTATTCTGTGAAGGGATATTCTGGAGCACTTTGAGGCTTATGGTGAGAAAGGAAACGTCTTCCGATAGAAACTGGAGAGAAGCTTTCTGAGGAGCTGCTTTGTGACTTGTGGATGTGACTCACAGAAATGAGCGTTTGGCGATGCGATAGTAAGTGGCAACCAGAGGCCTGTGTTGAGCAAGGAAATGTCTTCCATTGAAAAATGGAGAGAAACTTTCTGTGCAACACTTTTGTGATGTTTGCATTCATCTCATAGAGTTAAATCATTCTTCAGATTGAGCAGCTTGAAATCACTGTTTCTGTGGAATCTGAGAAAGGACATTTTGAAACGCTCTTTAGAATATCCTGAAAAAGAAAAAACATCAAAGAGAAACCAGAAGGTAGCTTTCTGTGAAACAGCTCTGTGTCACGTGAATTCCACTCACATAGTTAAGCTTCTCTTTTCATTAAGCAGTATCATAACACTGTTTTTGTTTTGTCTGCGAGGGGATATTCAGCAGTGTTTTTAGGCTGACAGTGAGAAATGAAACGTCTTCAGAGAGAAACTGAAGAGAAGCTTTCTGGACAGCTGCTTTGTGACGGATGCATTTCACTCATAGAAATATACCTTTCTTCTGTTAGAGGATTCCAGAATCCCTTCTGGAAAAGTTGCTACCAAGAGACATTCAGGAGTATAAGTAGAGCTTTGGTGAAAAGGAACTATCCTCAGACAAAAACTGGAAAGAAGATATCTGTGAAACTGCGTTGTGTTAGATATACTTAATCATCTTGTATAGTTAAAACTTTTCTGATACTATGTGGTTTGGAAACTCCATCATGCTCGCATCCACGAAGGGACATTCGGGAGCACATTCAGGCCTACAGTGAAAGAGGAGATATGTTCAGATAAAAACTGGATAGAAGCTTTCTGAGAAACTGCTTTGTGATGTATGCATTCCACTCAGGGAGTTATACCTGTTTTCTCACAATACAGTGTTTGAGCACTGTTCCCGTGAAACCAAAATGTGATATTTTGGAGCACATTGACGACTGTGGCAAATAGTGAAATATACTGAAATTAAATCGAAGAAGAAGCGTTCCCAGAATCTGCACTCTGGTATGTGCATTCACTTCACAGAGTTAATGCTTACTCTATGTTGCCCAGTTTCGAAACTCTGTCTTTGAAGAATCTGTGAAAGGATACTTAGTGACGCCCAGAGACTTGTGGTAAGCAAGGAAACATCTTCCGATGAAACCTTTAGAGAAACTTTCTGAGCATCTTCTTTGTGATGTGTTGTATTCATCTCCTAGAGTTAAACCATTCCTTCCATTCAGCAGCTTGAAATCACTGTTTTTGTGGCATCTGAGGAAGGACATTTGGGAATGATCCTTAGAATATGGAGAAAGAAATATCCCCAGGTAAAATCCAGAAAAAACTTTCTATGAAACTGCTCTGTGTCGTCTTAATTCCTCTCACTCTGTTAAGCCTCTCTTTTCATTGAGCAGTTTTCTAACCCTATGTAAGTTTAGCGTGTGCTGAGATATTCGGGAACACTTTGAGGCTAACGGTGAAAAAGGAAATATGTTCAGGCCGAAATGGAGAGAAGCTTTCTGAGGAACTGCTTTGTGATGTGTGCATTCCACTCACAGTGTTATACCCCTCTTCACATAGAGCTTCTGGGAAACCTTTTTGGAGAAACAGGTATCAAATGATATCCGGGAGCATGTTGATGCCGATGGTGAAAAGGGAAATAGCCTCAGACAAAAACTTTAAAGAAGCTTTCTCTGTGATAAGTGTAATCATCTGACATAGATAAATCTTTCTTTACATTAAGCAGCTTGGAAACTGTCATGGACGGATCCATGAAGGAGCCTTTGGGAGCATATTCAGGGTTACGGAGAAAAAGGAAATATCTTCAGAAAAAAACTGGAAAGAAGCTTTCTGTTAATCTGCTTTTACTATGTTTATTCATCTCAAATAGGTGAAGCTTACTTTACCATATGCAGCTTGGAAACTCCCTCATAGATGGATCCACGAAAGTATATTTGGGATCACATTCGGGCCTATGGTGAAATAGGAAATGTAGTCAGATAAAAACTGCAGAGAAGCTTTCTGAGAAATTGCTTGGTGATGTGACAATTCCACTCAGGGAGATATAACTTTCTTCTCATAAGGCACATTTTGAACACTGTTCTTGTAAAATCTAAAGAGTGATAATAGGAGCACATTGAATACTATCGCAAAAAGTGAAATGTCGTCCAATAAAAAACAGAAAGAAACAGTCGAAGAAACTGCTCTCTGACATGTCCATTGTTTTCACAGGGTTAAACTTCCTCTAAATTTTCCAGGTTGCAAGTCGGTCTTTGAGGGTTCTCCGAAGGGATAGTAATTGGAAACGGGAGGACTGTGTCAAGCAAGGAAATGTCTTCTATCAAAAATCAGAGAGAATCTTTCCGTCCAATTCTTTTGTGATGTTTGTATTCATCTCATAGAGTTAAATCATTCTTTGGATTAAGCAGTTTGAAATCACTATTTCTGTGTAATCTGAGAAAGGACATTTGGAAACGTTCTTTAGAATATACTGAAAAAGAAAAAACCTCAGAGAGAAACCAGAAGGAAGCTTTCTGTGAAATTCGGTCTTTGAAGGTTCTGCGAAAGGATAGTAAGTGTCAACCGAAGGCCTGTGTCGAGCAAGGAAATGTCTTCCATCAAATATTTGAGAGAAGCCATCTGTGCAACTCTTTTGTGAAGTTAGCGTTCATCTCATGGAGTTAAATCGTTCTTTGAATTGAGTAGTTTGAAATCACTGTTTCTGTGGAATCTGAGAAAGGACATTTGGAAATGATCTTTAGAATATCCTGAAAAAGAAATAACCTCAGAGAGAAACCAGAAGGAAGCTTTCTGTGAAACTGCCCAGTGTCACGTGAATTCTGCTCACACAGTTAAGCTTCCCATTCCATTGAGCAGCATCATAACACTGTTTTTGTTTAGTCTGCGAAGGGATGTTTAGGAGTGCTTTGAGGCTTAGGGTGAGAAAGGAAACGTCTTCAGATAGAAACTGGAGAGAAGCTTTCTGAAGAGCTGCTTTGTGTCATCTGCATTCCAATCACATAATTCCACTCACAGAATGACGTGTGTATTCCACTCACAGAGTGACGTGTGCATTCCACTCACCTTTCTTCTCCTAGAGGATTACGGAATCCCTTTTAGAGAAGAAGCTACCAAGAGACATTCGGGAGTATAGGGACGGATATGGCGAAAATGGAAATATCCTCAGACAAAAACTGGAAAGAAGATTTCTGTGAAACTGCTTTGTGTTAGATATATGTATTCATCTCGCATAGTTAAAACTTTTATTATATTGCGCAGTTTAGAATCTCCGTCATGCACAGATATGTGACGGGACATACGGGAGCTCATTCAGGCCTATGGTGAAAGAGGAGATATCTTCAGAAAAACTTGATGGAAGCTTTCTGAGAAACTACTTTGTGTTGTATGCATTCCATTCAGGGATTTATACCTCTTTTCTCACAAGGCAGTGTTTGAACACTGTTCCTGTGAAACCGAAAAAAGTGATATTTCAGAGTGCATTGAGGACTATGGCAAATATTGAAATATACTGAAATAAAATCCAGGAAAGAGTGTTCCAAGAATCTCCTCTCTGATAAGTGCATCCCATTCACAGAGTTCAGGATTACTCCATGTTGCCCAGTTTCGAAAGTGTCTTTGAAGGATCTGCGAAGGGATATTTAGTGATTCCTGGAGGCTTGTGGTGAGCAAAGAAACATCTTCTGATGAAACCTGCAGAGAAACTTTCTGAGCAACTGCTTTGTGATGTGTGTATTCGTCTCATAGAGTTAAACTGTTGTTTGGATTGAACAGCTTGAAATCACTGTTTTTGTGAAAACTGAAGAAGGACATTTGGGAACGATCCATAGAACATGGAGAAAGAAATATCTTCAGGTAAAATCCAGAAGGAAGTTTTCTGTGAAACTGCTCTGTGTCGCCTTAATGGCTCTCACTCAGATAAGCCCCTTTTCATTGAGCAGTTTTCTAACCCTGTGTATGCTTAGCATGTGACAGGATATTTGGGAGCACTTTGAGGCATAAGGTGAAAAAGGAAATATGTTCAGACCAAAACTGGAGAGAAGGTTTACGAGGAATTGCCTTGTGACATGTGCATTCCACTCACAGTGTTATACCTCTCTTCTCATATAGCATCGGGAAAACCCTTTTGGTGAAACAGGTACCAAGTGGTATTCGGGAGTATGTTGGTGCCGATGGTGAAAAGGGAAATAGCCTCAGACTAAAACTGGAAAAAGCTTTCTAGGAAACTACTCTGTGGCATGTGTAATCATCTCACATAGATAATGGCTTCTTTACATTACACAGCTTGGAAACTTTCATGGACGGATCCACGAAGGGACCTTCGGGAGCACCTTATGGAGAATGATGGAGAATGGTGAAAAACAAAATATCTTCTGATCAGAACGGGAAAGAAGCTTTCTGTGAATCTGCTTTTACCTCTGTTTATTCCTCTCACATAGATGAAGGTTTCTTTACATTGCACAGATTGGAAATTCCCTCATGAATGGATCCACGAAGGGATATTAAGGATCACATTCGAGCCTGTAGTGAAATAGGAAATACAATCAGATCAAAACGGGAGAGAAGCTTTCTGTGAAACTGCTTGCAGAACACTGCATTCCTTTCAGGGGGTTACAACTTTCTTCTCATAAGACACAATTTGAACACTGTTCCTGTAAACCAAATGATTGATATTCAGAGCACGTTGAAGTCTATGGCAAAATTGAAATGTCCGATAAAAAAAACAGAAAGAAGCACTCGAAGAAACTGCTCTCTGACATGTCCATTTTTACACAGGGTTAAAGCTTCACTACATTTCCAAGTTTGAAAGTCGGGCTTTGAGGGTTCTGCAAAGGGATAGTAAGTGGTAACGGGAGGTCTGTGTCAAGAGAGGAAATGCCTTCCATCGAATATTTGAGAGAAGATTTCTGCGCAACCCTTTTGGGAAGTTTGTACTCATTTCATAGAGATAAATCAATCTTTGGATTGAGTAGTTTGAAATCACTGTTTCTGTGGAATATGAGAAAGGACATTTGGAAACGCTCTTTAGAATATCCTGAAAAAGTAATAACCTCAGAGAGAAACCAGAAGGAAGCTTTCTGTAAAACTGCTCTGTGTCACGTGAATTCTGCTCACACAGTTAAGCTTCTCTTTTCATTGAGCAGTCTCATAACTCTGTTTTTGTTTAGTCTGCTAAGGGATATAAAGGAAGGCTTTGAGGCTTACGGTGAGAAAGGAAACGTCTTCAGATGGAAACTGGAGAGAAGCTTTCTGAGGAACTGCTTTGTGACGTGTGCATTCCACTCACAGAAGTATACATTTCTTCTCATAGAGAATTCCGGAATCCTTTTTGGAGAAAAAGCTACCAAGAGACATTAGGGAGTACAGGTTCAGCTGTGGTGAAAAAGGAAATATCCTCAGAAATAAACTGGAAAGAAGATTTCTCTAAATCTGCTTTGTGTTACATATATTTATTCATGTCACATAGTTAAAACTTTTCTTATATTACGTGGTTTGGAAACTCCGTCTGGCACGGATCCATGAAGGGACATTCGGGAGCACATTCAGGCTTAGGTGAAAGAGGAGATATCTTCATATTAAAACTGGATACACGATTTCTGAGAAACTACCTTGTGATGTATGCATTCCACTCGGAGAGTCATACCTCTTTTCTCACAAAGCAGCGTTTGAACACTGTTCCTGTGAAACTGCAATAGTGATAGTTCAGGGCGCATTGCTGACTATGGGGAATAGTGAAATATACTGAAATAAAATCGAGGAGGAAGCGTTCCAACAATCTGCTCTCTGATGTGTGCTTTCACTTCAAAGAGGTAATACTTACTCTGTGTTGCCCAGTTTCGATACTCTGTCCTTGAAGTTTCTGTAAAGCGATATTTAGTGACGCCCGGAGGCTTGTGGTGAGCAAGAAAACGTCTTCCGAAGAAACCTGCAGAGAAACTTTGTGAGCAACTGCCTTGCGATGTGTGTATTCATTTCCTAGAGTTAAACCATTCTTTGCATTGAGCAGCTTGAAATCACTGTTTTTGTGGCATCTGAGGAAGGACATTTGGGAACGATCCTTAGAATATGGAAACAGTAATATGCTCAGGAAAAATCCAGTAGGAAGCTTTCTGTGAAACTGCTTTGTGATGTGTGCGTTCCACTCACAGTGTTATACCTCTCTTCTCATATAGCGTCAAGGAAATATTTTTGAAGGAACAGGTACCAAGTGATATTCGGGAGTAGGTTGACGTTGATGGTGAAAAGGGAAATAGCCTCGACAAAACCTGGAAAGAAGCTTTCTAAGTAACTACTCTATGATATGTGTAATCATCACACATAGATCATGCTTTCTTTACATTACACAGCTTGGAAACTGTCATCGACGTATCCACGAAAAGACCTACAGGAGCACAGTCAGGACAACGGAGAAAAAGGAAATATCTTCAGAACGAAACTGGGAAGAAGTTTTCTGTGAATCTGTTTCTTGTTATGTTAATTCATCTCACATAGGTGAAGCTTTCTCTTCATTAGTCAGCTTGGAAAATCTCTCGTGGATGGATCCGTGAAGGGATATTTAGGATCAAATTCGGGCCTAAGGTGAAATAGGAAATATAGTCAGATAAAAACTGGAGAGAAGCTTTCTGATAAACTGCTTGGTGATGAGTGCATTCCACTCAGGGAGTTATAACATTCTTCTCATAAGGCACAGTTTGAAGACTGTTCCTGCAAAACCAAAAGAGTGATATTCTGAGCACATTGAAGACTATGGCAAAAAGAGAAATATCGTCCAATAAAAAACAGAAAGAAGCACTCAAAGAAAGAGCTCTCTGACATGTCCATTCTTTTCACAGAGTTAATGATTACTCTCCATTTCCCAGTTTGAAAGTCGGTCTTTCAGGGTTATGCGAAATGATAGTTATTGGCAATCCGACACCTGCGTCGAGCAAGGAAATGTCTTCAATTGAAAATTGGAGAGAAAATTTCTGCGCAACTCTTTTGTGATGTTTGTATTCATCTCATAGAGTTAAATCATTCTTTGGATTGAACAGTTTGAAATCACTGTTTCTGTGGAATCTGAGAAAGGACATTTGGAAACGGTCTTTAGAATATCCAGAAAAAGAAATAACCTCAGAGAGAAAACAGAAGGAAGCTTTCTGTGAAACTACTCTGTGTCACGTGAATTTTGCTTACACAGTTAAGCTTCTCTTTTCATGAGGAGTATCATAACACAGTTTTCTATTACTCTGAGAGGGGATATTCAGGAGTGCTTTGAGACTCACGGTAAAAAGGAAAACGTCTTCAGATAGAAACTGGAGAGAAGCTTTCTAAGGAGCTGCTTTATGACGGGTGCATTCACCTCACAGAAATATACCTTTCTTCTTCTAGAGGATTCCGGAATTTCTTTTGGAGAAAAATCCACCAAGAGACATTCAGGAGTATAGGTATCACTCTGGTGAAAAAGGAAATATCCTCAGAGAAAAACTGGAACGAATATTTCTGTGAGCCTGCTTTGTGATAGATGTTTATTCATCTCGTCTGGTTAAAACTTTTCTCATATTATGGAGTTTGGAAACTCCGTCATGCATGGATCTGTGAAAAGACATTCGGGAGCTCATTCAGGCCTATGGTTAAAGAGGAGATATATTCAGATAAAAACTGGATAGAAGCTCTCTGAGAAAGTACTTTGTAACGTATGCATTCCACTCAGGATTTATACCTCTTTACTCACAAGGCAGTGTTTGAACACTGTTCCTGTGAAACGGAAAAGAGTGATATTTCGAAGCCATTGAGGACTATGGCGAATAGGGAAATCTACTGAAATAAAATTGAGGAACTAGTGTTTCAAGTATCTGCTCTCTGATACGTGCATTCACTTCACAGAGTTAATGCTTACTCTATATTTCCCAGTCTGGAAACTCTGTCTTCGAAGAATCTGTGAAGGGATATATAGTGACGCCCGGAGGCTTCTGTTGAGTGAGCAAACGTCTTCCAATGAAACTTGCAGAGAATCTTTCTGAGCAACTGCTTTGTGATCTGTGTATTCGTCTCATAGAGTTAAACCATTGTTGGATTGAGCAGCTTGAAATCACTGTTTTTGTGGAATCTGAGGAAGGACATTTGGGTACGATACTTACAATATGGAGAAAGAAATATCCTCAGGTAAAACCCAGAAGGAAGCTTTCTGTGAAACTGCTCTGTGTCATCTTAATTCCTCTTGCTGAGTTAAGCCTCTCTTTTCATTGAGCAGTTTTCTAACCCTGTGTATGTTTCGCATGTGCTGGGATATTCAGGAACACTTTGAGACAAAGGGTGAAAAAGGAAATATGTTCAGACCGAAACTGGAGAGAAGCTTTCTGAGGAACTGCTTTGTGACATGTGCACTCCACTCACAGTGTTATACCTCTCTTCAAATATAGCGTCGGGAAAACCCTTTTGGAGAAACAGGTATCAAATGATATTCGGGAGCATGTTGATGGCGATGGTGAAAAGGGAAATAGCCACAGACAAAACTATAAAGAAGCTTTCTAGGAAACGACTCTGTGACATGTGTAATCATCTCACATAGATAATGCTTTCTTTACATAGCACAGCTTGGAAACTGTCATGGAGGGATCCATGAAGGAGCCTTTGGGAGCACATTCAGGACTATGGTGATAAAGGAAATATCTTCAGATAAAAACTGGAAAGAAGCTTTCTGTTAATCTGCTTTTTGCTATGTTTATTCATCTCACATAGGTGAAGCTTTCTTTACCTTAGGTAACTTGGAAACTCCCTCGTGGATAGATCCGCAAAAGGATATTTGGTATCACATTCGAGTCTATGATGAAATAGAAAATGTAGTCAGATAAAAACTGCAGAGAAGCTTTCTGAGAACCTGCTTGGTGATGTGAGCATTCCACTCAGGGAGCTACATCTTTCTTCTCATAAGGCACATATTGAACACTGTTCTTGTAAAACCAAAAGAGTGATATTCGGAGCACATTGAAGACTATGGCAAAGAGTGAAATGTCGTACAATGAAAAACAGAAAGAAGCACTCGAAGAAACTGCTCTCTGACATGTCCATTGTTTTCACAGGGTTAAAGCTTCCTCTACATTTTCCAGTTTGCAAGTCAGTCTTTGAGAGTTCTGCGAAGTAATAGTAATTGGCAATGGGAGGACTGTGTCAAGCAAGGAAATGTCTTCCATCGAAAAACGGAGAGAATCTTTCCATCCAATTCTTTTGTGATGTTTGTATTCATCTTATAGAGATAAATCATTCTTTGGATTAAGCAGTTTGAAATCACTGTTTCTGTGTAATCTGAGAAAGGACATTTGGAAACGGTCTTTAGAATATACTGAAAAAGAAATACCTCAGAGAGAAACCAGAAGGAAGATTCTGTGACACTGCTCTGTGTCACGTGAATTCCACTCACAGTTAAGCTTCTCTTTTCATTGAGGAGTATCATAACACTGTTTTCGTTTCGTCTGAGAAGGGATATTCAGGTGCGCTTTAAGTCTCATGATAAGAAAGGAAAAGTCTTCAGATACAAACTAGAGAGAAGTTTTCTGAGGAGCTGCTTTTTCACGTGTGCATTCCACTCACAGAAATATACCTTTCTTCTCCTAGAGGATTCCGGAATTTCTTTTGGAGAAAAAGCTAGCAAGAGGCATTCGGGAGTATAGGTAAGGCTCGGGTGAAAAAGGAAATATCCTAAGACAAAAACTGGAATGAATATTTCTGTGAACCTGCTTTGTGTTAGATATGTTTATTCATCTCGCCTAGTTAAAACTTTTCTCATATTACGCAGTTTTCAACCTCCGTCTTGCACGGATCCGTGAAGTGACATTCGGGAGCACATTCAGGCTTATGGTGACAGAGGAGATATCTTCAGATAAAAACTAGATAGAAGCTTTCTGAGAAAGTACATTCTGATGTATGCATTCCACTCAGAGGGTTATACCTCTTTTCCCGCAATGCAGTGTTGGAACACTGTTCTTGTGAAACCAAAAATGTCATATTTCAGAGCGCATTGAGGACTATGGTGAATAGCGAAATATACTGAAATAAAATCGAGGAAGAAGCATTCCCAGAATCTGCTCTCTGATATGTTCATTCACATCACAGAGTTAATGCTTACTCTATGTTGCCCAGTTTCAAAACTCTGTCTTCAAAGAATCTGTGAAGGGATATTTAGTGACGCCCGGAGGCTTGTGGTGAATAAGGTAACGTCTTCCGATGAAACCTGCAGAGAAACTTTCTGAGCAACTG
>NC_045450.1:30896500-30900733 GCF_002776525.5 Piliocolobus tephrosceles | reverse complement strand
GTATTCGTCTCATAGAGGTAAACCATTCTTTTAATGAGCAGCTTGAAATCAGTGTTTTTGTGGCATCTGCGGAAGGACATTTCAGAACGATCCTTAGAATATGGAGAGGGAAATATCCTAAGGTAAAATCCAGAAGGAAGCTTTCTGTGAAACTGCTCTGGGTCGTCTTATTTCCTCCTGCTCACTTAAGCCTCCCTTTCATTGAGCAGTTTTCTAACTCTTTGTACGTTTAGCGTGGGATGGGGTATTCGGCAGCCCTTTGAGGCTTATGGTGAAAAAGGAAATATGTTCAGACCGAAATTGGAGAGAAGCTTCCTAGGAACTGCTTTGTGACGTGCGCATTCCATTCACAGTGTTATACCTCTATTCTCATACAGCATAGGGGACACCCTTTTGGAGAAACAGGTACCAAGTGATATTCGGGAGCATGTTGATGCCCATTGTCAAAAGGGAAATGGCCTCAGAAAAAACGGGAAAGAAACCTTCTAGGAAACTACTCTATGATATGTGTCATTATCTCACATAGATAAAGCTTACTTTACATTATGCAGCTTGGAAACTGTCATGGAAAGATCCACGAAGTGACCTTCGGGAGCACATTCAGGACTATCATCAGAAAGGAAATATTTTCAGATAAAAACGCGAAAGAAGCTTTCTGTGAATCTGGCTTTGCTACGTTTATTCATTGCACTTAGATGAAGCTTCCTTTACATTACACACCTTGGAAACTACCTCATTCAAGGACACGCGAAGGGATATTTGGGATCACATTCAGGCCTATGGTGAAATAGGAAATACAGTCAGATATAAACTGGAGAGAATCTTTCTGAGAAACTGCTTAGTGACGTGTGAATTCCACTCAGGAAGTTATAATTTTCTTCTCATAAGGCACAATTTGACCACTGTTCCTGTCAAACCAAAAGAGTGATATTTGGAGCACATTGCAGATTATGCCAAAAAGTGAAACGCAGTCCAATAAAAAGCAGAAAGAAGGACTCAAAGAAACTGCTCTCTGATCTGCACATTTTTTCACAAGGTTAAAGCTTACTCTACATTTCCCAGTTTGAAAATCGGTCTTTGAGGATTCAGTGAAGGTATAGTAAGTGGCTACCAGAGGTCTGTGTCAAGCAAGGAAATGTCTTCCATCGAAAGTTAAAGAGAAACTCTCTACGCAATCTTTTGTGATGTTTGTATTTATCTCACAGAGTTAAATCATTCTTCGGATTGAGCAGTTTGAAATCACTGTTTCTGTGGAATCTGAGAAAGGAATTTTGGGAATGCTCTTTAGAATATCCTGAAAAAGAGATAACTTCAGAGAGAAACCAGAAGGAAGCTTTCTGTGAATAGACTCAATGTCACGTGAATTGCGCTCACACAGTTAAGCTTCTCTTTTCATTTAGCAGTATCATAACACTGTTTATGTTTAGTCTGCAAAGGGATATTCAGGAGCACTTGGAGGCTTACAGTGAGAAACGTCTTCAGACAGAAACTGGAGAGAAGCTTTCTGAGGAGCTGCATTGTGATATGTGCATTCCACGCAGAGAAGTATACATTTCTTTTCTGAGAGGATTTTGGAAACCCTTTTGGAGAAATAGCTACCTACAGACATTCGGTAGTAAAGGGACCACTGTGGTGAAAAAGGATATATCCTCAGACAAAAAGTCGAAAGAAGATTTCTGTGAAACTGCTTTGTGTTAGATATATTTATTCATCTAGCATAGTTAAAACTTTTTTCATATTGCACAGTTTGGAAATTCCATCATGCACGGATCTACAAAGGGACATTCGGGAGCATATTCATGCATACGGTGAAAGAGGGTATACCTTCAGATTAAAACTGGATAGAAGCTTTCTGAGAAACTACTTTGTTATGTATGCATTCCACTCAGGGAGTCCCACCTCTTCTCTCACAAGGCAGCATTTGAACACTGTACCTGTGAAACCGAAAAAGTGATATTTTGGGGCGCATTGATGACTATGGCGAATAATGAAATATGCTGAAATAAAATCGAGGAAGAAGCATTCCAAGAATTTGCTCTCTGATGTGTGCATTCATTTCAAAATGTTAATGCTTACCCTATGTTGCCCAATTTCAAAACTGTCTTTGAAGGATCTGTGAAGCGATATTTAGTGACCCCCGGAGGCTTCTGGTGAGCAAGGAAACATCTTCCAATGAAACCTGCAGAGAAACTTTCTGAGCCACTGCTTTGCGAAGCGTGTATTAGTCTCATAGAGGTAAACCATTCTTTGGATTGAGCAGCTTGAAATCAGTTTTTTTGTGGCATCTGAGGAAGGACATTTGGAAACAATCTTTATAATATGAAGAAAGAAATATCCTCAGGTAAGACCCAGAAGGAAGCTTTCTGTGAAACCGCTCTGTGTCGTCTTAATTCCTCTCACTCATGTAAGCCTCTCATTTCATTGAGCAGATTTCTAATCTGTGTATGTTTAGAGTGTGATGGAATATTCGGGAGCACTATGAGACTTACAGTGAAAAAGGAATTATGTGCAGAGCAAAACTGGAGAAAGGCTTTCCGAGGAACTGGTTTGTGTCGTGTGCATTCCATTCCCAGTCTTATACCTCTCTTCACATACAGCGTCGGGGAAACCATTTGGGAGAAAAGGTGCCTAGTGATATTCGGGAGCATGTGGATGCCAATGGGGAAAAGGGAAATAGCCGCAGACAAAAACAGGAAAGAAGATTTCTAGGAAACTACTCTGTGATATGTGTAATCATCTCACATAGATAAAGCTTTTTTACATTACGCAGCTTGGAAATTGTCATGGACGGATCCACGAAGGGAACTTCGGGAACACATTCAGGACTACGGTGAAAAAGGAAATATCTTCAGATAAAAACAAGAAAGAAGCTTTCTGTGAATCAGCTTTTTGCTATGTTTATTCATCTCACATAGATGAAGCTTTCTTTACATTACGCTGCTTGGAAACTCCCTCGTGGATGGTTCCGCGAAGGGATATTTAGGTTCACATTCGGGCCTGTGGTGAAATAGGAAGTATAGTCAGATAAAAACTGGAGAGAAGCTTTCTGAGAAACTGCTTCGTGATGTGTGCATTCCACTCAGGGAGTTATAACTTTCTTCTCATAAGGCACAGTTTGAAGACTGTTCCTGTAAAACCAAAAGAGTGATATTCGGAGCATATTGAAGACTATAGTAAAAAGTGAAATGTCGTCGAGTAAAAAACAGAAAGAAGCACTCAAAGAAACAGTTCTCTGACATGTCCATTCTTATCAGAGGGTTAAAGCTCACTCTACATTTCCCAGTTTCAATGTCGGTGTTTGAGGGTTCTGCAAAGGGATAGTAAGTGGCAACCGGAGTCCTGTGTTGAAGTAGGAAATATCTTCCATCAAAAATTGGAGAGAATCTTTCTGTGTAACTCTTTTGAGATGTATGTATTTATCTCGTAGAATTACATCATTCTTTGGATTGAGCAGTTTGAAATCACTGTTTCTGTGGAATCTGAGAAAGGACATTTGGAAACGCTCTTTAGAATATCTTGAAAATAAATAACCTCAGAGAGAAAAAAAGAAAGAAGCTTTCTGTGAATCTATTCTGTGTAACGTGAATTCCGCTTGCACAGTTAAGCTTCTCTTTTAACTGAGCAGTATCATAACATTGTTTTTGTTTAGTCTGTGAAGGGATATTCTGGAGTACTTTGGGGCTTATGGTGAGAAAGGAAACGTCTTCAGATAGAAACTGGAGAGAAGCTTTCTGAGGAGCTGCTTTGTGACGTGTGCATTCCAATCACAGAAGTATACATTTTTTCTCATAGAAGATTCCGGAATCCCTTTTGAAGAAAAAGCTACCAAGAGACATAAGGGAGTACAGGGTCGGCTGTGGTGAAAAAGGAAATATCCTCAGAAATAAACTCGAAAGAACATTTCTGTAAATCTCCTTTGTGTTACATATATTTATTCATGTTGCATAGTTACAACTTTTCTCATATTACGTGGTTTGGAAACTCTGTCTGGCACGGATCCATGAAGGGCATTCGGAGCACATTCAGGCTTATGGTGAAAGAGGAGCTATCTTCATATTAAAACTGGATAGACGCTTTCTGAGAAACTACTTTGTGATGTATGCATTCCACTCAGGGAGTCATACCTCTTTTCTCACAAGGCAGCGTTTGAACACTGTTCCTGTAAAACCGAAAAAGTTATATTTCAGGGCACATTGATGACTATGGAGAATAGTGAAATATACTGAAATAAAA
>NC_045450.1:30838399-30896400 GCF_002776525.5 Piliocolobus tephrosceles | reverse complement strand
ACTCTATGTTGCCCAGTTTCGAGACTCCTTGAATGATCAGTGAAGTGATATTTAGTGATGCCCGGAGGCTTGTGGTGAGCAAGAAAACGTCTTCCGAAGAAACCAGCCCAGAAACTTTGTGAGCAACTGCTTTGCGATGTGTGTATTCGTTTCCTAGAGTTAAACCATTCTTTGTATTGAGCAGCTTGAAATCACCGTTTTTGTGGCATCTGATTAAGGACATTTGGGAACGATCCTTAGAATATGGAAAAAGTAATATGCTCAGGAAAAATCCAGTAGGAAGCTTTCTGTGAAACTACTCTCTGTCATCTTAATTCCTGTCGCTCAGTTAAGCCTTTCTTTCCATTGAGCAGTTTTCTAACCCTGTGTATATTTAGCGTGTGATGGGATATTCGGTAGCACTCTGAGGCTTATGTTGAAAAAGGGGATATGTTCAGACTGAAACTGCAGAGAAGCTTTCCAAGGAACTGCTTTCTGACGTGTGCATTCCATTCACAGTCTTATACCTCTCTTCTCATACAGCATCGGGGAAACGTTTTTGAAGTAAAGGTGCCTAGTGATATTCGGGAGCATGTTGATGCCGATGGTGAAAAGGGAAATAGCCTCAGAAAAAACAGAAAAGAAGCTTTCTAGGAAACTACTCTGTGATACGTGTAATCATGTCACAGAGATAAAGCTTTCTGTACATTACGCAACTAGGAAACTGTCATGGACAGATCCACGAAGGGATCTTTGAGAGAACATTCAGGACTATGGAGAAAAACGAAATACCTTCAGCTAAAAACTGGAAAGAAGATTTCTGTGTATCTGCTTTTTGCTATATTTCTTCATCTCACATCATTGAAGCTTGTTTACATTACGCAACATGGAAACTCCCTCGTGGATGGATCTGCGAAGGGATATTTGGGATCACATTTGGGGCTAAGGTGAAATAGGAAATATAGTCAGTTAAAAACTGGAGAGAAGCTTTCTGAGAAACTGCTTTCTGATGTGTGCATTCCACGCAGGAAGTTTAAAAATTCCTCTCATAAGACACAGTTTGAACACTGTTCCAATAAAACCAAAAAAGTGATATTCAGAGCACATTGAAGACTATGGCAAAAAAGTGACACGTCGTCCAATAAAAAACAGAAAGAAGCACTCGAAGAAACTTTTCTCTGACATTTCCATTCTTTTCACAGGGTTAACTCTTACTCTACATTTCCAAGTATGAAAGTCTCAAGTATGAAAGGGAAGTATGTATGAAGTCCCAAGTATGAAAGGGAAATAGCCTCTGAATAAAACTGGGAAAAGCATTCTAGGAAACTACTCTGAGATATGTGTAATAATTTCAAATAGATGAAGGTTTCTTTACATTACACAGCTTGGAAACTGTCATGGACGTTTCCACAATGGGAACTTCAAGACCACTTTGAAGACTATGGTAAAAAACGAAATACCTTCAGCTAAAAACGGGAAAGAAGCTTTCTGTGAATCTGCTTTTTGCTATGTTTATTCATCTCACATAGAAGAAGCTTTCTTTACATTACAAATCTTGGAAACTCCCTTATGGATGGATCCGCGAAGGGATATTTGGGAACGCATTCAGGCCTAGAGTAAAATAGGAAATATAGTCAGATCAAAACGGGAGAGAAGCTTTCTGAGAAACTATTTGTGACGTCTGCATTCCACTCAGGGCGTTATAACTTTCTTCTCATGAGGCAAAATTTGAACACTGTTCCTTTAAAAACAAAAGAGTGATATTCGGAGCCCATTGAAGACTATGGCAAAATTGAAATGTCCAATAAAAAACAGAAAGAAGCACTCGAAGAAACTGCTCTCTGACATGTCCATTTTTACTCAGGGTTAAAACTTACTCTATATTTCCCAGTATGAAAGTCGGTTTTGAGGGTTTTGTGAGGGATAATAAGTGGCAACCAGAGGCCTGTGTCGAGCAAGGAAATGTCTTCCATCGAATATTTGAGAGAAGCTTTCTGGGCAACTCTTTAGTGAAGTTTGTGCTCATCTCATAGAATTAAATCATTCTTTGGATTCAGTAGTTTGAAATCACTGTTTCTGTGGAATCTGCGAAAGGACATTTAGAAACGCTCTTTACAATATCCTGAAAAAGAAATAACCTCAGATGGAAACCAGAAGGAAGCTTTCTGTGGAACTGCTCTCTATCAAGTGAATTCCGCTCCCACAGTTAAGCTTCTCTTTTCATTGAGCAGTATCATAACTCTGTTTTTGTTTAGTCTGCCAAGGGATATTCAGCAGCACTTTGAGGCTTACAGTGAGAAAGGAAACGTCCTCAGATAGAAACTAGAGAGAAGCTTTCTGAGGAGCTGCTTTGTGACGTGTGCATTCCACTCACAGAATTCCATTCACAGAATGATGTGTGCATTCCACTCAACTTTCTTCTTCTAGAGGATTCTGGAATCTCTCTTGGAGAAGAAGCTACCAAGAGACATTCGGGAGTATAGGGATAGCTATGGTGAAAAAGGAAATATCCTCAGACAAAAACTGGAAAGTAGATTTCTGTGAAACTGCTTTGTGTTAGATGTATTGATTCATCTCGCATAGTTAAAACTTTTCTTATATTACGCAGTTTGGAAACTCCGTCATGCACGGATCTGCGAAGGGATATTCGGGAGAGCATTCAGGCCTACTGTGAAAGAGGAGATATCTTCAGATAAAAAGTGTAGAGAAGCGTTCTGAGAAACGACTTTGTGATGGATGCATTCCACTCAGGGAGTTATACCTCATTTCCCACAAGGCAGTGTTTGAACACTGTTCCTGTGAAACTGAAAAATTGTGATTTTGGAGTGCGTTGAGGACTATTGCGAATAGTGAAATGTACCGAAATAAAATCGAGGAAGAAGCATTCCAAGAATCTGCTCTCTGATATGTGCATTCATTTCACATAGTTAATGCTTACTCTATGTTGCCCAGTTTCAAAACTCCATCTTTGAAGAATCTGTGTAGGGATATTTAGTGACACCCAGAGGCTTGTGGTGAGCAAGGAAACATCTTCTGATGAAACCTGCGGAGAAAGTTTCTGAGCAACTGTTTTGTGATGTGTGTATTCGTATCATAGAGTTAGACCGTTCTTTGTATTGAACAGCTTGAAATGACTGTTTTAGTGGAATCTGATTCAGGACATTTGGGAACGATCCTGAAAACATGGAGAAAGAAATATCCCCAGGTAAAATCCAGAAGGAAGCTTTCTGTGAATCTGATCTGTGTCATCTTAATGGCTCTCATTCTGTTAAGCCCCTACTTTCATTCAGCAGTTTTCTAACCCTGTGTATGCTTAGCATGTGGTGGGATATTTGGGAGCCCTTTGAGGCTTACGGTGAAAAAGGAAATATATTCAGACGAAAACTGGAGAGAAGCTTTCCGAGGAACTGCCTTGTGACGTCTGCATTCCACTCACAGTGTTATACCTCTCTTCTCATACAGCGTCAGGGAAACCCTTTTGGAGGAACAGGTACCAAGTGATATTCGGGAGCATGATGATGCCAATGGTGAAAAGGGAAATAGCCTCAGAGGAAAACTGGAAAGATGTTTTCTAGGAAGCTACTCTTTGATGTGTGTAATCATCTCGCAAAGATAAATCTTTCTTTACATTACGAAAATTGGAAACAGTCATGGACGGATCTAGGATGGACCTTTGGGAGCACATTCTGGACTGTGGTGAAAAAGGAAATCTTTTCAGATAAAGACTGGAAAGAAGTTTTCCGTGAATCTGCATTTTGCTAGGTTTATTCATCTCACAAAGATGAAATTTTCTTTACATTATGCAGCTTGGAAACTCCCTCGTGGATGGATCCGCGAAGGGATATTTGGGAACATATTCGGGCCTATAGTGAAATAGGAAATATAGTCAGATGAAAACGGGAGAGACCCTTTCTGAGAAACTGCTTGGTGACGTGAACGTTCCACTCAGATGTTTATAACTTTCATCTCATAAGGCACAATTTGAACACAGTTCCTCTAAAACCAAAAGATTGATATGTGGAGCACATTGAAGACTATGGCAAAATTGAAATATCCAATAAAAAACAGAAGGAAGCACTCAAAGTAACTGCTCTCGGACATGTCCCTTTTTAAGAGGGTGAAAGCTAACTCTTCATTTCCCAGTTTGAATGCCGTTGTTTGAGGCTTCTGCCAAGGGATAGTAAGTGGCAACCAGAGGCCTGTGTCGAGCAAGGAAATGTCTTCCATTGAATATTTCAGAGAAGCCTTCGGTGCACCTCTTTGTGAAGTTTGTGCTCATCTCATAGAGTTAAATCATTCTTTGGATTGAGTAGTTTGAAATCACTGTTTCTGTGGAATCTGAGAAAGGACATTTGGAAACACTCTCTAGAATATCCTCAAAAAGAAATAACCTCAGAGTGAAACAAGAAGGAAGCTTTCTGTGAAACTGCTCTGTGTCACGTGAATTCCGCTCACTCAGTTAAGTATCTCTTTTCAATGAGCACTATCATAACACTGTTTTTGTTTTTTCTGTGAAGGGATATTCCGGAGGGCTTTGAGGCCTGTAATGAGAAAGGAAACGTCTTCAGATAGAAACTGAAGAGAAGCTTTCTGAGGAGCTGCTTTGCGACGTGGCCATTCCACCCACAGAATTCCACTCAGAGAATGTTGTGTGCATTCCACTAATAAAATGACATGTGCATTCCACTCACCTTTCTTCTAGTAGAGGATTCCGGAATCCCTTTTGGAGAAGAAGCTACCAAGAGAAATTAGGGTGTATTGGGATGGCTATGGTGAAAAAGGAAATATCCTTAGACAAAAACTGGAAATAAGATTTCTGTGAAACTGTTTTGTGTTAGATATATTTATTCACCTCGCATAGTTAAAACTTTTCTTATATTACGCGGTTGGAAACTCTGTCATGCATGGATCCATGAGGGGACATACGGGAGCACATTCAGGCCTACAGTGAAAGAGGAAATATCCTAAGATAAAAAGTGAAGAGAAAATTTGTGAGAAATGACTTTGTGATGTATGCATTCCACTCAGGGAGTTATACCTCTTTTCTCACAAGGCAGTGTTTGAACAACGTTCCTGTGAAACTGAAAAGGTGATATTTGGGAGCACATTGAGGACTATGGAATATCTGAAGCGATATTCTGGAGTGCTTTGAGGCTTACGGTGAGAAAGGAAACGTCTTCAGATAGAAACTGGAGAGAAGCTTTCTCAGGAGCTGCTTTGTGACCTGTGCATTCCACTCACAGAAGTATACATTTCTTCTCAGAGAGGATTCAAAAATCCCTCATGGAGAAAAAGCTACCAAGAGACATTCGGGAGTACAGGGACGGTTGTGGTGAAAAGGGAAATATTCTGAGACAAAACCTGGAAAGAAGATTTATTTGAAACTGCTTTAGTTAGATAAATTTATTAATCTCGCATAGTTAAAACTTTTCTCGTATTACACAGTTTGGATACTCCATCATGCAAGGATCCGTGAAGGGACATTTGGGAGCACATTCAGGCTTATGGTGAAAGAGGAGATAGCTTCAGATAAAAATGGATAGAAGCTTTTTGAGAACCTACTTTGTGATGTATGCGTTCCACTCAGGGAGTTATACCTCTTTTCTCACAAGGCAGTATTTGAACACTGTTCTGTGAAACCGAAAATGTGTTATTTCTGAGTGCATTGAGGACTATGCCGAATAGTGAAAGATAAATAACATGAAATAAAATAGAGGAAGAAGCATTCCAAAATCTGCTCTGTGATATGTGCATTCACTTCACAGAGTTAATGTTTACTCTATGTTGCCCAGTTTCGATACTGTGGCTTTGAAGAATCTGTGAAGGGATATTTAGTGATGCCCAGAGACTTGTGGTGATCAAAGAAAAGTCTTCTGATGAAACCTGAAGAGAAATTTCTGAGCAACTGCTTGCGATGTGTGTATTCGTCTCATAGAGTTAAACCATTCTTTGTTTTGAGCAGCTTGAAATCACTGCTTTTGTGGCATCTGAGGAAGGATATTTGGAAACGATCCTTAGAATATGTAGAAAGAAATATCCTCAGGTAAAATCCAGAAGGAAGCTTTCTGTGAAACTGGTTCTGTGTCATCTTCATTCCTCTCGCTCAGTTAACCCTTTCTTTTCATTGAGCAGTCTTCTAACCCTGTGTATGCTTACCGTGTGATGCGATATTCGGGAGCACTTTGAGACTTATGGTGAAAAAGGAAATATGTTCCGACCAAAACTGGACAGAAGCTTTCTGAGGAACTGCTTTGTCTCATGTGCATTCCAGTCAGAGTGTTATACCTCTCTTCTCATACAGCATCAGGTAACACTTTTGGAGAAACAGGTACAAAGTGATATTCGGGAGCATGTTGATGCCGATGGTGAAAAGGGAAATAGCCTCAGACAAAAAATGGAAAGAAGCTTTCTAGGAAACTACTCTGTGGTATGTGTAATCATCTCACATAGATAAAGCTTTCTTTATATTAAGCACCTTGGAAACTGTCATGGACGGATCTAGGAAGAAACCTTCAGGAGCACATTCAGGACTATGGTGAAAAAGGAAATATCTTCAGATAAAAACTGGAAAGAAGCTTTCTGTGAATCTGCTTGGTGCTATGTTTATTCATATCACATAGATGAAGCTTTCTTTACATTATGCAGCTTGGAAACTCCCACGTGGATGGATCTGTGAAGGGATATTTGGGATCACATTCACGGCAATGGTGAAATAGGAAATATAGTCAGATAAAAACTGGAGAGAAGCTTTATGAGAACCTGCTTGGTGATGTGTGCATTCCACTCAGGGAGTTGTAACTTTCTTCTCATAAGGCACGGTTTGAACACTGTTCCTGTAAAACTAAAAGAGTGATATTCGGAGCACATTGAAGACTATGGCAAAAAGTGAAATGTCGTTGAATAAAAAATAGAAAGAAACACATGAAGAAACCACTCTCTGGCACGTCCATTCTTTTCACAAAACAAAAGCTTACACTGTATTTCCCAGTTTGAAAGTCGGTGTTTGAGGGTTCTGTCAAGTGATAGTCAGTGGCAACCGGAAGTCTGTGTCCAACAAGGAAATGTATTCAATCTAAAATTGGAGAGAAACTTTCTGTGCAACTCTTTTGTGATATCTGTGTTCATCTCACAGAGTTAAATCATTCTTTGTATTGAGTAGTTTCAAATCACTCTTTCCGTGGAATCTGAGACAGGGCATTTTGATACGCTCTCTAGAATATCCTAAAAAAGAAATAACCTCACAGAGAAACCAGAAGGAAGTTTTCTGTGAAAGTGCTCTGTGTCACGTGAATTCTGCTCACACAGTTAAGCTTCTCTTTTCATTCAGCAGTATCATAACAGTGTTTTTGTTTAGGCTGCAAAGGGATTTTCAGCAGTGCTTTGAGGCTGATGATGACAAAGGAAACCTCTTCAGATAGAAATTGGAGAGAAGCTTTCTGGGGAGCTGCTTTGTGACGTGTACATTCCACTCACAGAATTCCACTCACAGAATGACGTGTGCATTCCACTCACCTTTCTTAACCTAGAGGATTCCGGAATCCCTTTTGGAGAAAAAGATACCAAGAGACATTTGGGAGTGTAACGATGGCTCTGGTGAAAAAGGAAATATCCTCAGACAAAAACTGGAAACAAAATTTCTGTGAAACTGCTTTGTGTTAGATATATTTATTCATCTCGCATAGTTAAAACTTTTCTTATATTATGCAGTTTGGAAACTCCCTCGTGCACGGATCCGCAAAGTGAAATTCCAGAGAACATTGAGTCCTACGGTGAAAGAGGAGATATCTTCAGATAAAAGTGGATAGAAGCTTTCTGAGAAACGACTTTGTGATGTATGCATTGCAGTCAGGAGACATACCTCTTTTTTCACAAGGCAGTGTTTGAACGCTGTTACCGTGAAATCAAAAAAGTGATATTTCGGAGCGCATTGAGGACTATGGTGAATAGTGAAACATTCTGAAATAAAATCGAGGAAGAAGCATTCCAAGAATCTGCTCTCTGATACGGGCATTCACTTCACAGAGTTAATGTTTACTCTACGTAGCCCAGTTTTGAAACTCTGTTTTTGAAGAGTCTGTGAAGGAATATTTAGCGATGTCCGAAGGCTTCTGGTGAGCGAGGAAACATATTCCGATGAAATCTGCAAAGAAACTTTCTGAGCAACTGCTTTGTGATGTATGTATTCGTCTCATAGAGTTAAACGATTTTTTGTTTAGAGCAGCTTGAAATCACTGTTTTTGTGGAATCTGAAGAAGCACATTTGGGAATGATCCTTAGAATATGGAGAAATAATTATCCTCAATTAAAGTCCAGAAAGAAACTTTCTATGAAACCGGCCTGTGTCATCTTAATTCCTCTCACTCAGTTTAGCCTCAGTTTCCATTGAGCAGTTTTCTAACCCTGTGTATGTTTAGTGAGTGATGGGATTTTCGGGAGCACTTTGCGGTTAACTGTGAGAAATGAAATATGTGCAGACCAAAACTGGAGAGAATCTTTCCGAGCAACTGCTTTGTGACGTGTGTGCATTCCACTGACAGTGTTATACCTCTCTTCTCTTACAGCCTCAGGGAAAACCGTTTGGAGAAACAGGTACCAAGTGATATTCGGGAGTGTGTTGATGCTGATGGTGAAAAGGGAAATAGCCTCAGACAAAAATTGGAAAGAAGCTTTCTAAGAAACTATTCTGTGATATGTGTAATCATCTCACATAGATAAAGCTATCTTTAGATTACGCAGCTTGGAAACTGACATGGACGGATCCAGGAAGGGACCTTCGGGAACACATTCAGGACAATGGTGAAAAACGATATATCTTCAGATAAAAATGGGAAAGAAGGTTTCTGTGAATCTGCTTGTTGCTATGTTTATTCATCACACATAGATGAACCTTTCCTTACATTACACAGCTTGAAAACTCCCTCATGGATGGGTCCACAAAGGGATATTTGGGATCACATTCGGGCCTATGGCGAAATAGGAAATATAGTCCGATGAAAACTGGATAGAAGCTTTCTATGAAACTGCTTGGTGATGTGTGCATTCCACTCAGGGAGTTATAACTTTCTTCACATAAGGCACAGTTTGAACACTGTTCGTGTGAAACCAAAAGAGTGATATTCGGAGCACATTGAAGACTATGGCAAAAAGTGAAATGTCGTCCAATAAAAAACAGAAAGAACCACACGAAGAAACTGCTCTCTGACACGTCCATTCTTTTCACAGAATTAAAGCTTACTCCACATTTCCTAGTTTGGAAGCCAGTCTTTGAGGGTTCGGTGAGGGACAGTAAGTGGCAACCGAGGCCTGTGTCGAGCAAGGAAAACTCTTCCATCGAAAATTGGAGAGAAGATTTCTCCGCAACTCTTTTGTGATGTTGGAAACTGTCGCGGAAGGCTCCACGAAGAAACTTCCTTGTGACATGCGCATTCCACTCACACTGTTATACATCACTTCTCATACAGTGTCGGGGAATCCCTTTTGGAGAAACAGGTACCAAGTGGTATTCGGGAACATCTTTGTGCCAATGGTGAAAAGCTAAATAGCCTCAGACTAAAACTGGAAAAAGCTTTCTAGGAAACTACTCTGTGATATGTGTAATCATCTCACAGTGATAATGCTTTCTTTACATTACGCAGCTTGGAAACTGTCATGGACGGATCCATGAAGGGACCTTCAGGAACACTTTGAGGACTATGGTAAAAAAAGGAATATCTTCAGATGAAGACGGGAGAGAAGCTTTCTGTGAATCTGATTTTTGGTATGTTTATTCATCTCACATAGATGAAGCTTTCTTTACATAACACAGCTCGGAAACTCCCTCGTGGATGGATTCACAAAAAGATATTTGGGATCACATTTGGGCCTATAGTGAAATAGGAAATATAGTCAGATCAAAACGGGAAAGAAGCTTTCTGAGAAACTGCTTGGTGACGTGTGCATTCCACTCAGGGAGTTATAACTTTCTTCTCCTAAGGCACAATTTGAACACTGTTCCTGTAAAATCAAAAGATTGATATTCAGAGCACATAGAAGACTATGGCAAAATTGAAATGTCCAATAAAAAACAGAAAGAAGCACTCGAAGAAACTGGTCTCTATTATATGTCCATTTTTACACAGGGTTAACGCTTATTCTACATTTCCCAGTTTGAGAGTTGGTCTTTGAGGGTTCTGCAAAGGGATACTAAGTGGCAACCAGAGGCCTGTGTCGAGCAAGGAAATGTCTCCCATCGAATATTTGAGAGGATTTCTGCGCAACTCTTTTGTGAAGTTTGTGCTCATCACATAGAGTTAAATCATTCTTTGGATTGAGCATTTTGAAATCACTGTTTCTGTGGAATCTGAGAAAGGACATTTGGAAACGCTCTTTAAAATATCTTGAAAAAGAAATAACCTCAAAGAGAAACCAGAAGGAAGCTTTCTGTGAAATTGTTCTCTGTCACGTGAATTCTGCTCACACAGTGAAGCTTCTCTTTTCATTGAGCAGTATCATAACACTGTTTTTATTAAGTCTGCAAAAGGATATTCAGGAGCGCTTTGCGACTTAAGTGAGAAAAGAAAAGTCTTCCGATAGAAACTGGAGAGAATCTGAGGAGCAGCTTTGTGATGTGTGCATTCCACTCCCAGAATTCCACTCAGAGAACGACGTGTGCATTCCACTCATAGCATGACGTGTGCATTCCACTCACCTTTCTTCTCCTAGAGCATTCCGGATTCCCTTTTGGATACAAAGCTACCAAGTGACTTCCAGAAGTATAGGGATTGCTATGGTGAAAAAGAAAATATCCTGAGACAAAAACTGGAAAGAATATTTCTGTGAAACTGCTTGGTGTTAGATGTATTTGTTCATCTCGCATAGTTAAAACTTTTCTCATATTATGCAGTTTGGAAACTCCGTCATGCACGGATCTTCAAAGGAACATTTGGGAGCACATTCAGGCCTATGGTGAAAGAGGAGATATCTTCAGATAAAAAGTGAATAGAAGCCTTCTGAAAAACGACTTTGTGATATATGCATTCCACTCAGGTAGTTATACCTCTTTTCTCACAAGGCAGTGTTTGAACACTGTTCCTGTGAGACTAAAAAAGTGATATTTTGGAGCGCATTGAGGACTATGGCGAATAGTGAAATATACTGATATAACATCGAGGAAGAAGCATTTCAAGAATCTGCTCTCTGATATGTGCATTCACAGAGTTTCTAAACTCTGTCTTTGAAGAATCTGTGAAGGGATATTTAGTGACACCCGGAGGCTTGTGAGTGAGGAAACGTCTTCCAATGAAACCTGCAGAGAAACATTCTGAGCTTACAGTGAAAAATAAATATGTTCAGACTGAAACTGGAGAGAAGCTTTCTGAGAAACTGCTTGGTGATGTGTGCATTCCAGTCAGGGAGGTATAACTTCCTTCTCATAAGGCACAGTTTGAACACTGTTCCTGTAAAATGAAATGAGTGATATTTGAAGCACATTGAAGATTATGGCAAAAAGTCAAATGTCGTCCAATAAAAACAGAAAGAAGCACTCGAAGAAACTGCTCTCTGACATGTCCATTGTTTTCACAGAGTTAAAGCTTACTCTACATTTCACAGTTAGTAATTAGGTGTTTAAGCATTCTGCGATGGGATAGTAAGTGGCAACTGGAGACCTGTGTCGAGCAAGGAAACGTCTTCCATTGAAAAAAGAAGATAAACTTTCTGCGCAACTGTTTTGTGATATTTGCATTCATGTCATAGAGTTAAATCATTCTTCGGATTGAGCAGTTTGAAATCACTGTTTCTGTGGAATCTAAGAAAGGATATTTGGAAACGCTCTTTAGAATATCCTGAAAAAAAAATAACCTCAGAGAGAAACCAGAAGGAATCTTTCTGTGAAACTGCTCGGTGTCACGTGAATTCTGCTCATACAGTTAAGCTTCTCTTTTCATTAACCAGTATCATAGCACTGCTTTTGTTTAGGCTGCAAAGGGATTTTTAGCAGTGCTCTGAGGCTCACGGTGAGAAAGGAAACGTCTTCAGATAGAAACTGGAGAGAAGCTTTCTGAGGAGCTGTTTTATGACGTGCTCATTCCACTCACAGAATTCCACTCACAGAATGATGTGTGCATTCCACTCACAGAATGACGTGTGCATTCCACTCATTTTTCTTCTCCTAGAGGATTTCAGAATCCCTTTTGGAGAAGAAGCTACAAAGAGACATTCGAGAGTATAGGGATGGCTATGGTGAAAAATGAAATATCCTCAGACAAAAACTGAAAAGAAGATTTCTGTGAAACTGCTTTGTGTTAGATATGTTTACTCATCTCTCATAGTTAAAACTTTACTTATATTACGCAGTTTTTAAACTCTGACCTGCACGGATCCACGAAGGGACATTCGGGAACACATTCAGGTCTATGGTGAAAGAGGAGATATCTTCAGATGAAAACTGGATAGAAGCTTTCTGAGAAAAGACTTTGTGATGTATGCATTCCACTCAGGTAATTATACCTACTTTCTCACAAGGCAATGTTTTAACACTGTTCCTGTGAAAATGGAAATGTGACATTTCCGTGCACACTGAGGACTATGACGAATAGTGAAATATACTGAAATATAATCGAGGAAGAAGCGTTCCAAGAATCTACTCTCCCATAGGTGCATTCACTTCACAGAGTTAATGCTTACTCTATGTAGCCCAGTTTCAAAACTCTGTCTTTGAAGAATCTCTGAAGGGATATTTAGCGATGCCCGAAGGCTTCTAGTGAGTGAGGAAACACATTCCGATGAAAACTGCAGAGAAACTTTCTGAGAAACTGCTTTGCAATGTATGTATTCGTCTCATAGAGTTAAACCATTTTTTTGTTTAGAGCAGCTTGAAATCACTGTTTTTGTGAATCTGAGGAAGGACATTTGGGAATGAACCTTAGAGTTGGGAGAAAGAATTATCGTCAGGTAAAATCCAGAAAGAAACTTTCTGTGAAACCACTCTCAGTCATCTTAATTCCTCCCGCTCAGTTTAGCCTCAGTTTTCATTGAGCAGTTTTCTAACCCTGTGTATGTTTAGCGTGTGATGGGATATTCGGGAGCAATTAGAGGTTAACGGTGAGAAAGGAAATATGTTCAGACTGAAACTGGAGAGAAGATTTCCGAGTCACTGCTTTATGATGTGTGCATTCCACTGACAGTGTTATACCTCTCTTCTCTTACAGCGTTGGGGAAAACCTTTTGGAGAAAAAGGTACCAAGTGATATTCAGTAGCATGTTGATGCTGATGGTGAAAAGGGAAATAGCCTCACACAAAAACTGGAAAGAAGCTTTCTAGGAAACTATTCTGTGATATGTGTAATCATCTCACATAGATAAAGCTATGTTTACATTAGGCAGCTTGGAAACTATCATGGACGCATCCAGGAAGGGACCTTTGGGAACACATTCAGGACCATGATGAAAAACGAAATATCTTCAGATAAAAACTGGAAAGAAGCTTTCTGTGAATCTGTTTGTTGCTATGTTTATTCATCTCACATAGACGAAGCTTTCCTTACATTACAAAGTTTGGGAACTCCCTCGTGGATGGATCCATGAAGGGATATTTGGGATCACATTCAGGCCTATGGTGAAATAAGAAATATAGTCAGATGGAAACTGGATAGAAGATTTCTGTGAAACTGCTTGGTGAGGTGTGCATTCCACTCAGGGAGTTATAACTTTCTTCTCATAAGGCACAGTTTGAACACTGTTCGTGTGAAACCAAAAGAGTGATATTCACAGCACATTGAAGGCTATGGCAAAAAGTGAAATGTCATCCAATAAAAAACAGAAAGAAGCACCCGAAGAAACTGCTCTCTGAGACGTACATTCTTTTCACAGAATTAAAGCTTACTCTACATTTCCCAGTTTGAAAGTCAGTCTTTCAGGGTTCTGTGAAGGGACAGTAAGTGGCAACTGAAGCCTGTGTGAGACAACTCAATGTCTTCCATCGAAAATTGGAGAGAAGATTTCTGCGCAACAGTTTTGTGATGTTTGTGTTCATCTAATGGAGTTAAATCATTCTTTGGATTGAGCAGTTTGAAATCACTGTTTCTGTGGAATCTGAGAAAGGACATTTGGAAACGCTCTTAGGAATATCCTGAAAAAGAAATAACCTCAGAAAGAAAGCTGAAGGAAGCTTTCGGTGAAACTGCTCTGTGTCACATGAAATCTGCTCACAAATTTAAGCTTCTCCTTTCATTGAGCAGCATCATAGCACTGTTTTTGTTTAGTCTGAGAAGGTATATTCAGGAGTGCTTTGAAACACATGGAGAGAAAGGAAACATCTTCAGATAGAAACTGGAGAGAAGCTTTCTGAGGAGCTGCTTTGTGATGTGAGCATTCCACTCACAGAAATATACCTTTCTTCTCCTAGAGGATTCCTGGTCCCTTTTCGAAAAAAAAGCTACCAAGAGACATTTGGGAGTTTAGGGATGGCTATGGTGAAAAAGGAAATATCCTCAGAAAAAAAAAACTGGAAAGAAGATTTCTGTGAAACTGCTTTCTTTTAGACATATTTATTTATCTCACATAGTTAAAACTTTTCTTATATTATGCAGTTTGGAAACTCCGTCATGCATGGATTTGCGAAGGGACATTCGGGAGCGCATTCAGGCCTAAGGTGAAAGAGCAGATATCTTCAGATAAAAACTGGATAGAAGCTTTCTCAGAACCTTCTCTGTGATATATGCATTCCACTCAAGGATTTATACCTCTTTTCTCACAAGGCAGTGTTTGAACACGTTTCCTATGAAACTGAAAAAGTGATATTTCAGAGTGCATTGAGGACTATGACGAATAGTGAAATATACTGAAATAAAATCGAGGAAGAAGCGTTCCAAGAATCTGCTCTCTGATATGGGCATTGACTTCAGAGAGTTAATGCTTACTCTATCTTTTCCAGTGGTGAAACTCTGTCTTTGAAGAATCTTTGAGGGGAATTTTAGTGACACCTGGAGGCTTGTGGTGAGCCAGGAAACGTGTTCCAATGAAATCTGCAAAGAAACTTTCTTAGCAACTGCTTTGCAATGTGTGTATTCGTTTCATAGAGGTAAATCATTCTTTCTATTGAGCAGCTTGAAGTCACTGTTTTTGTAGAATCTGAGAAAGGATATTTGGGAACAATCCTTAGAATACGGGAAAAGAAATATCCTCAGGGAAAATCCAGAAGGAAGCTTTCTGTGAAACTGCTCTGTGTCTTCTTAATTCCTCTCACTCAGTTAAACCTCTCTTTTCATGGAGCAGTTTACTAACCCTGTGTATGTTTATTGTGTGATGGGATATTCAGGAGCACATTGACACTTACAGTGAAAAAGGAAATATCTTCCAACCGATACTGGGGAGAAGATTTCCGAGGAACTGCTTTGTGACCTGTGCATTTCACTCACAGTGTTATACCTCTCTTCTCATACGGCCTCGGGGAAACCTTTTTGGAGTAACAGGTACAAAGTGATATTCGGGAGCGTGTTGATGCCAATGGTGAAAAGGGAAATAGCCTCAGATAAAACATGGAAGGAAGCTTTCTAGGAAACTACTCTGTGATATGTGTAATCATCTCACGTAGACAAAGCTTTCTTTACATTACACAGGTTGGAGACCGTCATGTACGGATACACAAAGGGACATTCAGAAGCAGATTCAGGACTACAGTGAAAAAGAAAATATCTTCAGATAAAAACAGGAAAGAAGCTTCTGTGAATCTGCTTTTTGCTATGTTTATTCATCTCATATAGATGAAGAATTCCTTGCATTATGCAGCTTGGAAACTCCCTGGAGGATGGATCCATGAAGGGATATTTGGGATCACATTCAGTCCTATGATGAAATAGGAAATATAGTCTGATAAAAACTGGAGAGAAGCTTTCTGAGAAACTGGTTGGTGTTGTGTGCATCACACTCAGAGAGGCATAATTTTCTTCTCATAAGGCACAGTTTGAACACAGTTTCTGTAAAATTAAAGAGTGATATTCAGAGCACATTGCAGACTATGGTAAAAAGTGAAATGTCATCCAATAAAAAAGAGAAAGAAGCACTCGAAGAAACTGCTCTCTGACAAGTCCATTCTTTTCACATGGTTAAATCTTACTCTACATTTCCCAGTTTGAAAGTCTGTCTGTGAGGGTTCTGCGAAAGGATTGTAAGTGGCAACTGGAGGTCTGTGTCGAACAAGGAAATGTCTTCCTTCTAAAATTGGAGAGAAGATTTCTGCGCAACTCTTTTGTGAAGTTTGTGTTCATCTTATAGAGTTAAATCATTCTTTGGATGGAGCAGTTTGAAATCACTGTTTCTGTGGAATCTGAGACAGGACATTTGGAAACACTCTTTAGAATATCCTGAAAAAGAAATAACCTCAGAGAGAAACCAGAAGAAAGCCTTCTGTGAAACTGCTCTGTGTCATGTGCAATTTCCTCACAAATCTAAGCTTCTCTGTTCATTGAGCAGCATCATAGCACTGTTTCTCTTTAGTCTGAGAAGGTATATTCAGAAGTGCTTTGAGACTCACGGTGAGAAAGGAAACATCTTCAGACAGAAACTGGAGAGAAGCTTTCTGAGGAGCTGCTTTGTGACGTGTGCATTCCACTCAAAGGAATACACCTTTCTTCTCCTAGAGGATTCTGGATCCCTTATGGAGAAAAAACTACCAAGAGACATTTGGGAGTATAGGGACAGCTATGGTGAAGAAGTAAATATCCTCAGACAAAAACCAGAAAGAAGATTTCTGTGAAACTGCTTTGTTTTAGACATATTTATTAGTCTCACACAGTTAAAACTTTTCTTATATTATGCACGTTGGAAATTCCGTCATGCATGGATCCCCGAAGGGACATTCGGGAGCACATTCAGGCCTATGGTGAAAGAGCAGATATCTTCAGAGAAAAACTGGATAGAAGCTTTCAGAGAAACGATTTTGTGGTGTTTGCATTCCACTCAGGGAGTTATACGTGTTTTCTCACACGGCAGTGTTTGAACACTGTTCCCGTGAAACCAAAAAAGTGATATTTCAGAGCGCTTTGTGGACTATGGAGAATAGTGAAATATGCAGAAATAAAATCGAGAAAGAAGCCTTCCAAAAGTCTGCTCTCTGATATGTGCATTCACTTCACAGAGTTACTGCTTACTCTATATTGCCCAGTTTCGAAACTCTGCCTTTGAAGGATTTGTGAAGGGATATTTATTGACGCCCAGAGGCTTGTGGTGAGCCAGAAAACGTCTTCTGATGAAACCTACAGAGAAACGTTCTGAGCAACTGCTATGCAATGTGTGTATTTGACTCATGGAGTTAAACCGTTCTTTGGAATGAGCAGCTTGAAATCACTGTTTTTGTGGAATCTGAGGAAGGACATTTGGGAACGATCCTTAGAACATGGAGAAAGAAATATCCTCAGCGAAAATCCAGAAAGAAGCTTTCTGTGAAACTGTTCTGTGTCATCTTAATTCCTCTCACTCAGTTAAACCAATCTTTTCATGAGCAGTTTACTAACCCTGTGTATGTTTAGCATGTGATGGGATATTCGGGAGCACATTGATGCTTACGGTGAAAAAGGAATTATGTTTTGACCGATACTGGGAGAAGATTTCCGAGGAACTGCTTTGTGACGTGTGCATTTCGCTTACAGTGTTATACCTCTCTTCTCATACAGCCTCGGGGAAACCCTATTGGAGAAACAGGTATGAAGTGATATTCACCAGCATGTTGATGCTGATGGTAAAAAGGGAAATAGCCTCAGACAAAACCTGGAAAGAAGCTTTCTAGGAAACTACTCTGTGATATGTGTAATCATCTCACATAGACAAAGATTTCATTACATTACGCAGGTTGGAAACGGTCATGGACGGATCCATGAAGGGACATTCAGGAGCAGATTCAGGAATATGGTGAAAGAGGAAATATCTTCAGATAAATACTGGAAAGAAGCTTTCTGTGAATCTGCTTTTGCTATGTTTATTCTTCTCATATAGATGAATCTTTCTTTACATTATGCAGCTTGGAAACTCCCTCGTGGATGGATCCACAAAGGGATATTTGGGATGACCTACAGGCCTATGGTGAAGCAGGAAATATAGTCAGATAAAAACTGGAGAGAAGCTTTCTGAGAAACTGGTTGGTGTTGTGTGCATTACACTCAGAGAGGTATAACTTTCTTCTCATAAGGCACAGTTTGAACACTGTTCCTGTAAAATTAAAGAGTGATATTCGGAGCACATTGAACACTATGGAAAAAAGTGAAATGTCGCCCAATAAAAAACAGAAAGAAGGACTCGAAGAAACTGCTCTCTGACATGTCCATTCTTTTCACATGGTTAAATCTTACTCTACATTTCCCAGTTTGAAATTCTGCTCTGAGGGTTCTGAAAAGGGATAGTAATTGGCAACCGGAAGTCTCTGATGAACAAGGAAATGCCTTCTTTCTAAAATTGGAGAGAAGATTTCTGCGCAACTCTTTTGTGATGTTTGTATTCATGTCATAGAGTTAAGTCAATCTTTGGATTGAGCAGTTTAAAATCACCGTTTCTGTGGAATCTCAGAAAGGACATTTGGAAACGCTCTTTAGAATATCCTGAAAAAGAAATAACCTCTGAGAAAAACCAGAAGGAAGCTTTCTGTGAGACTGCTCTGTGTCATGTGAATTCCACTCACACAGTTAAGCTTCTCTTTTCATTGAGCAGTATCATAACATTGTTTTTGTTTAGTCTGCAAAGGGATATTCTGGAGCACTTTGAGACTTATGGTGAGAAAGGAAACGTCTTCAGATAGTGACTGGAAAGAAGCTTTCTGAGGAGCTGCTCTGTGACGTGTGCATTGCACTCACAAAAATATACCTTTCCTCTCCTAGAGGATTTCGGAATCCCTTTTGGAGAAAAAGCTACAAAGAGACATTCGGGCGTATAGGGACCGCTATGGTGAAAAAGGAATTATCATCACACAAAAACTGGAAAGAAGATTTCTGTGAAACTCCTTTTTGTTAGATATGTTCATTCATCTCACATAGTTAAAACATTTCTTATATTACACAGTTTGGAA
This sequence comes from Piliocolobus tephrosceles, assembly GCF_002776525.5. NCBI lineage: Eukaryota > Metazoa > Chordata > Mammalia > Primates > Cercopithecidae > Piliocolobus > Piliocolobus tephrosceles. Next base: position 30,877,391 of record NC_045450.1, on the reverse strand, counting down.
ACTCCGTCATGCTCGGATCCACGCAGTGCCATTCAGGAGAACATTCAGGCCTACGTTGAAACAGGAGTTATCTTCAGATAAAAACTGGATAGAAGCTTTCTTAGAAACTACTTAGTGATACATGCATTCCACTCAGGGAGTTATACTTCTTTTCTCACAAGGCAGTGTTTGAACACTGTTCCTGTGAAATCGAAAAAGTGATAGTTCGTATGGACTATGTTCGTAGGACATACGATAGTTCGTAGGACTATGGCGAATAGTGAAATATACTGAAATATAATCGAGGATGAAGCATTCACAGAATCTGCTCTCTGATATGTGCATTCACTTCACAGAGTTAATGCTTACTCTATGTTGCGCAGCTTCGAAACTGTCTTTGAAGAATCTGTGAGGGGATATTTAGTGAGGCACGGAGGCTTGTGGTTAGCGAGCAAACGTCTTCCAATGAAACCTGCATTGGAACGTTTCCAATGAAATGTTCTGAGCAACTGCATTGTGGTGTGTGTATTCGTCTCATAGAGGTAAACCATTCTTTGGATGGAGCAGCTTGAAATCACTGTTTTTGTGAAATCTGAGAAAGGACATTTGGGAACGATCCTTAGAATATGGAGAAAGAAATATCCTCGGGTAAAATCCAGAAGGAAGCTTTCTGTGAAACTGCTCTGTGTCGTCTTAATTCCTCTCACTCAGTTAAGCCACTCTTTTCATTGAGCAGTTTGCTAACCATGTGTATGTTTAGCATATGATGGGGTATTCGAGAACACCTTGAGGCTATCGGTGTAAAAGGAAATATGTTCAGTCAGAAAGTGGAGAGAAGCTTTCCGGGGAACTGCTTTGTGACGTGTGCATTCCAGTCACAGTGTTTTACTTCTCTTCTCATACAGCGTCGGGGAAACACTTTTGAAGAAACAGTTACCAAGTGATATTCAGGAGTATGTTGATGCCGATGGTGAAAAGGAAATAGCCTCAGATAAAAACTGGAAAGAAGCTTTCTAGGAAACTACTCTGAGATATGTGTAATCATATCACATACATAAAGCTTTCTTTACATTACACAGCTTGGGAACTGTCATGGACGGATCCACGATGGGACATTCGGGAACACATTCAGGACCATGGAGAAAAAGAAAATATCTTCACATAAAAACTGGAAAGAAGCTGTCTGTGAATCTGCTTTTTGCTATATTTGTTCATCTCACATACTTGAAGCTTCCTTAACATTGTGCAGCTTGGAAACTCACTCGTGGATGGATATGCGAAGGGATATTTGGGATCACATTTGGGCCTATGGTGAAATAGGAAATATAGTCAGATAAAAACTGGAGAGAAGCTTTCTGAGAAAAAGCTTGGTGATGTGTGCACTCCAGTCAGGCATGTATAACTTTTTCCTCATAAGGCGCAGTTTGAACACTTCCTGTAAAATGAAAAGAGTGATATTTGAAGTACATTGAAGATTATGGCAAAAAGTGAAATGTCGTCCAATAAAAAACAGAAAGAAGCACTCGAAGAAACTGCTCTCTGACATATCCATTCTTTTCACAGAGTTAAAGCTTACTCTACATTTCACAGTTTGAAATTCGGTGTTTGGGTGTTCTCCGATAGGAGAGTAAGTGGCAACTGGAGGCCTGTGTTGAGCAAGGAAACGTCTTCCATCGAAAAAAGGAGAGAAACTTTCTGTGCAACTGTTTTGTGATATTTGCATTCATCTCATAGAGTTAAATCATTTTTCGGATTGAGCAGTTTGAAATCACTGTTTCTGTGGAATCTGAGAAAAGACATTTGGAAACACTCTTTAGAATATCCTGAAAAAGAAATAACCTCAAAGAGAAACCAGAAAGAAGCTTTCTGTGAAACAGCTCTGTGTCACTTGAATTCCACTCATATAGTTAAACTTCTCTTGTCATTGAGCAGTATCATAACACTGTTTTTGTTTAGTCTGTGAGGGCATATTCAGTAGCGTTTTGAAGCTGACGGTGAGAAACGAAACGTCTTCAGAGAGAATTTGAAAAGAAGCTTTCTGGGGAGTTGCTTTTTGACGCATGCATTCCACTCACAGAAATATACCTTTCTCCTCTTAGAGGATTCCAGAATCCCTTTGGGAAAAGGAGCTACCAAGAGACTTTCAGGAGTATAAGTAGGGCTTTGGTGAAAAGGAAATATCCTCAGACAAAAACTGGAAAGAAGATTTTTGTGAAACTGTTTTGTGTTAGATATATTTAATCAACTCGCATAGTTAAAACTTTTCTGATATTACGTGGTGTGGAAACTCCATCATGCTCGGATCTGCGAAGGGACATTCGGGAGCACATTCAGGCCTACGTTGAAAGAGGAGGTATCTTCAGATAAAAACTGGATAGAAGCTTTCTGAGAAACTACTTTGTGATGTATGCATTCCACTCGGGGAGTTATACTTGTTTTCTCAAAGACAGTGTTTGAGCACTGTTCCTGTGAAACCGAAAAGGTGATATTTCGGAGCGCATTGACGACTATCATGAATAGTGAAATGTACTGAAATTAAATCGAGGAAGAAGCGTTCCAAGAATCTGCACTTTGATATGTGCATTCACTTCACAGAGGTAATGCTTACTTTATGTTGCCCAGTTTCAAAACTCTGTCTTTGAAGAATCTGTGAAGGGATACTTAGTGACGCCTGGAGACTTGTGATGAGCAAGGAAACATCTTCTGATGAAACGTGCAGAGAAACTTTCTGAGCATCTGCTTTGTGATGTGTGTATTCGTCTCCTAGAGTTAAAAAATTCCTTGGATTCAGCAGCTTGAAATCACTGTTTTTGTGGCATCTGAGGAAGGACATTTGGGAACCATCCTTAGAATATGGAGAAAGAAATATCCTCAGGTAAAACCCAGAAGGAAGCTTTCTATGAAACTGCTCTGTGTGGTCTTAATTCCTCCCATTCAACTAAGCCTCTCTCTGCATTGAGCAGTTTTTTAACCCTGTGTATGTTTACCGTGTGATGGGATATTTGGGCGCACTTTGAGGTTTACTGTGAAAAAGGAAATATGTTTATACCGAAGCTGGAGAGAGGCTTTCCGAGGAACTGCTTGGTGACGTGTGCATTCCATTCACAGTGTTATACCTCTCTTCTCATACAGCATCGGGGAAACCCTTTTGGAGAAACAGTATCAAGTGATATACGGGAGCATGTTGATGCCAATAGTGAAAAGGGAATAGCCTGAGACAAAAACTGGAAAGAAGTTTCTCGAAAACTACTCTGTGATATATGTAATCATCTGACATAGATTAAGCTTTCTTTATATTACGCAGCTTGGAAACTGTCATGGACGGATCCAGGAATGGATCTTCGGGAGCACATACAGGACTATGGTGAAAAAAATATATCTTCAGATAAAAACGGGAAATAAGGTTTCTGTGAATCTGCTTTTTGCTATGCTTACTCATCTCACATACATGAAGCTTTCTTTACATTGCACGGCTGGGAAACTCACTCATGGATGGATCTGTGAACGGATATTTGGGATCACATTCGGGTCTATGGTGAAATAGGAAATATACCCAGATAAAAACTGGAGAGAAGCTTTCTGAGAATCTGCTTGGTTACGTGTGTATTTCACTCAGGAAATTATAACTTTCTTCTCATAAGACACAGTTGGAACACTGTTACTGTAAAACCAAAAGAATGATATTCAGAGCACATTGAAGACTATGGCAAGAAGTGAAATGTTGTCCAATGAAAAAACAGAAAGAAGCACTGGAAGAAACTCCTCTCTGACATGTCCATTCTTTTCACAGTGTTAAAGCTTACTGTACATTTCCCAGCTTGAAAGTCCGTCTCTGAGGGTTCTGCAAAGGGATAGTAAGTGGCAACCGTAGGCCTATGTAAGGCAAGGAAATGTCTTCCATCGAATATTGGAGAGAAACTTTCTGCGCAACACTTTTGTGATGTTTGTTTTCATTTCACAGAGTTAAATCGTTCTTGGGATTGAGCAGTTTGAAATCACTGTTTCTCTGGAATCTGGGAAAGGACAATTGAAAACACTTTTTAGAATATCCTGAAAAGGAAATAACCTCAGAGAGAAACCAGAAGGAAGCTTTCTGTGAAACTGCTCTGTGTCACGTGAATTCCGCTCACACAGTAAAGCTTCTCTTTTCATTGAGGAGTATCATAACACTGTTTTCGTTTAGTCTGAGAGGGGATATTCAGAAGCTCTTTGAGACTCATGGTAAGAAAGGAAAGGTCTTCAGATAGAAACTGGAGAGAAGCTTTCTGAGGATCTGCTTCATCACGTGTGCATTCCACTCACAGAAATATACCTTTCTTCTCCTAGAGGATTCCAGAATTTCTTTTGTAGAAAAAGCTACCAAGAGACATTCAGGAGTATAGGTACAGCTCTAGTGCAAAAGGAAATATCCTCAGACAAAAATTGGAACGAGTATTTCTGCGAACCTGCTTTGAGTTAAATGTATTTATTCATCTCGCCTGGTTAAAACTTTTCTTGTATCATGAAGTTTGGAAACTCCGTCATGCATGGATCCATGAAGGGACATTTGGGAGCACATTCAGGCCTACGGTGAAAGAGGAGATATCTTCAGATAAACACTGGATAGAAGCTCTCTGAGAAAGTACTTTGTGATGCATGCATCCCACTCAGGATTTATACCTCTTTTCTCACAAGGCAGTGTTTGAACACTGTTCCTATGAAACCGAAAAACGGATATTTCAGAGTACATTGAAGACTTTGGTGAATAGGAAAATATACTGAAATAAAATCGAGGAACAAGCGTTCCAAGAATCTACTCTCTGATATGTGCATTCACTTCACAGAGTTAATGCTTACTCTATGTTGCCCAGTCTCGCAACTCTGTCTTTGAAGAATTTGTGAAGGGATAGTTAGTGACTCCCGGAGGCTTGTGGTGAGCTAGCAAACGTCTTCTGATGAAACGTGCAGAGAACTTTTCTGAGCAACTGCTTCACGATATGTGTATTCGTCTCATAGAGTTAAACCATTGTTGGATTGAGCAGCTTGAAATCACTGTTTTTGTGGAATCTGGGGAAGGACATATGGGAACAATGCTTAGAATATGGAGAAAGAAATATCCTCAGGTAAAACCCAGAAGGAAGCTTTCTGTGAAACTGCTCTGTGTCGTCTTAATTCCTCTCACTCTGTTAAGCCTCTCTTTTCATTGAGCAATTTTCTAACCCTGTGTATTTTTAGCATGTGCTGAGATATTCGGGAACACTTTGAGGCTAATGGTGAAAAAGGAAATATGTTCAGACCGAAACTGCAGAGAAGCTTTCTGAGGAACTGCTTTGTGATGTGTGCATTCCACTCACAGTGTTATACCTCTCTTCACATAAAGCGTTGGGGAAACTCTTTTCGAGAAGCAGGTATCAAATGATATTCAGGAGCATGTTGTTGCCGATGGTTAAAAGGGAAATAGCCACAGACAAAAACTATAAAGAAGCTTTCTAGGAAACTACTCTGTGATATGTGTAATCTTCTGACATAGATAAAGCATTCTTTACATTAAGCAGCTTGGAAACTGTCATGGACGGATCCATGAAGGAGCCTTTGGGAGCATATTCAGGGCTACGGTGAAAAAGGAAACATTTTCAGATAAAAACTGGAAAGAAGCTTTCTGTTAATCTGCTTTTGCTGTGTTTATTCATCACACATAGGTGAAGCTTAGTTTACCTTACACAGCTTGGAAACTCCTTCATAGATGGATCCACGAAAGTATATTTGGGATCACATTCGGGCCTATGTTGAAATAAGCAATGTATTCAGATAAAACCTGCAGAGAAGCTTTATGAGAAAGTGCTTGGTGACGTGAGCATTCCACTCAGGGAGATATAACTTTCTTCTCATAAGGCACATTTTGAACACTGTTCCTGTAAAACCTAAAAAGTGATATTCGGGGCACATTGAAGACTATGGCAAAAAGTGAAATGTCGTCCAATAAAAAATAGAAATAAGCACGTGAAGAAACTGCTCTCTGACATGTCAATTGTTTTCACAGGGTTAAAGCTTCCTCTACATTTCCCAGGTTGCAGATCGGTCTTTGAGGGTTCTACAAAGGGATAGTAAGTGGCAACCAGAGGCCTGTGTCAGGAAAGGAAATATCTTCCATCGCATACTTGAGAGAAGTTTTGTGCGCACTCTTTTGTGAAGTTTGTACTCATCTCATAGAGTTAAATCATTCTTTGGATTGAGTAGTTTGAAATCGTTGTTTCTGTGGAATCTGAGAAAGGACATTTGGAAACGCTCTTTAGAATATCCTGAAAAAGAAATAACCTCAGAAAGAAACCAGAAGGAAGCTTTCTATGAAACTACACTGTGTCACATGAATTCCGCTCACACAGTTAAGCTTCTCTTTTCATTGAGCAGTATCATAACAATGTTTTTGTTTAGTCTGCAAAAGGATACACAGGAAAGCTTTGAGGCTTACAGTGGGAAAGGAAACATCTTCAGATAGAAACTAGAGAGAAACTTTCTGAGGAGCTGCTTTGTGACGTGTGCATTCCACCCACAGAATTCCACTCACAGAATGACGTGTGCATTCCACTCACCTTTCTTCTCCTAGAGGATTCCAGAATCCCTTTTGGAGAAGAAGCTACCAGGAGACATTCAGGAGTATAGGGATGGCTATGGTGAAAAAGGAAATATTCTCAGACACAAACTAGAGAGAAGATTTCTGTGAAGCTGGTTTTTGTTAGATATATTCATTCATCTCGCATAGTTAAAACTTTTCTTATATTACGCATTTTGGAAACTCCGTCATGCACAAATCCTCGAAGAGACATTTGGGAGGACATTCAGGCCTATGGTGAAAGAGGAGATATCTTCAGATAAAAAGTGGAGGGAAGCTTTCTAAGAAACGACTTTGTGATGTATGCATTCCACTCAGGGAGTTATACCTCTTTTCTCACAAGCCAAAAAGTGATATTTCAGAGCACATTGAGAACTATGGCGTATAGTGAAATATACTGAAATAAATTCGAGGAAGAAGAGTTCCAAGAATCTGCTCTCTGATATGTGCATTCACTTCACAGACTTAATGCTTACTCTATGTTGCCCTGTTTTGAAACTCTGTCTTTGAAGGATCTCTGAAGGGATATTTAGTGACGCCCGGAGGCTTGTGGTGAGCAAGGAAACGTCTTGCAATGAAACATGCAGAGAAACTTTCTGAGCAACTGCTTTGTGATGTGTGCATTCGTCTCATAGAGTTAAACCATTCTTTGGATTGAACAGCTTGAAATCACTGTGTTTGTGGAATCTGAGGAAGGACATTTGGGAATGATCCTTAGAACATAGAGAAAGAAATATCCTCAGGTAAAATCCAGAAGGAAGCTTTCTGTGAAGCTGCTCTGTGTCGACTTAATGGTTCTCACTCTAATAAGCCCCTCTTTTCACTGAGCAGTTTTCTAACCTTGTGTATGATTACCGTGTTATGGGATATTCGGGAGCACTTTAAGGCTTATGATGAAAAAGGAAATATGTTCAGACCAAAGCTGGAGAGAAGCTTTCTGAGGAACTGCCTAGTGACGTGTGCATTCCACTCACAGTGTTATGCCTCTCTTCTCATACAGCGTTGGGGAAACCCTTTTGGAGAAACAGGTACCAAGTGTTATTCGGGAGCATTTTGGTGCCGATGATGAAAAGGGAAATAGCCTTATATTAAAACTGGAAAAAGCTTTCTACGAAACTAGTCTGTGATGTGTGTAATCATCTCACATAGATAATGGCTTCTTTGCATTATGCAGCTTGGAAACTGTCATGGACAGATCCATGAAGGGACCTTCGGGAGTACCTTAGGGACTATGGTGAATAACGAAATATCTTCAGATCAGAATGGGAAAGAAGCTTTTTGTGAGTCTGCTTTTTGCTACGTTTATTCATCTCACATAGATGAAGCTTTCCTTACACTGCACTGATTGGAAACTCCTTCATGGATTTATCCACGAATTGATATTTGGGATCACATTCAGGCCTATAGTGAAATAGGAAATGTAGTTAGATCAAAACGGGAGAGAAGCTTTGTGTGAAACTGCTTGGTGACGGGTGCATTCCTCTCAGGGTGTTATAACTTTCTTTTCATAAGGCACAATTTGAACACTGTTCCTCTATACCAAAAGAGTGATATTCGGAGCATTTCGAAGTCCGTGGCAAAATTGAAATGACCAATAAAAAAACAGAAACAAGCACTCGAAGAAACTGCTCTCTGACATGTCTCTTTTTACACAGGGTTAAATCTTACTCTACATTTCCCACATTGAAAGTCGGTCTCTGAAGGTTTTGCAAAGGGATAGTAAGTGGCAACCGGAGGCCTGTGTCGAGCAAAGAAATGTCTTCCATCGAATATTTTAGAGAAGCTTTGTGCGCAACCCTTTTGTGAAGTTTGTGCTCATCTCATAGAGTTATGATTCTTTGGATTGAGTAGTTTGAAATCACTGTTTCTGTGGAATCTGAGAAAGGACATTTGGAAATGCTCTTCAGAATATCCTGAAAAAGAAATAACCTCACGGAGAAACCAGAACGAAGCTTTCTGTGAAACTGCTCTATGTCACGTGAATTCCGCTCACACAGTTAAGCTTCTCTTTTCATTGAGCAGTATCATAACACTGTTTTTGTTTAGTCTGCGAAGGGATATACAGGAAGGCTTTGAGGCTTACGGTGAGAAAGGAAACGTCTTCAGATACAAATTGGAGAGAAGCTGTCTGAGGAGCTGCTTTGTGACGTGTGTATTCCACTCACAAATTCCACTCACAGAATGACCTGTGCATTCCATTCACAGAATGACGTGTGCATTCCACTTTATTTTCCTAGAGGATTCCTGGAATCCCTTTTGGAGAAAAAGCTACCAAGAGACATTCGGGAGTATAAAAGAAAGAAAGATTTCTGTGAAACTGCTTTGTCATAGATACATTTATTCATCTCGCAGTGTTAAAACTTTTCTTCTATCACGCAGTTTGTAAACTCCGTCATGCATGGATGCATGAGGGACTTTGGGGAGCACATTCAGGCCTACGGTGAAAGAGGAGATATCTTCAGATAAAAAGGGGAGAGAAGCTCTCTGAGAAACGACTTTGTGATGTATGCATTCCACTCAGGGAGTCATACCTCTTTTCGCACAAGGCAGTGTTTGAACACCATTCCTGTGAAACCAAAAAGGTGATATTTCGCATGCATTCCACTAACAGAAATATACCTTTCTTCTCTTAGAGGATTACGGAATCCCTTTTGGGGAAGGTGCTACCAAGAGACATTCAGGAGTATAAGTAGGGCTTTGGCAACAAAGGAAATATCCTCAGACAAAAACTGGAAAGAAGATTTCTGTGAAACTGCTTTCTGTTAGATATATTTATTCATCTCGCATAGTTAAAACTTTTTTCATATTACGCCGTTTGGAAACTCCGTCTTGCTTGGATCCGCGAAGGGATATTCAGGAGAACATTCACGCCTATGGTTAAAGAGGAGATATCTTCAGATAAAATCTGGATAGAAACTTTCTAAGAAACTATTTTGTGATGTATGCATTCCACTCAGGGAGTTATACCTCTTTTCTCACAAGGCAGTGTTTGAGCACTGTTCCTTTGAAACCGAAAAAGTGATATTTCAGAGAGCATTGAGGACTATGGCGAATAGTGAAATATACTGAAATACAATCGAGGAATAAGTGTTTCCAGAAGCTGCTCTCTGATATATGCATTCATTTCACAGAGTTCCTGCGTACTCTACATTGCCAGTTTCGAAACGCTGTCTTTGAAGAATCTGTGAAGGGATATTAAGTGACGCCCGGAGGCTTGTGGTGAGTGAGGAAATGTCTTCCGATGAAACCTGCAGAGAAACTTTCTGAGCAACTGCTTTGTGATGTGTGTATTCGTCTCATAGAGTTAAACCGTTCTTTGGATTGAGCAGCGTGAAATCACTACTTTTGTGGAATGTGAGGAAGGCCATTTGGGAACGATTCTTAGAATATGGAAAAAGAAATATCCTCAGGAAAAATCCCGAAGGAAGCTTTCTGTGAAACTGCTCTGTGTTGTTTTAATTCCTCTCACTGAGTTAAGCCCATCTTTTCATTGAGCAGCTTTCTAACCCTGTGTATGTTTTTCTTGTGATGGGATATTCGGTAGCAATTTGAGGCTTACGATGAAAAAGGAAATATATTCAGACTGAAACTGGAGAGAAGCTTTCTGAGGAACTGCTTTGTGACGTGTGCATTCCACTCACAGTGTTATACCTCTCTTCTCATACAGCACCGGGAAACCCTTTTGTAGAAACAGGTACCAAGTGATATACCAGAGAATGCTGATGCCCATGGTGAAAAGGGAAATATCTCCAGAGAAAAACTGGAAAGAAGCTTTCTAAGAAACTACTCTGTGATATGTGTAATCATCTGAAATAGATAAAGCTTTCTTTACATTATGCAGCTTGGAAACTGTCATGGACGGATGCAGGAAGGGACCTCAGGGAGCACATTCAGGACTATGGTGAAAAAGGAAATATATTCAGGTAAAAACTGGAAAGAAGCTTTCTGTGAATCTTCTTGTTGCTATGTTCATTCATGTCACATAGATGAAGCTTTCTTTACATTAGGCAGTTTGGACACTCCCACGTGGATGGATTTGTGAAGGGATATTTGGGATCACATTCGGGCCTATGATGAAATAGGAATATAGTCAGATAAAAACTGGAGAGAAGCTTTCTGAGAAACTGCTTGGTGATGTGTGCATTCCACTCAGGGAGGTATAACTTTCTTCTCATAAAGCACAGTTTGAACACTGTTCCTGTAAAACCAAAAGAGTTATATTCGGAGCACTTTGAAGACTATGGCAAAAAGTGAAATGTCGTCAAATTAAAAAAAAAGAGAAAGAAGCACTCGGAGAAACTGATCCCTGACATGTCCATTCTTTTCACAGGGTTAAAGCTTACTCTACATTTCCGAGCTTGAAAGTCGGTCTTTGAGGGTTCTGCAAAGGGATAGTAAGTGGCAACCGTAGGCCTGTGTAAGGCAAGGTAATGTCTTCCATCGAATATTGGAGAGAAACTTTCTGCACAACTCTTTTGTGATGTTTGTTTTCATTTCACATAGTAAAATCGTTCTTTGGATTCAACAGTTTGAAATGACTGTTTCTGTGGAGTCTTAGAAAGGACACTTGGAAACGCTGTTTAGAATATCCTGAAAAAGAAATAACCTCAGAGAAAAAACAGAAGGAAGCTTTCTGTGAAACTGCTCTGTTTGACATAAATTTCGCTCACACAGTTAAGCTTCTCTTTTCTTTGAGCAGTATCATACCACTGTTTTTGTTTATTCTGAGAAAGAATATTCAGGAGTGCTGTTAGACTCATGGTGAGAAAGGAAACGTCTTCAGATAGAAATTGGAGAGAAGCTTTCTGAGGAGCTGCTTTGTGACGTGTACATTCCACTCACAGAAATATATCTTTATTCTCATAGAAGTTTCCGGAATCCCTTCTGGAGAAAAAGCTACCAAGAGACATTCGGGAGTATAGCAACAGCTCTGGTGAAAAAGGAAACATCCTCAGACAAAAACTGGAAAGAAGATTTCTGTGAAACTGCTTTGTGTTAGATATATTTATTCACCTCGCATGGTTAAATCTTTTCTTATATTACGCATTTTGGAGACTCCGTCATGCACGGATCCATGAAGGGACATTCGGGAGCACTTTCAGGCCTACGGTGAAAGAGGAGATATTGTTAGATAAAAACTGGATAGAAGCTTTCTGAGAAACTACTTTGTGATGTATGCATTCCACTCAGTGAGTTATACCTCTTTTCTCACAAAGCAGTGTTTGAACGCTGTTCCTGTGAAACCAAAAAAGTGATATTTCTAAGTGCTTTGGGGACTTGGTGCATAGAGAAATGTCCTGAAGTAAAATAGAGGAAGAAGCGTTCCAAGAATCTGCTCTCTGATATGTACATTCACTTCACAGACTTAACGCTGACTCTTTGTTGCCCAGTTTCGAAACTCTGTCTTTGAAGGTTCTGTGAGGTGATATTTAGTGACGTCCGGAGGCTTGTAGTGAGCAAGGAAACGTCTTCCAATGAAACTTGCAGAGGAACTTTCTGGGCAACTGCTTTGCAATGTGTGTATTGGTCTCATAGAGTTTACCCATTCTTTGTATTGAGCAGCTTGTAATCACTGTTTTTTTGGCATCTGAGGAAGGACATTTGGGAACAATCCTTAGAATATGAAGAAAGAAATATCCTCAGGTAAAATCCAGAAGAAATCTTTCTGTGAAACTTCCCTGTGTCGTCTTAATTCCTCTCACTCAGTTAAGTCTCTCTTTTCATTGCACAGTTTTGTAACGCTGGGTATGATTACTGTGTGATGGGATATTTGGAAGCACTTTGAATCTTCAGGTGAAAGAGGAAATATGTTCAGACCGAAACTGGGGAGAGCTTTCCGAGGAACTGCATTGTGATGTGTGCATTCGACTCACAGTATTATGCCTCCCTTCTCATACAGCACAGGGGAAACGCTTTTGGAGAAACAGGTACCAAGTGATATTCCGGAGGATGTTGATGACGATGGTGAAAAGGGAAATAGATTCAGAAAAAACTGGAAAGAAATTTTCTAGAAAATTACTCTGTGATATGTGTAATCATCTCACATAGAAAAAGCTTTCTTTACATTACACAGCTTGAAATATGTCATGGACGGATCCACGAAGGGACCTTTGATAGCACATTCAGGACTATGGAGAACAAGGAAACATCTTCAGATGAAAACTGGATAGAAGCTTTCTGTGAATCTGCTTTTTGCTATATTTATTCATCTCACATAGTTGAAGCTTTCTTTACATTATGCGACTTGGAAAGTCCTGTGTGGATGAATCCGCGAATGAATATTTGGGATCATATTCGGGCCTACGGTGAAATAGGAAATATAGTCAGATAAAAACTGGAGAGAAGCTTTCTGTGTTACTGCTCGGTGGTGTGTGCATTCCACTCAGGGAGTTATAAATTTCTTCTCATAAGGCACAGTTTGGACACTGTGCCTGTAAAACCAAAAGAGTGATATTCGGAGCACATTGAAGACTATGGCAAAAAGTGACATGTCGTCCAATAAAAAACAGAAAGAGGCACTCGAAGAAACTGCTCTGTGACATGTCCGTTCTTTTCACAGGTTTAAAGCTTACTCTGCATTTCCCAGTTTGAAAGTCTGTTTTTGAGGGTTTTGCAAAGGGATAGTAAGTGGCAACCGGAGGCCTGTGTCCAGCAAGGAAATGTCTTCCATTGGAAATCGGAGAGAATCTTTCTGTGCAAGTCTTTTGTGATGTTGGTATTCATCATAGAGTTAAATCATTCTTTGAATTAAGCAGTGTGAAATCACTGTTTCTGTGGAATCTGAGAAAGGACATTTGGACATGCTCTTTAGAATATCCTGATAAGGAAATAACCTCAGAGAAAAACCAGAAGGAAGTTTTCTGTGAAACTGCTCTGTGTCACGTGAATTCCGCTCACACATTTAAGCCTCTCTTTTCATAGAGCAGAATCATAACATTGTTTTTGTTTAATCTGTGAAGGGATATTCAGGAGTGCTTTGAGGCTTATGGTGAGATAGGAAATGTCTTTAGATAGAAACTGGAGAGAAGGTTTCTGAGGAGCTGCTTTTTGGCCTATGTGTTCCCCTAACAGAAATGTACCTTTCTTCTCATAGAGGATTCTGGAATCCCTTTTGGAGAAAAAGCTACCGAGAGACATTCGGGAGTATAAGGAAGGCCCTGGTGTCTAAGGAAGTATCCTTAGACAAAAACTGGAAAGGATATTTCTGTGAAACTGCGTTGTGTTAGATATATTTATTCAAATTGCATAGTTAAAATTTTTCTTATACTGTGCAGTTTGAAAACTCAATCATGCAGAAATTCGCGAAGGGACATTCAGGAGAACATTCAGGCCTACAGTGAACAAGGAGATATCTGGAAAGAAGCTTTCTGAGAAATTACTTTGTGATGTATGCATTCCACTCAGGGAGTTATACCTCTTTTGTCACAATGCAGTGTTGGAACACTGTTCATGTGAAACAGAAAATGTCATATTTCGGTGCTCTTTGAGGACTATGGTGAATAGTGAAACATACTGAAATAAAATCGAAGAAGAAGCCTTCCAAGAATCTGTTCTCTGGTATGTGCATTCAATTCACAGAGTTAATACTTACTCTATGTTGCCCACTTTTGAAACTCTGTCTTTAAAGAATCTGTGAAGGGATATTTATTGACACCCAGAGGCTCGTGGTGAGCAAGCAAACGTTTTCCGATGAAACCTGCAGGGAAGCTTTCTGAGCATCTGCTTTGCAATGTGTGTATTCGTTTCATAGAATTAAACCATTCTTTGTATTCAGCAGCTTGAAATCACTGATTTTGTGGCATCTGAGGAAAGACAGTTGGGAACGATTCTTAGAATATGGAGAAAGAAATATCCTCACATAAAATCCAGAAGCAAGATTTCTGTGAAACTACTCTGTGTCATCTTAATTCCTCTCGGTCAGTTAAGCCTCTCTTTTCATTGAGCAGTTTTCTAACCCTGTGTATGTTTAAAGTGTGATGGGATATCGAAAGAACTTTGAGGCTTACGGTGAAAAAGGAAATATGTTCAGACCGAAACTGGAGAGAAGCTTTCCGAGGAACTGCTTTGTGATGTGTGCATTCCACTCACAGTGTTACACCTCTCTTTTTATACAGAATCAGGGAAATCCTTTTGGAGAAACAGGTACCAAGTGATATTCAGGAGCATGTTGATGCCGATGGTGAAAAGGGAAATAGCCTCACACAGAAACTGGAAGGAAGCTTTCTAGGAAACTACTCTGTGATATGTGTAATCATCTGACATAGATAAAGCTTTCTTTACATTACACAGCTTGGAAAATGTCATGAATGGATCCACGAAGGGAACTTCTGGAGCACATTAAGGACTATGGTGAAAAAGAAAATATCTTCAGATAAAAACTGGAAAGAAGAATTCTGTGAATCTCCTTGTTGCTATGTTTATTCATCTCACATAGATGAAGCTTTATTTACATTACACAGCTTGGAAACTCGCTCATGGATGGATCCTCGACGGGATATTTGGGATCACATTCAGGTCTATGGTGAAATAGGAAATATAGTCAGATAAAAACTGAAGAGAAGCTTTCGGAGAAACTGCTTCGTGATGTGTGCATTCCACTCAGGGAGTTACAACTTTCTTCTAATAAGGCACAGTTTGAACACTATTCCTGTAAAACCAAAAGAGTGATATTCGGAGCACATTGAAGACTATGGCAAAAAGTGAAATGGCGTCCAATAAAAAACAGAAAGAAACACTCGAAAAAACTGCTCTCTGACAAGTCTGTTCTTTTCACAGGGTTAAATTTTACTCTAAATTTCCCAATTTGAAAATCGGTCTTTGAGGGTTCTGCAAAGGGATTGTACATGGCAACCAGAGGCCTGTGTCGAGCAAGGAAACGTCTTCCATCGAAAATTGGAGAGAAGCTTTCTGCGCAACGTTTTTTTTATGTTTGTGTTCATATCATAGAGTTAAATCATTCTTTGGATTGATCAGTTTGAAATCACCGTTTCTGTGGAATCTGAGAAATGACATTTGGAAACGCTCTTTGGAATATCCTGAAAAAGAAATAACCTTAGAGAGAAACCAGATGGACACTTTCTGTGAAACTGCTCTCTGTCATGTGAATTCTACTCACACAGTTAAGCTTCCCTTTTCATTGAGCAGTATCATAACACTGTTTTCGTTTAGCCTGCGAAGGGATATTCAGGAGCACTTTGAGGCTTACGGTGAGAAAGGAAACGCCTTCATATAGAAAGTGGAGAGAAGCTTTCTGAGCACCTGCCTTGTGACGTGTGCATTCCACTCACAGAAATATACCATTCTTCTCCTAGAGGATTCGGGAATCCCTTTTGGAGAAAGAGCTACCAAGAGCCATTTGGGAGTATAGGGAGGTCTATGGTGAAAAAGGCAATATTCTCAGACAAACACTGGAAAGAAGATTTCTGTGAAACTGTTTTGTGTTAGATATATTTATTCATCTCCCACAGTTAAAACTTTTCTTATATTACGCAGTTTGCAAACTCCATCATGCAGGGATACACGAGAGGAAATTTGGGAGCATATTCAGGCCTACATTGAAAGAGGAGATATATTCAGATAAAAACTGGATAGAAGCTTTCTGAGAAACTACTTTGTGATGTATACATTCCACTCAGGGAGTTATACCACTTTTCTCACAAGGCAGTGTTTGAACACTGTTCTTGTAAAACTGAAAAAGTGATATTTCGTAGCGCATTGAGGACTATGGCGAATAGTGAATTATACTGAAATAAAATCGAGGAAGAAGCACTCCAAGAATCTTCTCACTGATATGCACATTCACTTCACAGAGTTAATGCTTACACTATGTTGCCCAGTTTCGAAACTCTGTCTTTGAAGAATCTGTGAAGGGATACTTATTGATGCCCGGAGACTTGTGGTGAGCAAGGAAACATCTTCCGATGAAACCTGCAGAGAAACTTTCTGAGCATCTGCTTTGCGATGTGTGTATTCGTCTCCTAGAGTTAAACCATTCTTTGTATTGAGCAGCTTGAAATCACTGTTTTTGTGGAATCTGAGGAAGGATATTTGGGAACGATCCTTAGAACATGGAGAAAGAAATATCCTCAGGGAAAATTCAGAAGGAAGCTTACTGTGAAACGGCTCTGTGTCATCGTAATGGCTGTCACTCAGATAAGCCCCTGTTTTCATTGAGCAGTATTCTAACCCTGTGTATGCTTAGCATGTGACGGGATATTCGGGAGCACTTTGAGGCTTATGGTGAAAAAGGAAATATGTTCAGAACAAAACTGGTGAGAAAATTTCCGAGGAACTGCTTTGTGACGTGTGCATTCCATTCACAGTGTTATATCTCTCTTCTCATACAAGCATAGGGGAAACCCCTTTGGAGAAACAGGTACCAAGTGATATTCGGGAGCATGTTGATGCCGATAGTAAAAGGGGAAATAGCCTCAGACAACAACTACTAGGAAACTACTCTGTGATATGTGTAATCATCTGACATAGATAAAGCTTTCTTTACATTACGCAGCTTGCAAAATGTCATGGACAGATCCACGAAGGGACTTTCAAGAGCACATTCAGGAGTATGGTGAAAAAGTGAATATCTTCAGATAAAAACTGGAAAGCAGCTTTCTGTGAATCTGATTTTAGCTATGTTTATAGGTGAAGCTTTCTTTTCATTACGCAGCTTGGAAACTCCCACATGGACGGATATGCGAAGGGATATTTGGGATCACATTCGGGGCTCTGTTGAAATAGGAAATATACTCAGATAAAAACTGGAGAGAAGCTTTCTGAGAAACTGCTTGGTGATGTGTGCATTCCACTCAGGGAGCTATAACTTTCTTCTCACAAAGCACACTTTGAACACTATTCCTGTAAAACCAAAAGGGTGATATTCGGAGCACATTGAAGACAATGGCAAAAAGTGAAATGTCGTCGAGTAAAAGACAGAAAGAAGCATTCGAAGAAACTGCTCTGTGACATGTCCATTCTTTTTACAGGGTTAAAGCTTACTCATCATTTCCCAGTTTGAAAGTCGGTCTTTGAGGGTCCTGCGAAGGAATAGTAAGTGGCAACTGGAGACCTGTGTCAAGCAAGGAAATGTCTTCCATTGGAAATCGGAGAGAATCGTTCTGTGTAACGCTTTTGAGTTGTATGTATTCATCTCATAGAGTTAAAACATTGTTTGGACTAAGCAGTTTGAAATCACTGTTTCTGTGGAATCTGAGAAAGGACCTTTGGAAACGCTTTTTAGAATATCCTGAAAAAGAAATAACCTCAGATGGAAACCAGAAGGAAGCTTTCTGTGAAACTGTTCAATGTCACCTGAATTCGGCTCACACAGTTAAGCTTCTCTTTTCATAGAGCAGTATCATAAGACTGTTTTTGTTTAGTCTGTGAAGGGATAATCTGGAGTGCTTTGAGGCTTACAGTTGGAAAGGAAACCTCTTTAGATTGAAACTGGAGAGAAGCTTTCTGAGGGGCTGCTTTGTGACGTGTGTGTTCCACTCACCGAAATATACCCTTCTTCTCATAGGGGATTCCGGAATCCATTTGGGAGAAAATGATACCAAGAGACATTCGGGAGTATACAGACGGCTATGGTGAAAAGGAAATATCCTCAGACAAAAACTGGAAAGAAGATTTCTGTGAAATTTCTTTCTGTTAGAAATATTTATTCATCTCGCATAGTTAAAACTTTTCTTATATTACGCAGTTTGTTAACTCCATCATGCACGGATCCGTGAAGGGACATACGGTGAAACAGTAGATATCTTCAGATAAAAAGTGGATAGAAGCTTTCTGAGAAACAACTTTGTGATGTATGCATTCCACTCAGGGAGTTATACCTCTTTTCTTGCAACACAGTGTTTGAACAAAGTTCCTGTGAAACCGAAAATTTGATATTTCGAACCGAACTGAGTACTATGGCGAATAGTGAAATATACTGAAATAAAATAGAGGAAGAAGTGTTCCAAGAATCTGCTCTCTGATGTGTGCATTCGCTTCACAGAGTTAATGCTTACTCTATGTTGCCCAGTTTTGAAACTCTGTCTTTCAAGTATTTGCAAAGGGATATTTAGTGACGCACGGAGGCTTCTGGTGATCAAGGAAACGTCTTCCAATGAAACCTGCAGAGAAACTTTCTGAGCAACTGCTTTGTGAAGTTTGTATTCGTCTCATAGAGTTAAACCATTCTTTGGACTGAGCAGCTTGAAATCACTATTTTTGTGGCATCTGATGAAGGACATTTGGGAACGACACTTAGAACATGGAGAAAGAAATATCTTCAGGTAAGATCCAGAAGGAAGCTTTCTGTGAACCTGCTCTGTGTCATCGTAATTCCTCTCGCTCAGTTAAGCCTCCCTTTTCATTGAGCAATTTTCTAATCCTGTGTATGTTCAGCATGTGCTGGGATATTCGGGAACGCATCGATTCTAAAGGTGAAAAGGAAATATGTTCAGACCGGAACTGGAGAGAAGCTTTCTGAGGAACTGCTTTGTGACGTGTACATTGCACTCACACTGTTATACCTCTCTTCACATACAGCGTCGTGGAAATCCTTTTGGAGAAACAGGTACCAAGTGATATTCGGGAGCATGTTGATGCCGATGATGAAAAGGGAAATTGCCTCAGAGTAAAACTGGAAAGAAGCTTTCTAAGAAAATAATCTGTGATTTCTGTAATCATGTCACATAGACAAAGCTTTCTTTACATTACACAGCTGGGAAACTGTCATGGACATATCCAGGAAAGGAATATTGGGAGCACATTCAGGGCTATGGTGAAATAGGAAATATCTTCCGATAAAAACTGGAAAGAAGCTTTCAGTGAATCTGCTTTTTGCTATGTTTATTCATCTCACATAGATGAAGCTTCCTTTACATTGCACAGCTAGGAAAACCCCTCATGGATGGATCCGAGAAGGGATATTTGGGATCACATTTGGGCCTGTGGTGAAATAGGAAATATAGTCAGATAAAAACTGGAGAGAAGCTTTCTGAGAAAGTGCGTGGTGATGTGTTCATTCCACTCAGGGAGTTATAACTTTCTTCTCATAAGGCAGAGTTTGAACACTGTTCCTGTAAAACCAAAAGAGTGAGATTCAGAGCACATTGAAGACTATGACAAAAAGTGAAATGTCGTCCAGTAAAAAACGGAAAGAAGCACTCGATGAAACTACTCTGTGACGTGTCCATTGTTTTCACAGGGTTAAAGCTTACTTTACATTTCCCAGTTTGAAAGTCTGTCTCTGAGGTTTCTACAAAGGGATGGTAAGTGGCAACCGGAGGCCTCGGTTGAGCAAGGAAATGTCTTCCATCGAAAATTGGAGAGAAGCTTTCTAAACAACTCTTTTGTGATGTTTGTATTCATCTCATAGAGTTAAATCATTCTTTGGATTGAGCAGTTTATAATCACTGTTTCTGTGGAATCTGAGAAAGGACATTTGGAAATGCTCTTTAGAATACCATGAAAAAGAAATAACCTCAAAGAGAAACCAGAAGGAAGCTTTCTGTGAAACTGCTCTGTGTCACGTGAATTCCGCTCACACAGTTAAGCTTCTCTTTTTATTGAGCAGTATCATAACACTGTTTTTGTTTACTATGTGAGAGGATATTCAGGAGTGCATTGAGGCTGATGGTGAGAAACGAAACGTCTTCAGATAGAAGCTGAAGAGAAGCTTTCTGGGGAGCTGCTTTGTGACATGTGAATTCCACTCACAGAAATATACCTTTCTTCTCCTAGAGGATTCCGGAATCCCTTTTGGAGAGGGAGCTACCAAGAGACATTCAGGAGTATAAGTAGGACTTTCGTGAAAAAGGAAATATTCTCAAGCAAAAACTGGAAAGAAGATTTCTGAGAAATTGCTTTGTGTTAGATATATTGATTCATTTTACATAGTTAGAACTTTTCTGATATCACGCGGTTTGGAAACTCCGTTATGTTCGGATCCGCGAAGGGACATTCGGGAGCACATTCAGGCCTACGGTGATATAGGAGATATCTTCAGATATAAACTGGATAGAAGCTTTCTGAGAAACTACTTTGTGATGTATGCATTCCACTCAGGGAATTATAGCTCTTTTCTCACAAGGCAGTGCTTGAACACTGTTCCTGTGAAAACGAAAATGTGATATTTCGGAGCGCATTGAGGACTATGGTGAATAGTGAAATAAAATGGAGGAAGAAGTGTTCCAGGAAGCTGCTCTCTGATATGTGCATTCACTTCACAGAGTTAATGCTTACTCTATATTGCCCAGTTTCGAAACACTGTCTTTGGAGAATCTGTGAAGAGACATTAAGTGAGGCCCAGAGGCTTGTGGTGAGCAAAGAAACATCTTCCAATCAAACCTGCAGAGAAACATTCTGTGCAACTGTTTCGCCATGTGTGTATTCGTCTCATAGAGTTAAACCATTCTTTCATTTGAGCAGCTTGAAATCACTGTTTTTGTGGCATCAGAGGAAAGATATTTGGGAACTACCCTTAGAATATGGAGAAAGAAATATTCTCACGTAAAATCCAGAAGGAAGCTTTCTGTGAAACTGCTCTAGGTAGTCTTATTTTCTCTCGCTCTGTTAAGCCTCTCTTTTCATTGAGCAGTTTTCTAACCCTGTGTATGTTTAGCATGTGATGGGATATTCGAGAGCACCCTGAGGCTTGCAGTGTTAAAGGAAATATGTTCAGACAGAAACTGGAGAGAAGCTTTCCAAGGAACTGCTTTGTGATGTGTTCATTCCACTCACAGTGTTATACTTCTCTTCTCATACAGCGTTGAGGAAACCCTTTTGAAGAAATAGGTACCAAGTTATATTTGGGAGGATGTTGATGCCGAGGGTGAAAAGGCAAATAGCCTCAGATAAAAACTGGAATCAAGCTTTCTAGACAACTACTCTGTGATATGTGTAATCATATCACACAGATAAAGCTTTCTTTACATTACGCAGCTTGGAAACTGTCACGGACAGAACCACGAAGGGATCTTCGGGAACACATTCAGGACTATGGAGAAAAAGAAAATATCTTCAGATAAAAACTGGAGGGAAGCTTTCTGTGAATGATTTTTATTGCTATATTTGTTCATCTCACATAGTTGAAGCTTCCTTAACATTATGCGGCTTGGAAACTCACTCGTGGATGGATCCGCGAAGGGATATTTGGGATCACATTCGGGTCTATGGTGAAATAGGAAATATAGTCAGATGAAAACTGGAGAGAAGCTTTCTGAGAAACTGCTTGGCGATGTGTGCATTCCAGTCAGGAAAGTATAACTTTCTTCTCATACTCCGCAGTTTGGACACAGTTCCTGTAAAAGTAAAAGAATGATATTCAGAGAACATTGAAGACTATGGCAAAAAATGAAATGTCGTCCAATGAAAAACAGAAAGAAGCACTCGGAGAAACTGCTCTCTGACATGTCCATGCTTTTCACAGGGTTAAAGCGTTCTCTACATTTCCAAGTTTGACAATCGGTCTTTGAGAGTTCTGTGAAGGGATATTAAGCAGCAACCAGAGGCCTGTGTCGAGCAAGGAAATGTCTTCCATCGAAAATTTGAGAGAAGCTTTCTAAACAACTCTTTTGTGATGTTTGTATTCATCTCATGGAGGTAAATCTTTCTTGGGATTGAGTTGTTTGAAATCACTGTTTCTGTGGAATATGAGAAAGGACATTTGAAAACGCTTTTTAGAATATCCTGAGAAAGAAATAACCTCAGAGAGAAACCAGAAGGAAGCTTTGTTTGAAACTGCTCTGTGTCACTTGAATTCCGCTCACACAGTTAAGATTCTCTTTTCAATGAGCAGTATCATAACACTGTTTTTGTTTATTCTGTGAAGGGATATTCAGGAGTGCTTTGAGGCTTATGGTGAGAAAAAAAATGTCTTCAGATAGAAACTGGAGAGAAGCTTTCTGAGGAGCTGCTTTGTGACGTGTACATTCCACTCACAGAAATATACTTTTCTTCTCCTAGAGGATTCCGGAATCCCTTTTGGACAAAAAAGCTACCAGGAGACATTTGGAGGTATACAGACGGCTATGGAGAAAAAGTGAATATCCTCAGACAAAAACTGGAAAGAAGATTTCTGTGAAACTGCTTTGTGTTAGATATATTGATTGATCTTGTATAGTTAAAACTTTTCTTATATTACGCAGATTGGAGACTAAGTCATGCACAGATCCGCGAAGGGACATTCAGGAGCACATTCAGGCCTACGGTGAAAGACGAGATGTACTCAGATAAAAACTGCATAGAAGCTTTCTGAGAAATTCTTTAGTAATGTATGCATTCCTCTCAGGGAATTATACCTCATTTCTTACAAGGCAGTGTTTGAACGCTGTTCCTGTGATACCGAAAAAATGATATTTTGGAGTGCATTGAGGACTATGGTGAATGGTGAAATATACTGAAATAAAATCGAGGAAGAAGCATTCCAAGAATCTGCCCTCTGATATGTGCTTTCACTTCTCAGAGCTAATGCTTACTCTCTGTTGCCCAGCTTTGAAACTCTGTCTTTGAAGAATCTGTGAATGGATATTTAGTGACGTGCGGAAGCTTGTGGTGAGCAACAAACATCTTTGGATGAAAGCTGCTTAGAAACATTCTGAGCAACGGCTTTGTGATGTGTGCATTCGTCTCAAAGAGTTAAACCATTCTTTGGATTGAGCAGCTTGAAATCACTGTTTATGTGGCATCTGAGGAAGGACATGAGGGATTGATCCTTAGAATATGGGGAAAGAAATATCCTCAGGTTAAATCCAGAAGGAAGCTTTCTCTGAAACTGCTCTGTGTCGCCATCATTCCTCTTGCTCAGTTAAGCCTCTTTTTTCATTGAGCAATTTTCTAACCCAGTGTATGTGTAGCTTGTGATGGGATATTCGAGAGCTCTTTGAGGCTTACAGTGAAAAAGAATATGTGTTCAGACCGAAACTTGAGAGGAGCTTTCCGAGGAACTGCTTTGTGATGTGTGCATTGAACTGGCAGTGTTATACCTCTCTTCTCATACAACGTCAGAGAAACCCTTTTGGAGAAACAGGAACCAAGTGATATGCGGGAGCATGTTGATGCCGATGTTGAAAAGGGAAATAGCCTCAGACACTAGCTGGAAAGATGCTTTCTAGGACGCTAAACTGTGACATGTGTAATCATCTCACATAGATAAATCTTTCTTCACATTATGCAGCTTGGAAACTCTTATGGACGAATCCACAAATTGACATTCGGGAGCACATTCAAGACTACGGTGAAAAAGGAAATATCTTCAGAAAAAACTGGAAAGAAGCTTTCTGTGAATCTGCTTTTGCTACGTTTATTCATCTCACATAGATGAAGCTTTCTTTACATTACACAGCTTGGAAAGTCCATGCTGGATGGATCCACAAAGGGATAGTTGGGTTCACTTTCGGGCCTATGGCGAAATAGGAAATATAGTCAGGGAAAAACTGGAAAGAAGCTTTCTGAGAAACTGCTTGGTGATGTAAGCATTCCACTCAGGGAGTTGTAACTTTCTTCTCATAAGACACAGTTTGAACACTGTTCCTGTAAAACCAAAAGAGTGATATTCGGAGCACATTGAAAAATATTGCAAAAAGTGAAATGTCGTCCAAAAAAAAAAAGGGGGGGGGGAGTGAAACTCTGCGTGATGAATTCACACATCAGAAAACAGTTTCTCAGAAAGCTTCTTTCTAGTTATTATCTGAGGATATTTCCCTTTTTCACCATAGGCCTCAATGCGCTCACAAATATCACTTTGCAGATTCCACGACAACAGTGTTAGCAAACTACCACTTGAAGACTAGGTTGTAACTCTGTGAGATGAATTCACATATCACTAATAGGTTTCTCACAAAGCTCTTTCTAGTATTTATGTGAAGATATCTCCTTTGTCACCGTAAGCTTCATTGCCCTAAGAAATATCCCAATGTAGATTTCAAGAAAACACTGCTAGCAAACGGATCCATGGAAAGGAGACTGTAACACTGTGAGTTGCATTCACATGTCACAATGCAGTTTCTCAGAACGCTTCTTTCCAGTGTTTATCTGAGGATATTTCCTTTTTCACCATAGCCCTCCATAGGCTCCCAAATATCACTTTCTAGTTTTTATCTGAGGATATTTCCTTTGTCACCATAAGCATCATTGCGCTAAGAACTGTCCCACTGCAGATTTCAAGAAAACTGTTAGCAAACTGATCCCTGAAGAGAAAAGTGTCACTGTGTGAGTTGCATTCTCACATCGCAATGCAGTTTCTCTGAGCACTTCTTTCCAGTTTTTATCAGAGGATATCCTTTTTCACCATAGGCCTCTATGGGCTCCCGAATATCACTTTGCCAATTCCAGGAGAACAGTCTTAGCGAATGGCATCATGAGGAGAAAGGTATAACTAACTTTGTGAGATGAAATCACACTTCACAAAGAAGTTTCTCAGAAAATTTCTTTCTCAGTTTTATCCTAGGATATTTCCTTTTGCCCTATAGTCTGCAATGGAATCCGAAATATCAGTTCTCAGATCCACAAAAGCAGGGTAGCTGACGGCTCCACAAAATACCGGTGTATCTCAGCGAGTTCAATTCACACAGCACAAAGCAGTTTCTCTGAAAGCGTCTTTCTTTTTTGAGCTGAGGTTATTTGTGATCTCAGAGCGCCACCGTGTGTCTTATTTGAGATTCTGAGACAACACTGTTAGCTAGCTTCTCAAAGAAAACGATGATATAACTCTGTGAGCTGAACTCACCCACAAACAAGAAGTTTCTGAGAGGACTTCTCTCCAGATTTGTCTGAGGATATTTCATTATTCACCATGGGATTCAACGATATCCAAGATATCACTTCTGAAATTCCACAAAACCACTGCTAGAAAACTCCTCCACGAGGGTGGTGTAACACTGTGAAATGAATTCACACACCACAAAGCAGCTTCTCAGATAATTTCATTCCGGTTTTTCTTGGAGGATATTTACTTTGCCCTTCAACTCTTCAAACCCATCCGAAATATCATTTCTCAGAATCCACAAAAAGGCTGCTAGCAAATGGCTGCACGACACAGTTGTGTAACTCTGTGATATGAAGTCAAATATCAGGAAGCAATTTCTCAGAAAGCTTCTTTCACGTTTTTTTCTGAGGATATTACCTTTCTCACTGTAAGCGGCATAGCCATGAGAAGAATCTCATTGCAGATTTCAAGAAAACTGTGTTAGCAAACTGATCCCTGAATGCAGTTTCTCTGAACGCTTCTTTCCACTTTTTATCATAGGATATTTCCTTTTTCATCATAGGCCTCAATGAGCTCCCAAATATCACTTTGCAGAATCCACCAAAACAGTGTTCGCAAACTGCCAACAGAAGGGAAAGGTGAAACTCTCTGCGTGATGAATTCACACATCAGAAAACAATTTCTCAGAAAGCTTCTTTCTAGTTATTATGTGAAGATATTTCCTTTTTCACCATAGGCCTTGATGCGCTCACAAATATCACTTTGCTGATTCCATGACAACAGGGTTAGCAAACTGCCTCATGAGGACAAGATTGTAACTCTGTGAGATGAATTCACATATCACAAATAGGTTTCTCAGAAAGCTCCTTTCTAGTTTTTATTAGAGGATATTTCCTTTGTCACTGTAAGCTTCATTGCGCTAAGAAATATCCCAATGTAGATTTCAAGAAAACACTGTTAGCAAACGGATCCATGGAAAGGAAAGCGTAACTCTGTGAGTTGCACCCACATGTCACAATGCAGTTTGTCAGAACGGTTCTTTCCAGTTTATATCTGAGGATATTTCCTTTTTCACCACAGGCCTCAATGCATTCCCAAATATCACTTTGCAGATTCAACGACAACGGTGTTAGGAAACTGCTTCAAGAGGTCTAGGCTGTAACACTGTGAGATGAATTCACATATCACAAAGAAGTTTCTCACAAAGCTTCTATCAAGGTTTTAATTGAGGATATTTCCTCTATCAGTGTAGGCCCCAATGCTATCCAATGTTGTCCTTCTCAGGTGCCTCAAAGGCAGTCTTATTCGACTGCTCCATGAAACGTAAGTGTAACTCTCTGAGATGTATTCACACATCACAAAGAAGTTTCTGAGAAAGCTTCTTTCACTTTTTTATCTGAGGATATATCCTATCTCACTGTAAGCTGCATAGCACGAAGAAGTATCCTATTGCCGATTTAAAGAAAACTGTGTTAGCAAACTGATCCCTGAATAGAAAAGGGTAACTGTGTGAGTTACATTCACACATCACAATGCAGTTTCTCTGAACGCTTCTTTCCAGTTTTAATCAGAGGATACTTCCTTTTTCACCATAGCCCTCAAAGAGCTCCCAAATATCACTTTGCAGAATCTACGAAATCAGTGTTAGCAAACTGCTACTAGAAGGGAAAGGTGAAACTCTGCGTGATGAATTCACACATCAGAAAGCAGTTTCTCAGAAAGCTTCTTTCTAGTTATTATCTGAGGATATTTCCTTTTTCACCATAGGCCTCAATGCGCTCCCAAATATCACTTTGCAGATTCCACCACAACAGTGTTAGGAAACTGCCTCATGAAAACTAGGTTGTAACTCTGTGAGATGAATTCACATATCACAAATAGGTTTCTCACAAAGCTCCTTTCTAGTTTTTATTTGGGGATATTTCCTTTGTCACCATGAGCTTCATTGTGCTAAGGAATATCCCAATGTAGATTTCAAGAAAACACTGTTAGCAAAGGGATCCATGGAAAGGAAAGTGTAACTCTGTGAGTTACATTCACATGTCACAATGCAGTTTCTCAGAACGCTTCTTTCCAGTTTTTATCTGGTGATATTTCCTTTTTCACCATAGCCCTCCATGGGCACCCAAATATCACCTGTCCAATTCCACGAGAACAGTCTTAACGAATGGCTTCATGAGGAGAAATGTGTAACTCTGTGAGATGAATTCACAGATCACAAGGAAGTTTCTCAGAAAAAATTCTTTCCCATTTTTATCGGAGGATATTTCCTTTGGCACTATAGCCCTCACTGGGATCCGAAATGTCAGTTCTCAGATTCCACAAAAACAGGGCTGGCCGACGGCTTCACGAAATACATGTTTATCTCAGTGAGTTGAATTCACACAGCACAAAGCAGTTTCTCAGAAAACGTCTTTCTTGTTTCAGCTGAGGTTTCTTGTGGTCTCGGAGCGCCACCGTGTGTCTTATTGCAGATTCTGCGAAAACACTGTTAGCAAGCTTCTCAATGAAAATGATGAAGTAACTCTGTGAACTGAACTTACCCACAGCCAAGAAGTTTCTGAGAGGGCTTCTCTGCAGATTTGTCTGAGGATATTTCATTACCCACCATGGGATTCAACGATATCCAAGATATCACTTCTGAAGTTCCACAAAATCATTGCTAGGAAACTCCTCCATGAAAAAGTGGTGTAACACTGGGAAATGAATTCACACATCACAAAGCAGTTTCCCAGAAAGCTTCATTCCACTTTTTCTGGGAGGATATTTCCTTCGTACTTCTACTCTTCAAACCCATCCGAAATATCATTTCTCAAAATCTACAAAAAACCTACTAGCAAACGGCTACAGTGAAGAGTGGTGCAACTCTGTGAGAAGACGTCACATATCAGGAATCAATTTCTCAGAAAGCTTCTTTCACATCTTTATCGGAGGATAGTTCCTTTCTCACTGTAAGCTGCATAGCACAAAGAAGTATCCCATTGCAGATTTCAAGAAAACTGGGTTAGCAAACTGATCCTTAAAGAAAAAAGGATAACTGTGTGAGTTGCATTCACACATTGCAATGCAGTTTCTCTGAATGCTTCTTTCCACTTTTTATCTGAGGATATTTTCTTTTTCACCATAGCCCTCAATGAGCTCCCAAATATCACTTTGCAGAATCCACGAAAACAGTGTTAGCAAACTGCTACCAGAAGGGAAAGGTGAAACTCTGCATGATGAATTCACATGTCATAAAGCAATTTCTCAGAAAGCTTCTTTCCAGTTCTTATCTGACGATATTTCCTTTTTCACCAAGGGCCTCAATGCGCTCCAACATATCACTTTGTAGATTCCACCACACCAGTGTTAGCAAACTGCCTCACGATGACGAGGTTGTAACTCTGTGAGTTGAATTCACGTATCACAAATAGGTTTCTCAGAAAGCTCCTTTCTCGTTTTTATTTGAGGATATTTCCTTTGTCACCGTAAGCATCATTGTGTCAAGAAATATCCCAATGTAGATTTCAAGAAAACACTGTTAGCAAACGGATCCATGGAAAGGAAAGTGTAACCCTGTGAGTTGCAGTCATCTGTCAGAGTGCAGTTTCTCAGAACACTTCTTTCCAATTTTCTATCTGAGCATATTTCCTTTTTCACCATAGGCCTCAATGCGTTCCCAAATATCACTTTGCAGATTCCACGACAACGGTGTTAGCACACTGCTTCATGAGGTATAGGTTGTAACTCTGTGAGATGAATTCACATACCACAAAGAAGTTTATCACAAACCTTCTATCAAAGTTTTAATTGAGACTATTTACTCTATCAGCATAGACCTCAATGCAATCCAATGTAGCCCTTCTCAGGATCCTCAAAGGCAGTCTTATTCGACTGCTCCATGAAATGGAAGTGTAAGTCTGTGAGATGTATTCACACATCTCAAAGAAGTTTCTGAGAAAGCTTCTTTCTAGTTTTAATCTGAAGATATTTCCTTTGTCACCATAAGCTTCATTGCACTAAGAATTGTATCAACGCAGATTTCAAGAAAACTGTGTTACAAACTGATCCCTGAAGAGAGAAGGGTAACTGTGTGATTTGCATTCACACATCACAATGCAGTTTCACTGAACGCTTCTTTCCAGTTTTTTTTCAGAGGATATTTTCTTTTTCACCATAGCCCTCAATGAGCTCCCAAATATCACTTTGCAGAATCCACGAAAACAGTGTTAGCAAACTGCTACCACAAAGGAAAGGTGTAACTCTGCATGATGAATTCACACATCAGATAGTAATTTCTCAGAAAACTTCTTTCTAGTTATTATCTGAGGATATTTCCTTTTTCACCATAGGCCTCGATGCATTCCCAAATATCACATTGCAGATTCCACGACAACAGGGTTAGCAAACTGCCTCATGAAGAGGAAGTTGCAACTCGGTGAGATGAATTCACATATCACAAATAAGTTTCTCAGAAAGCTCCTTTCTAGTTGTTATTTGAGGATATTTCTTTTGTCACCATAACCTGCATTGCGTCAAGAAATATCCCTAAGTACATTTCAAGAAAACACTGTTTGCAAGCGAATCCAAGGAAAGGAAAGGGTAACCTTGTGAGTTGCATTCTCCTGTCACAATGCAGTTTCTCAGAATGCTTCTTTCCACTTTTTATCTGAGGATATTTCCTTTTTCACCACAGGCCTCAATGCGCTCCCAAATATCACTTTGCATATTCCACGCTAACGGTGTTAGCAAACTGCTTCATGAGGTCTAGGTTGTAACTCTGTGAGACGAATTCACATATCACAAAGAAGTTTCTCACAAAGTTTCTATCAAGGTTTTAATTCAGGATATTTCCTCTATCAGCGTAGGCCTCAATGCGATCCAATGTAGTCCTTCTCAGATTTCCCAAAGGCAGTTTTGTTCGACTGCTCCATGAAACGTAAGTGTAACTCTGTGAGATGTATTCACACATCACAAAGAAGTTTCTGAGAAAGCTTCTTTCTAGTTATTATCTGAGGATATTTTCTTTTTCACCATAAGCTTCATTGCGCTAAGAACTGTCCCAATGCAGATTTCAAGAAAACGGTGTTAGCAAACTGATCCCTGAAGAAAAAAGTGTAACTGTGTGATTTGCATTCACACATCGCAATGCAGTTTCTCTGAATGCTTCTTTCCAGCTTTTATCAGATAATATTTCCTTTTTCACCATAGCCCTCAATGAGCTCCCAAATATCACTTTGCAGAAGAGACGAAGACAGAGTTAGCAAACTGCTACTAGAAGGGAAAGGTGAAACTCTGCGTGATGAATTCACACATCAGAAAGCAATTTCTCAGAAAGATTCTTTCTAGTTCTTATCTGAGGATATTTCCTTTTTCACCATAGGCCTCATTGCACTCCCAACTATCACTTTGCAGATTCCACAACAACGGTGTTAGCAAACTGTTTCGTGAGGTCTATGTAGTAACTCTATGAGATGAATTCATATATCACAAAGTAGTTTCTCACAAAGCTTTCGTCAAAGTTTTAATTGGAAACTGCTGGTTTCATCGGAAAACCTTTCCTTGCTCACCGCAATCCTCCGGGCGTCACTAAACATCCCTTCACAGATTCTTCAAAGACATAGTTTCAAAACTGGTCAACATAGAGTAAGCATGAACTCTGTGAAGTGAATGCACATACTGAGAGAGTATGTGAATATGCATTGAGTTATAACTTTCTTCTCATAAGGCACAGTTTCAACACTGTTCCTGTAACCAAAAGAGTGATATTCGGAGCACATTGAAAATTATGGCAAGAAGTGAAATGTCATCCAATAAAAAACAGAAAGAAGCAGTCAAAGAAACTGCTCTCTGACACGTCCATTCTTTTAACAAGGTTAAAGCTTACTCTACATTTCCCAGTTTGAAAGTCGGTCTTTGAGGGTTCTCTGAAGGGATAGTAAGTGGCAACCGGAAGCCTGTGTTGAGCAAGGAAATGTCTTCCATCGAAAATTGGAGAGAAGCTTTTTGCGCAACACTTTTGAGATGTTTGTATTCGTCTCATAGAGTTAAATCATCCTTTGGATTGAGCAGTTTGAAATCACTGTTTCTGTGGAATGTGAGAAAGGATATTTGGAAATGCGCTTTAGAATATGCTGAAAAAGTAATAACCTCAGAGAGAAAGCAGAAGGAAACTTTCTGTGGAACTGCCCTGTGTCACGTGAATTCTGCTCACAGAGTTAAGCTTCTCCTTTCATTGAGTAGTATCATAACACTGTTTTCATTTAGTCTGCGGAGGAATATTCAGGAGCATTTTGAGACTCATGGAGAGAAAGGAAACGTCTTCAGAAAAAAACTGGAGAGATGCTTTCTGAGAGGCTGCTTTCTGATGCGTGCATTCCACACACAAAAATATACCTTTCTTCTCCTAGAGGATTCCTGAATCTCTTTGGGGAAAAAGCTACCAAGAAACGTTCGGGAGTACAGGGACGGCTATGGTGAAAAAGGGAATATCCTCAGTCAAAAACTGGAAAGAAGATTTCTGTGAAACTGCTTTGTCTTAGGTATATTGATTCATCTCGTATAGTTAAAACTTTTCTTATATTACGCAGTTTGGAAACTCCGTCATGCACGGTTCCGCAAAGGGATATTCGGGAGCACATTCAGGCCTATGGTGAAAGAGAAGATATCTTCTGATAAAAGCTGGATAGAAGCTTTCTGAGAAACTACTTTGTGATGTATGCATTACACTCATGGAGCTTTACCTCTTTTCTCACAAGGCAGTGTTTGAGCACTCTTCCTGTGAAGCTGAAAAAGTGATATTTCGGAGCGCATTGAGGACTATGGTGAATAGTGAAATATACTGAAATAAAATCGAGGAAGAAGCATTCCAAGAATCTGCTCTCTGATATGTGCATTCAATTCACAAAGCTAATGCTTACTCTATTTTGTCCAGTTTCGAAACTCTGTCTTTGAAGTACCTGTGAAGTGATACTTAGTGACGCCTGGAGGCTTGTGGTGAGCAAGGAAACGTCTTCTGATGAAACACGTGGAGAAACTTTCTGAGCAACTGCTTTGTGATGTGTGTATTCATCTCATAGTGTTAAACCATTCTTTGGATTGAGAAGCTTGAAATGACTGTTTTTGTGGAATCTGAGGAAGGACACTGGGAACGATCCTTAGAATATGGAGAAAGAAATATCCTCAGGTAAAATCCAGAAGGAAGCTTTCTGTGAAACTGCTCTGTGTCACCTTAATTCCTCTTGCTCAGTTAAGCCACTGTTTTCATTGAGCAGTTTCCTAACCCTATGTATGTTTAGCATTTGATCGGGTATTCGAGAACACCTTGAGGCTAATGGTGTAAAAGGAAATATGTTCAGACAGAACGTGGAGAGAAACTTTCTGAGGAGCTGCTTTGTAATGTGTGCTTTCCACTCACAGAAATATACCTTTCTTCTCCTAGAGGATTCCAGAATCCCTTTTGGAGAAAAAGCTACAAAGGGACATTCGGGAGTACAGGGACAGAATTCTGAGGATTCTGTCAAGGGATAGTAGGTGGCATCTGGAGGCTTGTGTCGAGCAAGGAAATGTCTTCCATAGAATATTTGAGAGAAGCCTTCTGCCCAACTCTTTTGTGAAGTTCCTGCTCATCTCATAGAGTTAAATCATTATTTGGATTCCGTAGTTTGAAATCACTGTTTCTGTGGAATCTGAGATAGGAAATTTGGAAACGCTCTCTAGAATATCCTGAAAAAGAAATAACATCAGAAAGAAACAAGACGGAAGCTTTCTGTGAAACTGCTCTATGTCACATGAATTCCGCTCACACAGTTAAGCATCTCTTTTCAATGAGCAGTATCATAACACTGTTTTTGTTTTTTCTCCGAAGGGATATTCAGGAGCATTTTGACGCTTAGGGTGAGAAAGGAAACGTCTTCAGATAGAAACTGGAGAGAAGCTTTCTGAGGAGCTGCTTTGCGACATGTCCATTCCACTCACAGAATTCCACTCACAGAATGTTGGGTGCATTCTCCTCACAAAATGACGTTTGCATTCCACTCATCTTTCCTCTAGTAGAGGATTCCGGAATCCCTTTTGGAGAGAAAGCTACCAAGAGACATTAGGGAGTATAGGGATGGTTATGCTGAAAAAGGAAATATCCTTAGACAAAAACTGGAAAGAAGATTTCTGTGAAACTGTTTTGTGTTAGATATATTTATTCATCACGCATAGATAAAAGTTTTCTTATATTACACAGTTTGGAAACTCCGTTATGCAAGGATCCATGAGGGGACATTCGGAAGCACATTTAGGCCTACGGCGAAAGAGGAGATATCCTCAGATAAAAAGTGGAGAGAAAATTTCTGAGAAACGACTTTGTGATGTATGCATTCCACTCAGGGAGTTATACCTCTTTTTTCACAAGGCAGTGTTTGAACACAGTTTCTGTGAAAACGAAAAAGTGATATTTGGGAGCGCATTGAGGACTATGGCGAATAGTGAAATATACTGAAATAAAATCGAAAAAGAAGTGTTCCAAGAATCTGCTCTCTGATGTGTGCATTCACTTCACAGAGTTAATGCTAACACTATGTTGCCCAGTTTTGAAACCCTGTCTTTGAAGAATCTGTGAAGGGATATTTAGTGACGCCAGGAAGCTTGTGGTGAGCAAGGAAGCATATTCCGATGAAACCTGCAGAGAAACTTTCTGACCAACTCCTTTGCGATGTGTGTATTCGTCCCAGAGTTAAACCGTTCTTTGGAATGTACAGCTTAAAATCATTGTTTTTGTGGAATCTGAGGAAGGACATTTCGAAATGATCCTTAGAACATGAAGAAAGAAATATTCTTCTCAGGGAAAATCCAGAAGGAATCTTTCTGAGAAACTGCTCTGTGTCGTCTTAATGTCTCTCACTCTGTTAAGCCCCTCTTTTCATTGAGCAGTTATCGAATCCTGTGTATGCTTACCGTGTGACGGGATATTAGGGAGCACTTTGAGGTTTACAGTGGAAAAGAAAATCTGTTCGGACCAAAAGTGGAGAGAAGCTTTCCAAGGAACTGCGTTGTGATGTGTGCATTCCACTCAAAGTGTTATACCTCACTTCTCATACAGCGTCGAGGAAACCCTTTTGGAGAAACAGGTACCATGGGGTATTCGGGAGCATGTTGGTGCCGATGGTGAAAAGGGAAATAGCATCAGACTAAAACTGGAAAAAGCTTTCTACGAAACTAATCTGTGATATGAGTAATCATCTCACATAGATAATGCTTTCTTTACATTACGCAGCTTGGATGCTGTCATGGACGGATCTATGAAGGGACCTTCGGAGTCACTTTGAGGAGTATGGCAAAAAATGAAATATCTTCAGAAAAACGGGATAGAAGTTCTCTGTGAATCTGTTTTTGATATGTTTATTCATCTCACATACATGAAGCTTTCTTTACATTGCGCAGCTTGGAACCTCCCTCGTTAATGGATCTGCGAAGGGATATTTGGGATCACATTCGGGCCTAGAGTGAAATAGGAAATATAGTCAGATCAAAACGGGAGAGAAGCTTTCTCAGAAACTGCTTGGTGACGTGTGCATTCCACTGAGAGAGTTATAACTTTCTTCTCATGAGGCACAATTGGAACACTGTTCCTGTTATACCAAAAGAGTGATATTCGTAGTATATTGAAGACTATGGCAAAATTGAAATGTGCAATAAAAAACAGTAAGAAGCATTCAAACAAACTGCTCTCTGACATGTTCTTTTTTACACAGGGTTAAATCTTACTCTACATTTCCCAGTTAGAAACTCGGTCTTTGAGGGTTCTGCAAAGGGATAGTACGTGGCAACTGGAGGCTTGTATCGAGCAAGGAAATGTCTTCCTTCGAATATTGGAAAGAAGCTTTCTGCACAACTCTTTTGTGAAGTTTCTGCTCATCTCATAGAGTTAAATCAGTCTTTGGATAGAGTAGTTTTAAATCACTGTTTCTGTGGAATCTGAGAAAGGACATTTGGAAACGCTCTTTAGAATATCCTGAAAAAGGAAAAACCTCAGAAAGAAACCAGAAGGAAGCTTTCTGTGAAACTGCTCTGTGTCACGTGAATTCTGCTCACACAGTTAAGCTTCTCTTTTCATTGAGCAGTATCATAACACTGTTTTTGTTTAGTCTGCGAAGGGATATTCAAGAGCGCTTTGAGGTTTACAGTGAGACAGGAAATGTCTTCAGATAGAAACTGGAGAGAAGCTTTTTTAGGAGCTGCTTTGTGACGTGTGCATTCCACTCACAGAATTCCACTCACAGAAAGACGTGTGCATTCCACTCACCTTTCTTCTCCTAGAGGATTCCGGAATCCCTTTTGGAGAAAAAGCTACCAAGACACATTCGAAGTATAGAGATGTCTATGGTGAAAAAGGAAATATCCTCAGACAAAAATTAGAAAGAAAATTTCTGTGAAACTGCTTTATGTTACAAATATTTATTCATCTCGCATAATTAAAACTTTTCTTATATTACACAGTTTGGAGACTCCATCATGCTCGGATCCACGAAGGGATATTCGAGAGCATATTCAGGACCATGGTGAAGGAGGAGATATCTTCAGATAGAAACTGGATAGAAGTTTTCTGAGAAACAAATTTGTGATGTGTGCATTCCCCTCAGGGAGTTTTTCCTTTTTTCTCACAACGCAGTGTTTGAACAATGTTCCTGTGAAACCAAAAATGTGATATTTTGGAGCGCACTCAGGACTATGGCGAATAGTGATATATACTGAAATAAAATCGGGGAAGAAGCGTCCCAAGAATCTGCTTTCTGATAAGTGCATTCACTTCACAGGGTTAATGCTTACTTTATGTTGACCAGTTATGAAACTCTGTCTCTGAAGAATCCGTGAAGAGATATATAGTGATGCACGAAGGCTTGTTATTACCAAGGAAACGTCTTCGGATGAAACCTGCAGAGAAATTTTCTGAGCAACTGCTTTACAGTGTGTGTATTCGTCTCATAGAGTTAAACCATTCTTTTGACTGAACAGCTTGACGTCACTGTTTTCGTGGAATCTGAGGAAGGACATTTGGGAACGATCCTTAGAACATGGAGAAAGAAATATCTTCAGGTAAAATCCAGATGGAAGCTTTCTGTGAAACTGCTCTGTGTCATCTTAATTCCTCTCGCTCAGTTAAGCCTCTCTTTTCATTGAGCAGTTTTCTAAACCTGTGTATGTTTACCATGTGACGGGATATTCGGGAGCACTTTGAGGCTTGCAGTGAAAAAGGAAATATGTTTACGGCGAAGCTGGAGAGAGGCTTTCCGAGGAACTGCTTTCAGATGTGTGCATTCCATTCACAGTGTTATACCTCTCTTCTCATACACAGTCAGGGAAACCCCTTTGGAGAAATGGTACCAAGTGATATTCGGGAGCATGTTGATGCCAATGGTGAAAAGGGAAATAGCCTCAGACAAAAACTGGAAAGAATTTTCTAGGAAACGACTCTGTGATATATGTAATCATCTGACATAGATTAAGCTTTCTTTACATTATGCTGCTTGGAAACTGTCATGGACGGATTCAGAAAGGGACCTTCGGGAGAACATACAGGACTATCATGAAAAAGGAAATATCTTCAGTAAAAACTGGAAAGAAGATTTCTGTGAATCTGCTTGGTGCTATGTGTATTCACCTCAAATACGTGAAGCTTTCTTTACATTATGCAGCTTGGAAAATACCTCCAGCATGGATCCGTGGAGTTATATTTTGGGATCACATTCAGGCCCATGGTGAAATAGGAAATATAGTCAGATAAGAACGGGAGAGAAGCTTCCTGAGAAACTGTTTGGTGACATGTTCATTCTACTCAGGAAGTTATAACTTTCTTCTCATAAGGCACAGTTTGAACACTGTTCCTGTAAAACCAAAAGAGAGATATTCGGAGCACATTGCAGATTATGCCAAAACGTGAAACGTCGTCCAGTAAAAAGAGGCTTGTGGTGAGCAAGGAAACGTTTTCTGATGAAACCTGCAGAGAAACTTTCTGAGCAACTGCTTTGCTTTGTGTGTATTCTTCTCATAGGGTTAAACCATTCTTTGGTTTGAGCAGATAGAAATCACTGTTTTTGTGGAATCTGAGGAAGGACATTTGGGAACAATCCTTAGAACATGGAGAAATAAATATCCTCAGGTAAAATCCAGAAGGAAGCTTTCTGTGAAAGTGCTCTGTGTCATCTCAATGGCTCTCACTCCAATAAGCCCCTCATTTCATTGAACGGTTTTCTAACCCTGTGTATGCTTAGCATGTGACAGGATATTCAGGAGCACTTTGAGGGTTATGGTGAAAAACGATATATGTTCCGACCAAAACTGGAGAGAAGCTTTCCGAGGAACTGCCTTGTGACGTGTGCATTCCACTCACAGTGTTATACCTCTCTACTAATAAAGCGTCGGGGAAACCCTTTTGGAGAAACAAGTACCAGGTGATATTCCAGAGCATGTTGTTGCCGATGGTGAAAAGGGAAATAGCCTCAGAATAAAACTGGAAAAGTTTTTCTAGGAAACTAATCTGTGATATGTGTAATCATCTCACATAGATAAAGGTTTCTTTACATTACACAGCTTGGAAGCTGTCAGGGACAGATGCACAGAGGGACTTTCGGGAGCACTTTGAGGACTATGGTGAAAAATGAAATATCTTCAGATCATAGCGGGAAAGAAGCTTTCTGTGAATCTGTTTTTGCTATGCTTATTCATCTCACATAGATGAAGCTTTCTTTACATAACACAGCTTGAAATCTCCCTCGTGGATAGATCCGTGAAGGGACATTTGGGATCACATTCGGAGCTATAGTGAAACAGGAAATATAGTCAGATCAAAACGGAGAGAAGCTTTCTGAGAAACTGCTTGGTGACGTGTGCATTCCACTCAGGGAGTTATAACTTTCTTCTCATAAGGCACAATTTGAACACTGTTCCTGTAAAACCAAAAGAGTGATATTCGGAGCACATTGAAGACTATGGCAAAATTGAAATGCCCAATAAAAAACAGAAGGAAGGACTCGAAGAAAATGCTCTCTGACATATCCGTTTTTAAACTGGGTTAAAGCTTAGTCTACATTTCCCAGTTTGAAAGTCGGTCTTTCAGGGTTCTGCGAAGTGATAGTAAGTGGCAACTGGAGGCCTGTGTCGAGAAAGGAAATGTCTTCCATCGAATATTTGAGACAAGCTTTCTGCGCAACTGTTTTGAGAAGTTTGGGCTCATCTCATAGAGTTATATCATTCTTTGGATTGAGTAGTTTGAAATCACTGTTTCTGTGGAATCTAAGAAAGAATATTTGAAAACACTCCTTAGAATATCCTGCAAAAGAAATAACCTCAGAGAGAAACCAGAAGGAAGCTTTCTGTCAAACTGCCCTGTGTCCGGTGAATTCCGCTCACACAGTTCATCTTCTCTTTTCATTGAGCAGTATCATAACACTGTTTTTGTTTAGTCTGCAATGGGATATTCAGAAGCGCTTTCAGGCTTACATTGAAAAAGGAAATGTCTTCAGATAGAAAGTGGAGAGAAGCTTTCTGAGGAGCTGCTTTGTGACGTGTGCATTCCACCCACAGAATTTCACTCACAGAATGATGTGTGCATTCCAATCACCTTTCTTCTTCTAGAGGATTCAGGAAACCCTTTCGGAGAAAAAGCTACCAAGAGACATTCTGGAGTATAGGGATGGCTATGGTGAAAAAGGGAAAGTCCTCAGACAAAAACTGGAAAGAAGATTTCTGTGAAACTGCTTTGT
>NC_045450.1:30775451-30833399 GCF_002776525.5 Piliocolobus tephrosceles | reverse complement strand
GGAATCCCTTTTGGAGAAGAAGCTACCAAGAGACATTCAGAAGTATACGGATGGCTATGG
This sequence comes from Piliocolobus tephrosceles, assembly GCF_002776525.5. Taxonomy (NCBI): domain Eukaryota; kingdom Metazoa; phylum Chordata; class Mammalia; order Primates; family Cercopithecidae; genus Piliocolobus; species Piliocolobus tephrosceles. The sequence continues at coordinate 30,833,339 of NC_045450.1, read as the reverse complement.
TGAAAAAGGAAATATCCTCAGAAAAAAACTGGAAAGAAGATTTCTGTGAAACTGCTTTGTGTTACGTATGTTTATTCATCTCGCATAGTTAAAACTTTTATTATATTACGCAGTTTGAAAACTCGTCTTGCACGGATCCGTGAAGGCACTTTCGGGAGCACATTCAGGACTACAGTGAAAGAGGAGATATCTTCAGATAAAAATTGGATAGAAGCTTTCTGTGAAAAGACTTTGGGATGTATGCATTCCAATCAGGGAGTTATATCTCTTTTCTCACAAGGCAGTGTTTGAACACTGTTTCTGTGCAACCGAAAAAGTGATATTTCGGAACACATTGAGGACTATGGCAAATAGTGAAATATAATGAAATAAAATCGAGGAAGAAGCCTTCCAAGAATCTGCTCTCTGATATGTGCATTCACTTCACAGGCTTAATGCTTACTCTATGTTACCCAGTTTCGAAACTCTGTCTTTGGAGAATCTGTGAAGGGATATTTACTGATGCCCAGAGGTTTGTGCTGAGCAAGGAAACGTCTTCTGATGAAATCTGCAGAGAAACTTTCTGACTAAATGCTTTTTGATGTGTGTATTCGTCTCACAGAGTTAAACCGTTCTTTGGATTGAACAGCTTGAAATCACTGTTTTTGTGGAATCTGAGGAAGAACATTTGGGAACAATCCTTAGAACATGGAGAAAGAAATATCGTCAGGTAAAATCCAGAAGGAAGCTTGTTGTGAAACTGCTCTGTGTCGTCTTAAAGGCTCTCACTCAGTTAAGCCACTCTTTTCATTGACCAGCTTTTTAACACTGTGTATGCTTAGCATGTGATGGGATATTCGTGAGCACTTCGAGGCTTACAGAGAAAAAGGAAATATGTTCAGACCAAAACTGCAGAGAAGCTTTCTGAGGAACTGCCTTGTGACGTGTGCATTCCACTCACAGTGTTATACCTCTCTTCTCATACAGCGTCATGGAATCCCTTTTGGAGAAACAGGTAACAAGTGATATTCGGGAGCATGTTGATGACGATGGTGAAAAGGGAAATATCCTCAGATTATAACTGGTAAAACCTTTCCAGGAAACTAATCTGTGATATGTGTAATCGTCTCACATAGATAATGGTTTCTTTACATTACGCAGCTTGGAAACTGTCATGGAAGAATCCACGAAGGGATCTTCGGGAGCACTTTGAGGACTATGGTGAAAAACGAAACATCTTCAGAAAAAAACCGGAAAGGAGCTTTCTGTGAATCTCCTTTTTGCTATGTTTATTCATCTCACATAGATGAAGCTGTCTTTACATTACACCGCTTGTAAACTTCCTCATGGAAGGGTCTGTGAAGGGGTATTTGGGATCACATTCGGGCCTATAGTGAAATAGGAAATATAGTCAGATCAAAACGGGAGAGAAGCATTCTGATAAACTGCTTGGTGACGTGTGCATTGCACTCAGGGAGTTATAACTTTCTTCTCAAAAGTCAAAATTTGAACACTGTTCCTGTAAAACCAAAAGAGTGATATTTTGAGCACATTGAAGACTATGGTAAAATTGAAATGTCCAATAAAAAACAGAAAAAAGCACTCGACGAAACTGCTCTCTGACATGTCCATTTTTCCTCAGGGTTAAAGCTTACTCTACATTTCCCAGTTTGAAAGTCAGTCTTTGAGAATTCTGCGAAGGATTAGAAAGTGGCAACCAGAGGCCTGTGTTGAGCAAGGAAATGTCTTCCTTCTAAAATTGGAGAGAAGCTTTCTGTGCAACTATTTTGTGTAGTTTGTATTCATCTCATAGAGTTAAATCATTCTTTGGATTCAGCAGTTTGAAATCACTGTTTCTGTGGAATCTGAGACAGGACATTTGGAAACGCTCTTTAGAATATCCTGAAAAAGAAAAAACCTCAGAGAGAAACCATAAGAAAACCTTCTGTGAAACTGCTCTGTGTCACATGAAATCTCCTCACAAATCTAAGCTGCTCTTTTCATTGGACAGCATCATAGAACTGTATTTGTTTAGTCTGAGAAGGTATATTCAGCAGTGCTTTGAGACTCATGGTGAGAAGGGAAACATCTTCAGACAGAAACGGGAGAGAAGCTTTCTGAGGAGCTGCTTTGTGACGTGTGCATTCCACTCACAGAAATATACCTTTCTTCTCAGAGAGGATTCTGGATCCCTTTTGGAGAAAAAGCTACCAAGAGACATTTGGGAGTATGGGGACGGCTATGGTGAAAAAGTAAATATCCTCAGACAAAAACTGGAAAGAAGATTTCTGTGAAACTGCTTTGTTTAAAACATATTTATTAATCTCGCATAGTTAAAACTTTTCTTATATTAGTTTGGAAACTCTGTCATGCACAGATCCGTGAAGGGACATTCAGGAGCATATTCAGGCCTATGGTGAAAGAGAAGGTATCTTCAGACAAAAACTGGATAGAAGCTTTCTTAAAAACTTCTTTGTGATGTATGCATTCCACTCAGGGATTTATACCTCTTTTCTCACAAGGCACTGTTTGAACACTGTTCCCGTGAAACCAAAAAAAGTGATATTTAGGAGCGCATTGAGCACTATGCCGAATATTGAAATATACTGAAATAAAATCGAGGAAGAAGCATTCCAAGAATCTGCTCTCTGATATGGGCATTCATTTCAGAAAGTTAATGCTTACTCTATGTTGCCCACTTTCGAAACTCTGTCTTCCAAGAATCTGTGAGGTGTTTTGTAGTGACGCCCGAGGCTTGTGGTGAGCCAGGAAATGTCTTCCGATGAAACCTGGAGAGAAACTTTCTTAGCAACTGCTTTGCAATGTGTGTATTCGTCTCATAGAGGTAAATCATTGTTTGGATTGAGCAGCTTGAAATAATTGTTTTTGTAGAATCTGAGGAAGGACATTGTGAACGATCTTTAGAATACGGGGGAAGAAATATCCTCAGGGAAAATCCAGAAGGAAGCGTTCTGTGAAACTGCTCTGTGTCGCCTTAATTCCTCTCACTCAGTTAAACCAATCTTTTCATGGAGCAGTTTATTAACCCTGTGTATGTTTAGCATGTGATGGGATATTTGGGAGCACATTGATGCTTATGGTGAAAAAGGAAATATGTTCCAACCGATACTGGGAGAAGATTTCTGAGGAACTGCTTTGTGACGTGTGCATTTCACTCACAGTGTTATACCTCTCTTCTCATACAGCCTCGGGGAAACCCTTTTGGAGAAACAGGTACCAAGTGATATTCGGCAGCATGTTGATGCCGATGGTGAAAAGGGAAATAGCCTCAGACAAAACCTGGAAAGAAGCTTTCTAGGAAACTACTCTGTGATATGTGTAATCATCTCACGTAGACAAAGGTTTCATTACATTACACAGGTTGGAAATGGTCATGGACGGATCCAGGAAGGGACATTCAGGAGCACATTCAGGACTATGGTGAAAAAGGAAATATCTTCAGATAAAAATTGGAAAGAAGCTTTCTGTGAATCTGATTTTGCTATGTTTATTCTTCTCATATAGATGAATCTTTCTTTACATTACGCAGCTTGGAAACTCCCTCATGGATGGATTCACGAAGGGATATTTGGGATGACATATGGGCCTATGGTGAAATAGGAAATATAGTGAGATAAAAACTGGAGAGAAGCTTTCTGAGAAACTGGTTGGTGTTGTGTGCATTACACTCAGAGAGCTATAACTTTCTTCTCATAAGGCACAGTTTGAACACTGTTCCTGTAAAATTAAAGAGTGATATTCGGAGCACATTGAAGACTATGGAAAAAAGTGAAATGTCGCCCAATAAAAACAGAAAGAAGGACTTGAAGAAACTACTCTCTGACAAGTCCATTCTTTTCACATGGTTAAATCTTACTCTACGTTTCCCAGTTTGAAAGTCTGTCTCTGAGGGTTCTGCAAAGGGATAGTAAGTGGCAACCAGAGGTCTGTGTCGAACAAGGAAATGTCTTCCTTCTAAAATTGGAGAGAAGCTTTCTGCACAACTCTTTTGTGATGTTTGTATTCATGTCATAGAGTTAAGTCATTCTTTGAATTGAGCAGTTTACAATCACTGTTTCTGTGGAATCTGAGAAAAGACATTTGGAAACGCTCTTTAGAATATCCTGAAAAAGAAATAACCTCTGAGAAAAACCAGAAGGAAGCTTTCTGTGAGACTGCTCTGTGTCATGTGAATTCCACTCACACATTTAACCTTCTCTTTTCATTGACCAGTATCGTAACACTGTTTTTGTTTAATCCACGAAGGGATATTGTGGAGCACTTTGAGGCTTATGGTGAGAAAGGAAACATCTTCCGATAGAAACTGGAGAGAAGCCTTCTAAGGAGCTGGTTTGTGACGTGTGCATGTGACTCACAGAAATATACCTTTCTTCTCCTAGAAGATTCTGGAATCCCTTTTGGAGAAAGAGCCACCAAGAGACATTCGTGTGTATATGGAAGGCTATGGTAAAAAAGTATATATCCTCAGCCAAAAACTGAACAGAAGATATATGTGAAACTGCTTTGTGTTGGATATATTTGTTCATCTCACATTGTTAAAACTTTTCTTATATTACGCAATTTGGAAATTCCATCATGCACGGATCCACGAAGGGACATTCAAGAGCACATTCAGGCCTACGGTGAAAGAGAAGGTATCCTCAGATAAAAACTGGAAAGAAGCTTTCTAAGAAACTCCTTTGTGATGTAGGCATTCCACTCAGGGAGTTATACCTTGGTTCTCACAAGGTAGTGCTTGAACACTATTTCTGTTGAAATGGAAAATGTGATATTTCAGAGTGGAATGTGGACTATGGTGAATAGGGAATATACTGAAATAGAATCGAAAATTAGGTGTTCCAAGAACCTGCTCTCTGATATGTGCATTCACTTCACAGAGTTAATGCTTACTCTATGTTGCTGAGTTTCAAAACTCTCTTTTTGAAGAATCTGTGAAGGTATATTCAGTGACATCCGGAGGGTTCTGGGGAGCAAGGAAACGTCTTCCGATGAAACCTGCAGAGAAACATTCTGAGCAACTGCTTTGCAATGTGTGTATTCGTCTTATAGAGTTAAACCATTATTTGGATTCAGCAGCTTGAAATCACTGTTTTTGGGGCATCTGAGGAAGGACATTTGGGAACGATCCTTAGAATATGGAGAAAGATATGTCCTCAGGTAAAATCCAGAAGGAAGCTTTCTGTGAAACTGCTCTGTGTCATCTTAATTCCTCTCACTCAGGTAAGCCTCTCTTTTCATTGAGCAGTTTTCTCACCCTGTGTATGTTTAGCGTGTGATGGGATATTCGGGAGCACTTTGAGGCTTACAGTGAAAAAGGAAATATGCTCAGAACGAAACTCTAGAGAAGCTCTCCGAGGATCTGCATTGTGACGTGTGCATTCCACTCACAGTGTTATACCCCTCTCCTCATGCAGTGTCGGGGAAACCCTTTGGGAGAAACAGGTACCAAGTGATATTCGGCAGCATGTTAATGCAGATGGTGAAAAGGGAAATAGCCTCAGACAAAAACTGGAAAGAAGCTTTCTAGGAAACGACTCTGTGATATGTGTAATCACGTCACATCGATAAAGCTTTCTTTACATTACGCAGCTTGAAAATTTTCATGGACGGTTCCACGAAGTGACATTTGGGAGCAGACTCAGGACTACGGTGAAAAAGGAAATATCTTCATATAAAAACTGGAAAGAAGGTTTCTGTGAATCTGCTTTTTGCTATGTTTATTCATCTCACATAGATGAAGCTTCCTTTATGGTACACATCTTGGAAACTCCCTCGTGGATGGATCCACGAAGAGATATTTGGGATCACATTCAGGCCTATGTTGAAATAGGAAGTATAGTCAGATACAAACTGGAGAGAAGCTTTCTGAGAAACTGCTTCATGATGTGTGCATTCCACTCAGGGAATTATAACTTTCTTCTCATAAGGCACAGTTTGAACACTGTTCCTGTAAAACCAAAAGAGTGATATTCAGAGCATACTGAAGACTATAGTAAAAAGTGATATGTCGTCGAGTAAAAAACAGAAAGAAGCAGTCAAAGAAACTGCTCTCTGACATGTCCATTCTTATCAGAGGGTTAAAGCTCACTCTACATTTCCCAGTTTGAATGTCGGTGTTTGAGGGTTCTGCAAAGGGATAGTAAGTGGCAACCAGAGGCCTGTGTTGAACAAGGAAATATCTTCCATCAAAAATCGGAGAGAATCTTTCTGTGTAACTCTTTTGAGATGTATGTATTCATCTAATAGAGTTACATCTTTATATGGATTGAGCAGTTTGAAGTCACTGTTTCTGTGGAATCTGAGAAAGGACAATTGGAAACGCTCTTTAGAATATCCTGAAAATAAATAACCTCAGAGAGAAACAAGAAGGAAGCTTTCTGTGAATCTGCTCTGTGCAACGTGAATTCCGCTCACACAGTTAAGCCTCTTTTCATTGAGCAGTATCATAACACTGTTTTTGTTTAGTCTGTGAAGGGATATTCAGAAGTACTTTGAGGCTTATGGTGAGAAAGAAAACGTCTTCAGATAGAAACTGGAGAGAAGCATTCTGAGGAGCTGCTTTGTGACGTGTGCATTCCACTCACAGAAGTATACATCTCTTCTCATAGAGGATTCCAGAATCCCTTTTGGAGAAAAAGCTACCAAGAGACATTAGGGAGTACAGGGTCGGCTGTGGTGAAAAAGGATATCCTCAGAAATAAACTGGAAAGAAGATTTCTGTAAATCTGCTTTGTGTTAGATACATTTATATTTGTCGCATAGTTAAAACTTTTCTCATATTACGCAGTTTGGAAAGTCCGTCTGGCATGGATCCGCAAAGGGACATTCGGGAGCACATTCAGGCTTACTGTGAAAGAGGAAATATTTTCATATTAAAACTGGATAGACACTTTCTGAGAAACTACCTTGTGATGTGTGCATTCCACTCAGGGATTCATACCTCTTTTCTCACAAGGCAGCGTTCGAACACTGTTCCTGTGAAACTGAAAAAGTAATATTTTGGGACTCATTGATGACTATGGGGAATACTGAAATATACTGAAATAAAATCGAGGAAGAAGCGTTCCAAGAATCTGCTCTCTGATGTGTGCTTTCACTTCAAAGAGGTAATACTTACTCTAGGTTGCCCATTTTCTATACTCTGTCCCTGAAGGATCTGTGAAGCGATATTTAGTGACACCCAGAGGCTTGTGGTGAGCAAGAAAACGGCTTCCGATGAAACCTGCAGAGAAACTTTGTGAGCAACTGCTTTGCGATGTGTGTATTCGTTTCCTAGAGTTCAATCATTCTTTGTATTGAGCAGCTTGAAATCACTGTTTTTGGGGCATCTGAGGAAGGACATTTGGGAACGATCCTTAGGATATGGAAAAAGTAATATGCTCAGGAAAAATCCAGTAGGAAGCTTTCTGTGAAACTGCTCTCTGTCGTCTTAATTCCTGTCGCTCAGTTAAGCCTCTCTTTCCAGTGAGCAGTTTTCTAACCCTGTGCATGTTTAACGTTTGATGGGATATTTGGTAGCACTCTGAGGCTTACGGTGAAAAAGGGAATATGTTCAGACCGAAATTGCAGAGAAGCTTTCCGAGGAACTGCTTTCTGACGTGTGCATTCCATTCACAGTCTTATACCTCTCTTCTCATACAGTGTGGGGAAACCTTTTTGGAGGAAAGGTGCCTAGTGATATTTGGGAGCATGTTGATGCCGATGGTGAAAAGGGAAATAGCCTCAGACAAAAACAGGAAAGAAGCTTTCTAGGAAACTACTCTGTGATATGTGTAATCATGTCACAGAAATAAAGCTTTCTTTACATTACACAGCTTGGAAACTGTCATGGACGGATCCACGAAAGGATCTTCTGGAGAACATTCAGGACTATGGAGGAAAACGAAATACCTTCAGCTAAAAAGTGGAAAGAAGATTTCTGTGTATCTACTTTTTGCTATATTTGTTCATCTCACATCATTGAAGTTTGTTTACATTAGGCAGCTTGGAAACTTCCTCGTGGATGGATCTGCGTAGGGATATTTGGGATCACATTCAGGCCTAAGGTGAAATAGGAAATATAGCCAGTTAAAAACTGGAGAGAAGCTTTATGAGAAACTGCCTTCTGATATGTGCATTCCACGCAGGAAGTTATAACTTTCTTCTCATAAGACACAGTTTGAACACTGTTCCATTAAAACCAAAAAAGTGATATTCAGAGCACATTGAAGACTATGGCAAAAAAGTGACATATCCAATAAAAAACAGAAAGAAGCACTGGAAGAAACTACTCTCTGACATTTCCGTTCTTCTCACAGGGTTAAAGCTTACTCTACATTTTCAAGTATGAAAGTTGGACTTTGAGGGTTCTGCGAAGGGATTGTAAGTGGCATCCGGAGGCCTGTGTCAAGCAAGGAATTGTCTTCCAACGAAAATTGGAGAGAAGTTTTGTGTGCAACTCTTTTGTGATGCTTGTGTTCATCTCAAAGAGTTAAATCCTTCTTTGGATTGAATAGTTTGAAAACACTGTTTCTGTGGAATCTGAGAAAGGACATTTGAAAACGCTTTTTAGAATATTCTGAAAAAAAAAATCCTCAGAGAGAATCCAGAAAGAATCTTTGTTTGAAACTGCTCTGTGTCTCGTGAATTCCACTCATACAGTAAAGCTTCTCTGTTCATTGAGCAGTATCATAACACTGTTTTTGTTTAGGCGGCGAAGGGATATTCAGGAGGGCTTTGAGGCTTACCATGCGAAAGGGAATGTCTTCAGATAGAAACTGGATAGAAGCTTTCCGAGGAGCTTCTTTGTGACGTGTGCATTCCACTCACAGAAATATACCATTAATCTCCTACAGGATTCCAGAATCCCTTTTGGAGAAAAAGCTACCAAGAGACATTCGGGCGTATAGGGACTGCTATGGTGAAAAAGGAATTATCCTCACACAAAAACTGGAAAGAAGATTTCTGTGAAACTCCTTTTTGTTAGATATGTTCATTCATCGCACATGGTTAAAACTTGAATTATATTACATAGTTTGGAAACTCCATCATGCACGCATCCACAGAGGGCCATTCAGGAGAACATTCAGGCCTACGTTGAAACAGGAGATATCTTCAGAAAAAAACTGGATAGAAGCTTTCTGAGAAACTACTTTGTAATGTATGCATTCCACTCAGGTATTTATACGTCTTTTCTCACAAGGCAGTGTTTGAACACTGTTCCTGTGAAACCGAAAAAGTGATAGTTCGGTACTCATTGAGGACTATGGTGAATAGTGAAATATATTGAAATATAATTGAGGAAGAAGCATTCCCAGAATCTGCTCTCTGATATCTCTCTGATATGTGAATTCACTTCACAGAGTTAATGCTTACTCTATGTTGCCCAGCTACGAAACTCTGTCTTTGAAGAATCTGTGAAGGGATATTTAGTGACGTCCAGAGGCTGGTGGTGAGCGAGCAAACGTCTTCCAATGAAACCTGCAGAGAAACCTTCTGAGCAACTGCTTTGCAATGTGTGTATTCGTCTCATAGAGTTAAACCATTCTTTGGCTTGAGCAGCTTGAAATCACTTTTTTGTGAAATCTGAGAAAGGACATTTGGGAACGATCCTTAGAATATGGAGAAAAAAAAATCCTCAGGTAATATCCAGAAGGAAGCTTTCTGTGAAACGGCTCTGTGTCGTCTTACTTCCTCTCACTCAGTTAAGCCACCCTTTTCATTGAGCAGTTTTCTAACCCTGTGTATGTTTAGCATATGTTGGGGTATTTGAGAACACCTTGAGGCTAACGATGTAAAAGGAAATATGTTCAGACAGAAAGTGGAGAGAAGCTTTCTGGGGATCTGCTTTGTGACGTGTGCATTCCACTCACAGTGTTATACCTCTCTCCTCATACAGCGTCCGGGAAACCCTTTTGAAGAAACAGTTACCAAGTGATATTCGGGAGGATGTTGATGCCGATGGTGAAAAGGGAAATAGCCTCAGATAAAAACTGGAAAGAAGCTTTCTGGGAAACTACTCTATGATATGTGCAATCATATCACATAGATAAAGCTTTCCTTACATTACACAGCTTGGGAACTGTCATGCACGGATCCACAATGGGATTTTCGGGAGCACATTCAGGACAATGGAGAAAAGAAAATATCTTCAGATAAGAACTGGAAAGAAGCTGTCTGTGAATCTGCTTTTTGCTATATTTGTTCATCTCACATAGTTGAAGCTTCCTTAACATTATGCGGCTTGGAAACTCACTCGTGGATGGATCTGCGAAGGGATATTTGGGATCACATTCGGGCATATGGTGAAATAGGAAATATAGTCAGATAAAAACTGGAGAGAAGCTTTCTGAGAAACTGCTTGGTGATGTGTGCATTCCAGTCAGGGAGGTATAACTTTCTTCTCATAAGGCAGTTTGAACACTTTTTCTGTAAAACGAAAAGAGTGATATTTGAAGCACATTGAAGATTATGGCAAAAAGTGAAATGTCGTCCAATAAAAAAGAGAAAGAAGCACTCGAAGAAACTGCTCACTGACATGTCCATTCTTTTCACAGGGTTAAAGCTTACTCTACATTTCACAGTTGGAAATTCGGTGTTTGAGCATTCTGCGATGGGATAGTAAGTGGCAACTGGAGGCCTGTGTCAAGCAAGGAAACGTCTTCCATCGAAAAATGGAGAGAAACTTTCTTTGCAACTGTTTTGTGATGTTTGCATTCACCTCATAGAGATAAATCATTCTTCAGATTGAGCAGTTTGAAATCACTGCTTCTGTGGAATCTGAGAAAGGACATTTGGAAACACTCTTTAGAATATCCTAAAAAAGAAATAACCTCAAAGAGAAACCAGAAAGAAGCGTTCTGTGAAACAGCTCTGTGTCACCTGAATTCCACTCACATAGTTAAGCTTCTCTTATCATTGAGCAGTATCATAACACTGTCTTTGTTTTGTCTGTGAGGGGATATTCAGGAGCACTTTGAGGCTGATGATGAGAAACAAAACGTCTTCAGAGAGAAACTGAAGAGAAGCTTTCTGGGGAGCTGCTTTGTGACGCATGCATTTCACTCACAGAAATATACCTTTCTTCTCTGAGGATTCCAAAATCCCTTTTGGAACAGGAGCTACCAAGAGATATTCAGGAGTATAAGTAGGGCTTTGGTGAAAAGGAAATATCCTCAGACAGAAACTGGAAAGAAGATTTCTGTGAAACTGCTTTGTGTTAGATATATTTAATCATCTCGCATAGTTAAAATTTTTCTGATATTACGTGGTTTGGAAACTCCATTATGCTCGGATCCATGAAGGGACATTCAGGAACACATTCAGGCCTACGGTGAAACTACTTTATGATGTATGCATTCCACTCAGGGAGTTATACCTCTTTTCTCGCAAGGCAGTGTTTGAGCACTGTTCCTGTGAACCCGAAAAGGTGATATTTTGGAGTGCATTGACGACTATGGCGAATAGTGAAATATACCGAAATTAAATCGAGGAGGAAGCGTTCCAAGAATCTGCACTCTGATATGCGCATTCACTTCACAGGGTTAATGCTTACTCTATGTTGCCCAGTTTCGAAACTCTGTCTTTGAACAATCTGTGCAGGGATACTTAGTGACGCCTGGAGACTTGTGGTGAGCAAGGAAACATCTTCCAATGAAACCTGCAGAGAAACTTTCTGAGCATCTGCTTTGTGAGGTGTGTAGTCGTCTCCTAGAGTTAAACCATTCCTTGGATTCAGCAGCTTGAAATCACTGTTTTTGTGGCATCTGAGGAAGGACATTTGGGAGTGATCCTTAAAATGTAGAGAAAGAAATATCCTCAGGTAAAATCCAGAAGGAAACTTTCTATGAAACTGCTCTGTGTTGTCTTAATTCCTCCCACTCAGTTAAGCCTCTCTTTTCATTGACCAGTTTTCTAACCCTGTGTATATTTAGCATGTGATGGGATATCAGGAGCACTTTGAGGCTTACGATGAAAAAGAAATATGTTCAAAACGAAACTGGAGAGAAAATTTCCGAGGAACTGCTTTGTGACATGTGCATTCCATTCACAGTGTTATACCTCACTTCTCATACAGCGTAGGGGAAACCCTTTTGGAGAAACAGTTACCAAGTGATATTTGGGAGCATGTTGATGCCGATGATTAAAAGGGAAATAGCCTCAGACCACAACTAGTAGGAAACTACTCTGTGATATATGTAATCTTCTCACATAGATAAAGCTTTCTTTACATTACTCATCTTGGAAGCTGTCATGTACGGATTCACGAAGAGACATTTGGGAGCACATTCAGGAGTATGGCGAAGAAGTGAATATCTTCACATAAAACTGGAAAGCAGCTTTCCGTGAATCTGCTTTTTGCTATGTTTATAGATGAAGCTTTCTTTTCATTATGCAGCTTGGAAACTCCCTCATGGATGGATCTATGAAGGGATATTTGGGATCACATTCGGGCCTATGGTGAAATAGGAAATATAGTCAGATAAAAACTGGAGAGGAGCTTTCTGAGAAACTGCTTGGTGATGTGTGCATTCCACTCAGAGAGTTATAACTTTCTTCTCATAAGACTCAGTTTGAACACAGTTCCTGTAAAACCAAAAGAGTGATATTCAGAGTACATTGAAGACTATGGCAAAAAGTGAAATGTCGTCCAGTAAAAAACAGAAAGAAGCACTCAAAGAAACTGCTCCCTGACATGTCCATTCTTTTCACAGGGATAAATCTTACCTTACATTTCCGAGTTTGAATGTCAGTCTTTGAGAGTTCTGCGAAGGAATATTAAGTGGCAACCGGAGGCCTGTGTCGAGCAAGGAAATGTCTTCCATCGAAAATCGGAGAGAATCTTTCTGTGCAACTCTTTTGAGTTGTATGTATTCATCTCATAGAGTTAAAACGTTGTTTGGATTGAGCAGTTTGAAATCACTCTTTCTGTGGAATTTGAGAAAGGACATTTGGAAACGCTCTCTAGTATATACTGAAAAAGGGATATCCTCAGATGGAAACCAGAAGGAAGCTTTCTGTGAAACTGCTCTGTGTCACCTGAATTCTGCTCACACAGTTAAGCTTCCCTTTTCATAGAGCAGTATCAGAACACTGTTTTTTTTAGTCTGTGAAGGGATAATCAGGAGTGCTTTGAGGTTTGCAGTGAGAAAGGAAACGTCTTTAGATTGAAACTGGAGACAAGCCCTCTGAGGAGCTGCTTTGTGGCGTGTGTGTTCCACTCACCGAAATATACTCTTGCTCTCATGGAGGATTCCAGAATCCCTTTCGGATAAAACGCTACCAAGAGCCATTCAGGAGTATAGGGATGGCTATGGTGAAAAGGAAATATCCTCAGACAAAAACTGGAAAAAAGATTTCTGTGAAATTGCTTTGTGTTAAATATATTTCTTCATCTCGCATAGTTAAAACTTTTCTTATATTAGGCAGTTTGTTAACTCCATCATGCACTGATCCACGAAGGGACATTCAACAGCACATTCAGGCCTACGGTGAAAGAGGAGATATCTTCAGATAAAAACTGGATAGAAGCTTTCTGAGAAAGAAGTTTGTGATGTATGCATTCAACTCAGGGAGTTATACCTCTTTTCTCACAAAGAAGGGTTTGAACAATGTTCCTGTGAAACCGAAAAAGTGATATTTCGGAGTGCAATGAAGACTATGGTGAATAGTGAAATATGCTGAAATAAAATCAGGAAGAAGCATTCCAAGAATCTGCTCTCTGATATGTGCATTCACTTCACAGTGTTAATGCTTATTCTATGTTACCCAGTTTCAAAACTCTCTCTTTGAAGAATCTGAGAAGGGATATTTAGTGACGCACGGAGGCTTGTGGTGAGCAAGGAAACGTCTTCCGATGAAACGTGCAGAGAAGCTTTCTGAGCAACTGCTTTGTGATGTGTGTATTCGTTTCCTAGAGTTAAATGATTCTTTTGGTTGAGCAGCTTGAAATCACTGTTTTTGTGGCATCTGAGTAAGGACATTTGGGAGCGATTCTTAGAATACGGAGAACGAAATATCCTCAGGTAAAATCCAGAAGGAAGATTTCTGTGAAACTGCTCTGTGTCATCTTAATTCCTCTTGCTCAGTTAAGTCTCTCTCTTCAATGAGCAGTTTTCAAACCCTGTGGATGTTTACCGTGTGATGGGATATTCAGGTGCACTTTGAGGTTTACTCTGAAAAAGGAAATATGTTTATACCGAAGCTGGAGAGAGGCTTTCCGAAGAACTGCTTTGTGACGTGTGCATTCCATTTACAGTGTTATACCTCTCTTCCCATACAGCGTCGGGGAAACCCTTTTGGAGAAATGGTACCAAGTGATATTCGGGAGCATGTTGATGCCGATGGTGAAAAGGGAAATAGCCTGAGACAAAAACTGGAAAGAAGTTTCTCAGAAACTACTCTGTGATATATGTAATCATCTGATATAGATTAAGCTTTCTTTACATTATGCAGCTTGGAAACTGTCATGGACGGATCCAGGAAGGGACCCTCGGAAGCACATACAGGACTATGGTGAAAAAGGAAATATCTTCATATAAAAACTGGAAAGAAGGTTTCTGTGAATCTTCTTTTTGCTATGTTTACTCATCTCACATAGATGAAGCTTTCTTTACATTGCGTGGCTGGGAAACTCACTGGTGGATGGATCCGTGAAGAGATTTTTGGGATGACATTCGGGTCTATGGTGAAATAGGAAATATACCCAGATAAAAACTGGAGAGAAGCTTTCTGAGAAACTGCTTGGTTATATAAGTATTCCACTCAGGAAGTTATAACTTTCTTCTCATAAGACACAGTTGGAACACTGTTCCTGTAAAACCAAAAGAATGATATTCGGAGCACATTGAAGATTATGGCAAGAAGTGAAATGTTGTCCAATAAAATAACAGAAAGAAGCACTGGAAGAAACTCCTCTCTGACATGTCCATTCTTTTCACAGTGTTAAAGCTTCCTCTACATTTCCAAGTATGAAAGTCGGTCTTTGAGGGTTCTGTGAAGGTATAGTAAGTGGCAACTGGAGATCGGTGTTAAGCAAGGAAATGTCTTCCATCGAAAATTGGAGAGAAGCTTTCTCCGCAACTCTTTTGTGATGTTTGTATTCAACTCATAGAGTTAAATCTTTCTTGGGATTGAGCAGTTTGAAACCACTGTTTCCCTAGAATCTGAGAAAGGAAAATTGAAAACACTTTTTAGAATATCCTGAAAAGGAAATAACCTCAGAGAGAAACAACAAGGAAGCTTTCTGTGAGACTGCTCTGTGTCACGTGAATTCCGCTCACACAGTTAAGCTTCTCTTTTCATTGGGGAGTATCATAACACTGTTTTCGTTTAGTCTGAGAGGGGATATTCAGGAGCTCTTTGAGACTCACGGTAAGAAGGGAAACGTCTTCAGATAGAAACTGGAGAGAAGCTTTCTGAGGAGCTGCTTCGTCACATGTGCATTCCACTCAGAGAAATATACCTTTCTTCTCCTAGAGGATTCCGGAATTTCTTTTGTAGGAAAAGCTACCAAGAGACATTCAGGAGTATAGGTATAGCTCTAGTGAAAAAGGAAATATCCTCAGACAAAAACTGGAACGAATATATCTGTGAACCTGCTTTGTGTTAGATATGTTTATTCATCTTGCTTGGTTAAAACTTTTCTTGTATTATGCAGTTTGTAAACTCTGTCATCCACGGATCCGCAAAGGGACATTCGGGAGCACATTCAGGCCTAAGGTGAAAGAGGAGATATCTTCAGATAAAAACTGGATAGAAGCTCTCTGAGAAAGTACTTTGTGACGCATGCATCCCACTCAGGATTTATACCTCTTTTCTCACAAGGCAGTGTTTGAACACTGCTCCTGTGAAATCGAAAAAGTGATATATACGAGCACATTGAGGACCATGGCGAATAGGAAAATATACTGAAATAAAATCGAGGAACAAGCATTCCAAGAATCTGCTCTCTGATATGTGCATTCACTTCACAAAGTTAATGCTTACTCTATGTTGCCCAGTCTCGCAACTCTGTCTTTGAAGGATCTGTGAAGGGATATTTAGTGACGCCCGTAGGCTTGTGGTGAGTGAGCAAACGTCTTCTGATGAAACTTGCAGGAAATATTTCTGAGCAACTGCTTCATGATGTGTGTATTCGTCTCATAGAGTTAAACCATTGTTGGATTGAGCAGCTTGAAATCACTCTTTTTGTGGAATCTGAGAAAGGACATATGGGAACGATCCTTAGAACAGGGAGAAAGAAATATGCTCAGGTAAAACCCAGAGGGAAGCTTTCTGTGAAACTGCTCTGTGTCGTCTTAATTCCTCTCACTCTGTTAAGCCTCTCTTTTCATTGAGCAGTTTTCTAACCCTGTGTATGTTTAGCGTGTGCTGAGATATTCGGGAACACTTTGAGGCTAACGGTGAAAAAGGAAATATGTTCAGACCCAATCTTGAGAGAAGCTTTCTGAGGAACTGCTTTGTGACTTGTGCATTCCACTCACTGTGTTATACCTCTCTTCACATACAGCGTCGGGGAAACCCTTTTGGAGAAACAGGTATCAAATGATATTTGGGAGCATGTTGATGCTGATGGTGAAAAGGGAAATAGCCTCAGACAAAAACTATAAAGAAGCTTTCTAGGAAACTACTCTGTGATATGTGTAATCATCTGACATAGATAAAGCTTTCTTTACATTAGGCAGCTTAGAAACTGTCATGGACGGATCCATGAATGAGCCTTCGGGAGCACATTCAGGGCTACGGTGGAAAAGGAAACATCTTCAGATAAAAACTGGAAAGAAGCTTTCTGTTAATCTGCTTTTGCTATGTTTATTCATCTCACATATGTGAAGCTTACTTTACCTTACACAGCTTGGAAACTCCCTCGTAGATGCATCCACGAAATCATATTTGGGATCACATTCAGGCCTATGTTTAAATAGAAAATGTATTCATTTAAAACGGGAGGGAACCTTTCTGGGAAACTGCTTGGTGACGTGTGGATTCCACTCAGGGAATTAATAATTTTCTTCTCATAAGGCACAATTTGAACACTGTTCCAGTAAAACCAAAAGAGTTGTATTCGGAGCACATTGAAGACTATGGCAAAATTGAAATGTCCAATACATAACAGACAGAAGCACTCGAAGACACTGCTCTCTGACATGTCCATGTTTACACAGCGTGAAATTTTACTCTATATTTCCCAGTTTGAAAATCGGTCTTCGAGGGTTCTGCGAAGGGATAGTAAGTGGCTACTGGAGGGCGCAACTCTTTTGTGAAGTTTGTGCTCATCTCATAGAGTTAAATAGTTCTTTGGATTGAGTAGTTTGAAATCACTGTTTCTGTGGAATCTGAGAAAGGACATTTGGAAATGCTCTTTAGAATATCCTGAAAAAGAAATAACCTCAGAGAAAAACCAGAAGGAAGCTTTCTGTGAAACTGCGTTGTGTCACGTGAATTCCGCTCTCACAGTTAAGCTTCTCTTTTCATAGAGCAGTATCATAACACTGTTTCAGTTTAGTCTGCGAAGGGATATTCAGGAGTGCTTTGAGGCTTACGGTGAGGAAGGAAACATCTTCACATAGAAACCCAAGAGAAACTTTCTGAGGAGCTGCTTTGTGACGTGTGCATTCCACTCACAGAATTCCATTCACAGAATGACCTGTGCATTCCACTCACAGAATGACGTTTGCATTTCACTCACCTTTGTTCTCCTAGGGGATTCCGGAATCCCTTTTGGAGAAACAGCTACCAAGAGACATTCTGGAGCATAGGGATGGCTATGGTGAAAAAGAAAATATCCTCAGACAAAACTGGAAAGAAAATTTCTGTGAAACTGCTTTGTGTTACATATGTTTATTCATCTCGCATAGTTAAAACTTTTCTTATATTACGCAGTTTGGAGACTCCATCATGCACGGATTCACGAACACACATTCAGGAGCACATTCAGGCCTATGGTGAAAGAGGACGTATCTTCAGAAAAGCAGTGGAGAGACGCTTTCTGAGAAAAGACTTTGTGATGCATTCATTCCACTCAGGGAGTTATACCTCTTTGCTCACAAGGCAGTGTTTTAACACTTTTCCTGTGAACCCGAAATATTGATATTTCGGAGCACATTGAGGACTAAGGTGAATAGTGATATGTACTAAAATAAAATCGCACAAGAAGCGTTCCAGGAATCTGCTGTCTGATATGTACATTCAATTCACAGAGTTAATGCTTACTTTAAGTTGCTCAGTTTTGAAACTCTGTCTTTGAATAATCTGTTGAGGGGTATTTAGTGATGCACGGAGGCTTCTGGTGAGCAAGGAAACGTTTTCCGAGAAAACATACAGAGAAACTTTTTGAGCCACTGCTTTGTGATGTGTGTATTCATCTCATAGAGTAAATCCATTCTTTCGATTGAGTAGCTTGAAATCACGGCTTTTCTGGAATCTGAGGAAGGACATTTGGTAATGATCTTTAGAACATGGAGAAAGAAATATCCTCATGTAAAATCCAGAAGGAAGCTTTCTTTGAAACTGCTCTGTGTCGTCTTAATGGCTCTCACTCCGTTAAGCCCCTCTTTCATTGAGCAGTTTTCTAACGCTGTGTATGCTTAGCATGTTACGGGATATTCCGGAGCACTTTGAGGCTTACAGTGAAAAAGGAAATATGTTCAGACCAAAACTGGAGAGAAGCTTTCCGAGGAATTGCCTGGTGACGTGTGCATTCCACTCACAGTGTTATACGTCTCTTCTCATACAGCATTGGGGAAACACTTTTGGGGAAACAGGAACCAAGTGATATTTGGGAGCACATTGGTGCCGATGGTGAAAAGGGAAATAGCCTCAAACTAAAACTGGAAAAAGCTTTCTAGGAAACCACTCTGTGATATGTGTAATCATCTCACATAGATAATGGTTTCTTTAAATTATGCAGCTTGGAAACTGTCATGGACGGATCCAGGAAGTGCCCTTCGGTAACACTTTGAGAACTGTGGTGAAAAACGAAATATCTTCAGATAAAAATTGGAAAGAAGCTTTCTGTGAATCTGCTTTTTGCTATGTTTATTCATCTCACATAGATGAAGCTTCCTTTACAATACACAGCTTGGAAACTCCCTCTTGGATGGATCCACGAAGGGATATTTGGGATCAATTTCGGGCATGTAGTGAAATAGGAAATATTATCAGATAAAAACGGGAGAGAAGCTTTCTGTGAAACTGTTTGGTGACGTGTGCATTCCACTCAGGGAGTTATAATTTTCTTCTCATAAGGTACATTTTGAACACAGTTCCTGTAAAACCAAAAGAGTGATATTCGGAGCACATTGACTACTATGGCAAAATTGAAATGTCCAATAACAAACAGAAAGAAGCACTCGAAGAAACTGCTCTCTGACATGTCCATTTTTACACAGGGTTAAAGCTTACTCTACATTTCCCAGTTTGAAAGTCGGTCTTTGAGGGTACTGCGAAGGGATAGTAAGTGGCAAACTAAGGCCTGTGTCAAGCAAGGAAATGTCTTCCATCGAATATTGGAGAGAAGCTTCCTGCGCAACTCTTTTGTGAGATTTGTGTTCATCTCATAGAGTTAAATCATTCTTTGGATCGAGTAGTTTGAAATCACTGTTTCTGTGGAATCTGAGAAAGGACTTTTGGAAACGCTCTTTAGAATACCCTGAAAAAAAATAACCTCAGAAAGAAACCAGAAGGAAGCTTTCTGTGAAACTGCTCTGTGTCAAGTGAATTCCGCTCACACAGTTAAACTTCTCTTTTCATTGAGCTGTATCATAACACTGTTTTTGTTTAGTCTGTGAAGGGATATTCAGGAGCGCCTTCAGGCTTATGGTGAAAAGGAAATGTCTTCACATAGAAACTGGAGATAAGCTTTCTGAGGACCTGCTTTGGGACGTGTGCATTCCACTCACAGAATTCCAATCACAGAATGACTTGTGCATTCCACTCACCTTTCTTCTCCTAGAGGATTCTGGAAACCCTATTGGAGAAAAAGCTACCAAGAGACATTCGGGAGTGCAGGGATGGCTATGGTGATAAAGGAAATATCCTCAGACAAAAACTGGAAAGATTTCTGTAAAACTGCTTTGTCTTAGATATATTTATTCATCTCGCATAGTTAAAACTTTTCTTATATTACGCGGTTTTGAAACTCCGGCAAGCAGGGTTCCGTGAAGGGACATTCTGGAGCGCATTCAGGCCTACGGCAAAAGAGGGGACATCTTCAGACCTCTGAGAAACGACTTTGTGATTCATGCATTCCACTCAGGGAGTTAAACCACTTTTCTCACAAGGCTGTGTTTGAACACTGTTCCTGTGAACCCGAAAATGTGATATTTCGGAGCTCATTGAGGACTATGGCGACTAGTAAAATACACTGAAATAAAATGGAGGGAGAAGCGTTCCAAGAATCTGCCCTCTGATATGTGGATTCAATTCACAGAGTTAATGCTTACTCTATGTTGCCCAATTTCAAAACTCTGTCTTTGAAGGAGAAGCTTAGGGATATTTAGTGATGCCTGGAGGCTTATGGTGAGCAAGGAAACGTCTTCCGATGAAACCTGCAGAGAAACTTTCTGAGCAACTGCTTTGTGATGTGTGTATTTGTCTCACAGATTTAAACCATTCTTTGGATTGAACAGCTTGAAATCACTGTCTTTGTGGAATCTGAGGGAGGACTTTTGAGAATGATCCTTACAACATGGAGAAAGAAATATCCTCAGGGAAAATCCAGAAGGAAGCTTTCTGTGAAACTGCTCTGTGTCATTTTAATGGCTCTCACTCAGTTATGCCCCTCTTTTCATTGAGCAGTTTTCTAACACTGTGTATTCTCATCACGAGACGGGATATTCGAGAGTACTTTGAGGCTTATGGTGAAAAAGGAAATATGTTCAGACCACAACTGGAGAGAAGCTTTCCGAGGAACTGCCTTCTGATGTGTGCATTCCACTCACAGTGTTATACTTTTCTTCTCATACAGCGTCGGGGAAACCCTTTTGGAGAATCAGGTACTGAGTGATATTTGGGAGCATGTTGGTGCCGATGCTGAAAAGGGAAATAGCCTCAGAGTAAAACTGGAAAATGCTTTCTAGGAAATTACTCTGTGATATGTGTAATCATCTCACATAGATAATGCTTTCTTTACATTATGCAGCTTGGAAACTGTCATGGACGGATCCACGAAGTGACCTTCGGGATCACTTTGAGGACTATGGTGAAAAACGAAATATCTTCAGATCAGAACGGAAAAGAAGCTTTCTGTGAAACTGCTTTTTGCTATGTTTTTTCATCTCACATAGATCAAGCTTTCTTTATATTACACAGCTTGGAAACTCCCTCATGGATGGATCCACGAAGGGATATTTGGGATCACATTCGGGCCTATAGTGAAATATTAAATGTAGTCGGATCAAAACGGGAGAGAAGCCTTCTAAGAAACTGCTTGGTGACATGTGCATTTGACTCAGGGATTTTTAACTTTCTTCTCATAAGGCACAATTTGAATACTATTCCTGTAAAACCAAAAGAGTGATATTAGGAGCACATTGAAGACTATAGAAAAATTGGAATGTCCAATAAAATACATAAAGGAGCACTCAAAGAGACTGCTCTCGGACATGTCCTTTTTTACACAGGATTAAAGCTTACTCTACATGTCCCAGTTTGAAAGTCGGTCTTTGAGGGTTCTGTGAAGGGATAGTAAGTAGCAACTGGAGGCCTGTGTCGAGCAAGGAAATGTCTTCCATCGAATATTTGAGAAAAGCTTTTTGCACAACTCTTTTGTGAAGTTTGTGTTATCTCATAGAGTTAAATCATTCTTTGGATTGAGAAGTTTGAAATCACTGTTTCTGTGGAATCTGAGAAAGGACATTTAGAAATGCTCTTTAGAATACCCTGAAAAAGAAATAACCTCAGAGAGAAACCAGAAGGAAGTTTTCTGTGAAACTGCTCTGTATCACGTGAATTCTGCTCACACAGTTAAGTTTATCTTTTCATAGAGCAGCATCATAACACTGTTTTAGTTTAGTCTGAGAAGGGATATTCAGGAGCGCTTTGAGGCTTACAGTGAGAAAGGAAATGTCTTCAGATGGAAACTGGAGAGAAGCTTTCTGAGGGGCTGCTTTGTGACGTGTGCATTCCACTCACAGAATTCCACTCACAGAATGACGTGTGCATTCCACTCACAGAATGACGTGTGATTCCACTCACCTTTCTTCTCCTACAGGATTTCGGAATCCCTTTTGGAGAAAAGGATACCAAGAGACATTCGTGAGTATAGGGATGGCTATGGTGAAAAAGGAAATCACTTCAGACAAGAAAAGGAAAAAGATTTCTGTGAAACTGCTTTGTGTTAGATATATTTATTCATCTCGCATAATTAAAATTTTTCTTATGTTATGCAGTTTGGAAACTCCGTCATTCACGGATCTGTGAAGGGACATTTGGGAGCACATTCAGGCCTATGGTGAAACAGGAGATATCTTCAGATAAACAGTGGAGAGAAGCTTTCAGAGAAACTACTTTGTGATGTATGCATTCCACTCAGGGAGTTATACCACTTGTCTCACAAGACAGTGTTTGAACACTGTTCTGTGAAACCAAAAAAGTGATATTTCAGAGCACATTGAGGACTAGGTCGAATATTGAAATATACCAAAATAAAATTGAGGAAGAAGTGTTCCAAGAATTTACTCTCTGATATGTGCATTCACTTCACAGAGTTAGTGCTTACTCTATGTTGCCTAGTTTCGAAACTGTGTCTTTGAAGGATATGTGAAGGCATATTTAGCGATGCCCGGAGGCTTGTGGTGAGCAAGGAAACATCTTCCAATGAAACCTGCAAAGAAACTTTCTGAGCAACTGCTTTGTGATGTGTGTATTCGTCTCATAGAGTTAAACCATTCTTTGGATTGAAGAGCTTGAAATCTCCGTTTTTGTGGAATGTGAGGTATGACATTTGGGAACGATCCTTAGAACATGGAAAAGGAAATATCTCCAGGAAAAATCCAGAAGGAAGCTTTCTGTGAAACTGCTCTGTGTCGTCATAATGTCTCTCACTCAATTACGCCCCTCTTTTCATTGTGTATGCTTAGCGTTTGACGGGATATTCGGGAGCACTTTGAGGCTTACGGTGGAAAAGGAAATATGTTCAGAACACAACTGGAGAGAAGCTTTTCGAGGAACTGCCTTGTGACGTGAGCATTCCACTCATAGTGTTATATCTCTCCTCTCATACAGCGTCGGGGAAACCCTTTTTTGGAAACAAGTACCACGTGATACTCGGGAGCATGTTGGTGCCGATGGTGAAAAGGGAAATAGCCTCAGACAAAAACTGGAAAGAAGCTTTCTAGTAAACTACTCTGTGATACGTGTAATTATCTCACATAAATAATGCTTTCTTTACATTACGCAGCTTGGAAACAGTCATGGACATATCCACGAAGGGACCTTCGGGAGCACTTTGAGGATTATGGTGAAAAACGAAATATCTTCAGATCAGAACGAGAAAGAAGCTTTCTGTGAATCTGCTTTTTGCTATGTGTATGCATCTCACATAGATGAAGCTTTCTTTACATTACACAGCTTGGAAACTCCCTTGTGGATGGATCCTTGAAGGGATATTTGGGATCACATTCAAGCCGATAGTGAAATAGGAAATATAGTCAGATAAAAACTGGAGAGAAGCTTTCTGAGAAACTGCTTGGTGACATGTGCATTCCACTCGTGGAGTTATAACTTTCTTCACATAAGGCAAAATTTGAACACTATTCCTGCAAAACCAAAAGAGTGATATTCGGAGCACATTGAAGACTATGGCATAATTGAAATGTCCAATAAAAACAGAAAGGAGCACTCCAAGAAACGGCTCTCTAACAAGTCCATTTTTACACAGGGTTAAAGCTTACTCTGCATTTCCCAGTTTGAAGGTCGGTCTTTGAGAGTTCTGCGAAGGGATAGTAAGTGACAACCAGAGGCCTGTGTTGAGCAAGGAATTGTCTTCCATCGAATATTTCAGAAAAGCTTTCAGCACAACTCTTTTGTGAAGTTTGTGCTCATCTCATAGAGTTAAATCATCCTTCGGATTGAGTAGTTTGAAATCACTGTTTCTGTGGAATCTTAGAAAGGACATTTGGAAACGCTCTTTAGAATATCCTGAAAAAGAAATAACCACAGAGAGAAACCAGAAGGAAATTTTCTGTGAAACTGCTCTGTGTCACGTGAATTCCGCTCACACAATTAAGCTTTTCTTTTCATTGAGCAGCATCATAACACTGTTTTTGTGACGACTGCGAAGGGATATACAGGAGCGCTTTGATGCTTACGGCGAGAAAGGAAACATCTTCAGATAGAAACTGGAGAGAACTTTTCTGAGCAGCTGCTTGTGTCATGTGCATTCCACTCACAGAATTCCACTCACGGAATGATGTGTGCATTCCACTCACAAAATGACGTGTGCATTCCACTTACCTTTGTTCTCCTAGAGAATTCCGGAATTCCTTTTGGAAAAAAAGCTACCAAGAGACATTCTGGAGTATAGGAACAGCTATGGTGAAAAAGGAAATATCCTCAGACAAAATTGGAAAGAAGATTTCTGTGAGACTGCTTTGTGTTTCATATATTTATTCATCTCGCATAGTTAAAACTTTTCTTATATTACGCAGTTTGGAAACTCCGTCATGCACAGATTCACGAATGACATTTAGGACCACATTCAGGCCTCCGGTGAAAGAGGAGATATCTTCAGATAAAAAATGGGAGAAGCTTTCCGAGAAATGACTTTGTGATGCATGCATTCCACTCAGGGAGTTATACCTCTTTTCTCACAAGGCAGCATTTGAACACTGTTCCTGTGAAACCGAAAATGTGACATTTTGGAGCACATTGAGGACTGTGGTGAATAGAGAAATATTCCGAAAAAAAAAATCGAGGAAGAAGCATTCCAAGAATCTGTTCTCTGATATGTGCATTCACTTCACAGAGTTAATGCTTACTCTATGTTGCCCAGTTTCGAAACTCTCTCTTTGAAGGATCTGTGAAGTGATATTTAGTGTCGCCCGGAGGTTTGTGGTGAGCAAGGAAATGTCTTCTGGTGAAACCCGCAGAGAAACTTTCTGAGCAACTGATTTGCGACGTGTGTATTCGTCTCATAGAGTCAAACCGTTCTTTGGGTTGAACAGCTTGAAATCACTCTTTTTGTGGAATCTGAGGGAGGACACTTGGGAACGATCCTTAGAACATGGAGAAAGAAATATCCTCAAGTAAAATCCAGAAGGAAGCTTTCTGTGAAACTGCTCTATGTCATCTTGATGGCTCTCACTCAGTTAAGCGCCTCTTTTCATTGAGCAGTTTTCTAACCCTGTGTATGCTTAGCGTGTGATGGCATATTCCAGAGCACTTTGAGGCTTAAGTTGAAAAAGGAAATCTGTTTAGACCAAAGCTGGAGAGAAGAGTTCTGAGGAACTGCCTTGTGACGTGTGCATTCCACTCACAGTGTTATATTTCTCTTCACTTACAGCTTTGGGAAACCCTTTTGAAGAAACAGGAATGGAGTGATATTCGGTAGCATGTTGGTGACGATGGTGAAAAGGGAAATAGCCTCAGATTAAAACTGGAAAAAGCTTTCTAGGAAACAACACTGTGATATGTGTAATCATCTCACATGGATAATGCTTTCTTTACATTACGCAGCTTGGAAAGTGTCATGGACAGATCCACAAAGGGACCTTCGGAAGCACTTTGAGGACTATGGTGAAAAACGAAATATCTTTTTCTTTATTATACTTTAAGTTCTAGGGTACATGTGCATAACGTGCAGGTTTGTTACATAAGTATACTTGTGCCATGTTGGTGTGCTGCACCCATCAACTCATCAGCACCCATCAATTCATCATTTATATCAGGTATAACTCCCAATGCAATCCCTCCCCCCTCCACCCTCCTCATGATAGGCCAGAATGGGTGATGTTCCCCTTCCCAAGTCCAAGTGATGTCATTGTTCAGTTCCCACCTATGAGTGAGAACATGCGGTGTTTGGTTTTCCGTTCTTGTGATAGTTTGCTAAGAATGATGGTTTCTAGCTGCATCCATGTACCTACAAAGTATGCAAACTCATCCTTCTTTATGGCTGCATAACATTCCATTCCATGGTGTATATGTGCCACATTTTCTTAATCCGGTCTGTCACAGATGGACATTTGGGTTGATTCCAAGAATTTGCTATCGTGAATAGTGCCGCAATAAACATACGTGTGCATGTGTCTTTATAGCAGCATGATTTATAATCCTTTGGGTATATATCCAGTAGTAGGATGGCTGGGTCATATGGTACATCTAGATCTAGATCCTTGAGGAATGGCCATACTGTTTTCCATAATGGTTGAACTAGTTTACAATCCCATCAACAGTGTAAAAGTGTTCCTATTTCTCCACATTCTCTCCAGCAACTGTTGCTTCCTGACTTTTTCATGATTGCCATTTTAACTGGTGTGAGATGGTATCTCATTGTGGTTTTGATTTGCATTTCTCTGATGGCCAGTGATGATGAGCATTTTTTTCATGTGTCTGTTGGCTGTATGAATGTCTTCTTTTGAGAAATGTCTGTTCATATCCTTTGCCCACTTTTTGATGCGGTTCTTTGTTTTTTTCTTGTAAATTGTTTGAGTTGTTTGTAGATTCTGGAAATTAGCCCTTTGTCAGATGAGTAGATTGCAAAAATTTTCTCCCATCTGTAGGTTGACTGTTCACTCTGATGGTAGTTTCTTTTGCCATGCAGAAGCTCTTTAGTTTAATGAGATCCCATTTGTCAATTTTGGCTTTTGCTGCCGTTGCTTTTGGTGTTTTAGACATGAAGTGCTTGCCCATGCCTATGCCCTGAATGGTACTACCTAGATTTTCTTCTAGGGTTTTTATGGTATTAGGTCTAACATTTAAGTCTCTAATCCATCTTGAATTAATTTTCGTATAAGGAGTAAGGAAAGGATCCAGTTTCAGCTTTCTACTTATGGCTAGCCAATTTTCCCAGCACCATTTATTAAATAGGGATCCTTTCCCCATTTCTTGTTTCTCTCAGGTTTGTCAAAGATCAGATGGCTGTAGATTTGTGGTATTATTTCTGAGGGCTCCGTTCTGTTCCATTGATCTATATCTCTGTTTTGGTACCAGTACCATGCTGTTTTGGTTACTGTAGCCTTCTAGTATAGTTTGAAGTCAGGTAGCGTGATGCCTCCAGCTTTGTTCTTTTGACTTAGGATTGTCTTGGCAATGAGGGCTCTTTTTTGGTTCCATATGAACTTTAAAGCCGTTTTTTCCAATTCTGTGAAGAAACTCATTGGTAGCTTGATGGGGATGGCATTGAATCTGTAAATAACCCTGGGCAGTATGGCCATTTTCATGATATTGATTCTTCCTACCCATGAGCATGGTATGTTCTTCCATTTGTTAGTGTCCTCTTTTATTTCACTGAGCAGTGGTTTGTAGTTCTCCTTGAAGAGGTCCTTTACATCCCTTGTAAGTTGGATTCCTAGGTATTTTATTCTCTTTGAAGCAATTGTGAATGGAAGTTCATTCCTGATTTGGCTCTCTGCTTGTCTGTTACTGGTGTATAAGAGTGCTTGTGATTTTTGCACATTAATTTTGTATCCTGAGACTTTGCTGAAGTTGCTTATCAGCTTAAGGAGATTGTGGGCTGAGACAATGGGGTTTTCTAAATATACAATCATGTCATCTGCAAACAGGGACAATTTGACTTCTTCTTTTCCTAACTGGATACCCTTGATTTCTTTCTCTTGCCTGATTGCCCTAGCCAGAACTTCCAACACTATGTTGAATAAGAGTGGTGAGAGAGGGCATCCCTGTCTTGTGCCAGTTTTCAAAGGGAATTTTTCCAGTTTTTGCCCATTCAGTATGATATTGGCTGTGGGTTTGTGATAAATAGCTCTTACTATTTTGAGGTACGTTCCATCAATACTGAATTTATTGAGCGTTTTTAGCATGAAGGGCTGTTGAATTTTGTCAAAAGCCTTTTCTGCATCTATTAAGATAATCATGTGGTTCTTGTCTTTGGTTCTGTTTATATGCTGAATTACGTTTATTGATTTGCGAATGTTGAACCAGCCTTGCATCCCAGGGATGAAGCCCACTTGATCATGGTGGATAAGCTTTTGGATGTGCTGCTGAATCCGGTTTGCCAGTATTTTATTGAGGATTTTTGCATCGATGTTCATCAGGGAGATTGGTCTAAAATTCTTTTTTTGTTGTGTCTCTGCCAGGCTTTGGTATCAGGATGATGTTGGCCTCATAAAATGAGTTAGGGAGGATTCCCTCTTTTTCAATAGATTGGAATAGTTTCAGAAGGAATGGTACCAGCTCGTCCTTGTACATCTTGTAGAAATCAGCTGTGAATCCATCTGGTCCTGGACTTTTTTTGGTAAAACGAAATATCTTCAGATTAGAACCGGAAAGAAGCTTTCTGTGAATCTGCGTTTTATATGTTTATTCATCTCACATAGATGAAGCTTTCTTTACATTACAAGCTTGGAAAATCCCTCGTGGATGGATCCGAGAAGGGATATTTGAGATCACAACTGGGCCTATAGTGAGATAGGAAATATAGTCAGATCAAAACGGGAGAGAAGCTTTCTGAGAAACTGCTTGGTGACGTGTGCATTCCACTCATTGAGTTTTAACTTTCTTCTCTAAGGCACAATTTGAAAACTGTTCCTGTGAAAGCAAAAGAGTGATATTCGGAGCACATTGAAGACTATGGCAAAATTGAAATGTCCAATAAAAAAGAGAAAGTAGCACTCGAAGAAACTGCTCTCTGACATGTCCATTTTTACACAGGGTGAAAACTTACTCTACATTTCCCAGTTTGAAAGTCGGTCTCTGAGGGTTCTGCGAAGGGATAGTAAGTGGCAACCAGAGGCCTGTGTCGAGCAAGGAAATGTCTTCCATCGAATATTTGAGAGAAGTTTTCTGCACAACTCTTTTGTGAAGTTTGTGCTCATCTCATAGAGTTAAATCATTCTTTGGATTGAGTAGTTTGAAATCACTGTTTCTGTGGAATCTGAGAAAGGACATTTGGAAACGCTCTTTAGAATATCCTGAGAAGGACTAAACTCAGAAAGAAACCAGAGGGAAGCTTTCGGTGAAACTGCTCTGTGTCACGTGAAGTCCGCTCAAACAGTTTAGCTTCTCTTTTCATTGAGCTGTATGTTAACATTGTTTCTGCTTAGTCTGTGAAGGGATATTCAGGAGCACCTTGAGGTTTACAGTGAGAAAGGAACCATCTTCAGATAGAAACTGCAGAGAAGCTGTCTGAGGAGCTGCTTTGTGACGTGTGCATTCCACTCACAAAATTGCACCCATAGTATGACATGTGCATTCTACTCACTGAATGACGTGTGCATACTACTCACCTTTCTTTTCCTAGAGGATTCCGGAATCCCTTTTGGGGAAAAAGCTACCAAGAGACATTCAGGGGTATAGGAATGGCTATGGTGAAAAATGAAATATCCTCAGACAAAAAGATTTCTGTGAAACTGCTTTGTGTTAGATATATTTATTCATCTCACATAGTTAAACCTTTTCTTATATTATGCAGTTTGGAAACTCCGTCATGCACGGATCGGTGAAGAGACATTCGGGAGCACATTCAGGCCTACGGTGAACGAGGAGATATCTTCAGATAAAAAGTGGAGAGAAGATTTCTGAGGAACGACTTTGTGATGTACGCATTCCACTCAGGAAGTTATACCTCTTTTCTCACAAGGCAGTGTTTGAACTCTGTTCCTGTGAAATCGAAAAATTTATATTTTGCAGCGCATTGAGGACTATGGAAAAGAGTGAAATATACTGAAATGAAATCGAGGAAGAAGCGTTTCAGGAATCTGCTCTCTGATATGTGCATTCACTTCAAAGAGTTAATGCTTACTCTATGTGGCCAGTTTCGAAACTCTGTCTTTGAAGGATCTGTGAAGGGATATTTAGTGAAGCCTGGAAACTGGTGGTGAGCAAGGAAACGTCTTTGGATGAAACCTGCAGGGAAACTTTCTCAGCAAATGCTTTGCAATGTGTGTATTCGTCTCACATAGTTAAACCGTTCTTTGGATTGAACAGCTTGAAATCACTGCTTTTGTGGAATCTGAGGAAGGACATTTGGGAACGATGCTTAGAACATGGAGAAAGAAATATCCTCAGGTAAAATCCAGAGGGAAGCTTTCTGCGAAACTGCTCTCTGTCATCTTAATGGCTATCACTCAGTTAAGCCCCTCTTTTCATTGAGCAGTTTTTAACCCTGTGTATGTTTAGTGTCTGATGGGATATTCGGGAGCACTTTGAGGCTTACGGTGAAAAAGGAAATGTGTTCAGACCAAAACTGGAGAGAAGCTTTCCAAGGAACTGCCTTGTGACGTGTGCATTCCACTCACCGTGTTATACCTCTCTTCTTATACAGCTTCGGTGAAACCATTTTTTAGAAACAGGTACCAAGTGATATTCGGGAACATGTTGTTGCTGATGGTGAAAAGGGAAAGAGCGTCAGATTAAAACAGGAAAAATCTTTCTAGGAAACTACCCTTTGATATATGTAATCAACTCAAATAGATAATGCTTTCTTTATATTATGCAGCTTGGAAACTGTCATGGAAGGATCCACAAAGGGTCCATCGCGAGCACTTTGAGGAATATGGTGAAAAACCGAATATCTTCAGATTAGAACGGGAAAGAAGCTGTCTGTGAATCTGCATTTTTATATATTTATTCATCTCACATACAAGAAGCTTTCTTTACATTACACAGCTTGGAAACTCCCTCATTAATGGATCCGTGAAGGGATATTTGGGATCACATTCGGGCCTATAGTGAAATAGGAAATAGAGTCAGATAAAAACGTGAGAGAAGCTTTCTGAGAAACTGCTTGGTGACGTGTGCATTCCACTCAGGGAGTTATAACTTTCTTCTCATAAGGCACAATTTGAACACTGTTCCTGTAAAACCAAAAGAGTGATATTCATAGTACATAGAAGACTATGGCAAAATTGAAATGTGCAATAAAAAACAGAAAGAATAACTCGAAGAAACTGCTCTCTGACATGTCCATTTTTACACAGGGTTAAATCTTACTCTACATTTCCCAGTTTGAAAGTCGGTCTTTGAGGGTTCTGCGAAGGGAGAGTAAGTGGCAACTGGAGGCTTGTGTCGAGCAAGGAAACGTCTTCCTTCAAATATTTGAGAGAAGCCTTGTGTGCAATTCTTTTGTGAAGTTTTTGCTCATCTCATAGAGTTAAATCATTCTTTGGATTGAGTAGTTTGAAATCACTGTTTCTGTGGAATCTGAGAAAGGACATTTGGAAACGCTCTTTAGAATATCCTGAAAAAGGAATAACCTCAGAAAGAAACCAGAAGGAAGCTTTCTGTGAAACTGCTCTGTGTCACGTAAATTCCACTCACACACTTAAGCTTCTCTTTTCATCGAGCAATATCATAACACTGTTTTTGTTTAGTCTGCGAAGGGATATTCAGGAGTGCTTTGAGGCTTACAGTGAGACACGAAATGTCTTCAGATAGAAACTTGAGAGAAGCTTTCTTAGGAGCTGCTTTGTGACGTGTGCATTCCACTCACAGAATTCCACTCACAGAATGACGTGTACATTCCACTCACCTTTCTTCTCCTAGAGGATTCTGGAATCCCTTTTGGAGAAAAAGCTACCAAGAGACACTAGAAGTATAGGGATGGTTATGATGAAAAAGGAAATATCCTCAGACAAAAGCTGGAAAGAAGATTTTTGTGAAACTGCTTTATGTTACAAATATTTATTCATCTCGCATAGTTAAAAGTTTTCTTATATTACATAGTTTGGAGACTCCGTCATGCTCAGATCCATGAAGGGACATTCGAGAGCATATTCAGGACCCCAGTGAAGGAGGAGATATCTTCAGATAAAAACTGGATAGAAGCTTTCTGAGAAACAAAGTTGTGATGTATGCATTCCACTCAGGGAGTTATACCTTTTTTCACACAACGCAGTGTTTGAACAATGTTCCTCAGAAACCAAAACAGTGATATTTTGGATCGCACTCAGGACTATGGCGAATAGTGAAATATACTGAAATACAATCGAGGAAGAAGCATTCCAAGAATCTACTCCCTGATATGTGCATTCACTTCACAGAGTTAATGCATATTCTTTGTTGCCCAGTTTCAAAACTCTGTCTTTGAAGAATCTGTGACGGGATATATAGTGACGCACAGAGGCTCGTTGTGAGCAAGGAATCGTCTTCCGATGAAACCTGCAGAGAAACTTTCTGACCAACTCCTTTGCAATGTGTGTATTAGTCTCATAGAGTTAAACCATTCTTCGGATTGAACAGCCAGAAATCCCTGTTATTGTGGAAACTGAGGAAGGACATTTGGGAAGGATCCTTAGAACATGGAGAAAGAAATATCCTCAGGTAAAATCCAGAAGGAAGCTTTCTGTGAAACTGCTCTGTGTCATCTTAATTCCTCCCGATCAGTTAAGCCTCTCTTTTCATTGCACAGCTTTCTAAACCTGTGTATGTTTACCGTGTGACGGGATAGTCGGGAGCACTTTGAGGCTTACGGTGAAAAAGGAAATATGTTTACAGCAAAGCTGGAGACAAGCTTTCCGAGGAACTGCTTTGTGACGTGTGCATTCCATTTATAGTGTTATACCTCTCTTCTCATACAGCGTCGGGGAAACCCCTTTGGAGAAATGGTACCAAGTGATTTTCAGGAGCATGTTGATGCCGATGGTGAAAAGGGAAATAGCCTCAGTCAAAAACTGGAAAGAAGTTTCTAGGAAACTACTCTGTGATACATGTAATCATCTGACATAGATTAAGCTTTCTTTACTTTACGCTGCTTGGAAACTGTCATGGACGGATCCAGGAAGGGACCTTCGGGAGAACATACAGGACTCTCATGAAAAAGGAAATATCTTCAGTAAAAACTGGAAAGAAGCTTCCTGTGAATCTGCTTGGTGCTATGTTTATTCAACTCAAATACACGAAGCTTTCTTTACATTACACAGCTTGGAAACCACCTCGTGCATGGATCCGTGAAGGGATATTTGGGATCACATTCGGGCCTATTGGGAAATAGGAAATATAGTCAGATAAGAACGGGAGAGAAGCTTCCTGAGAAACTGCTTGGTGACGTGTTCATTCCACTCAGGAAGTTAAAACTTTCTTCTCATAAGGCACAGTTTGAACACTGTTCCTGTAAAACCAAAAGAGTGATATTCGGAGCACATTGCAGATTATGCCAAAAAGTGAAACGTCGTCCAGTAAAAAGCAGAAAGAAGGACTCGAAGAAATTGCTCTCTGACCTGTCCATTATTCACAGGGTTAAAGCTTACTCTACATTTCTCAGTTTGAAAGTCTGTCTTTGAGCATTCTGTGAAGGGATAGTAAGTGGCAACCACAGGACTGTGTAGAGCAAGGAAATGTCTTCCATCGAAAATTGGAGAGAAACTTTACGTGCAACTCTTTTGTGATGTTTGTATTCATCTCATAGAGTTAAATCATTCTTTGGATTTAGCAGTTTGAAATCACTGTTTCTGTGGAATCTGAGAAAAGACATTTGGAAATGCTCTTTGGAATATCCTGAAAAAGAAATACCCTCAGAGAGAAACCAGAAGGACGCTTTCTGTGAATATGCTCTATATCACGTGAATTCCACTCACACAGTTAAGCTTCTCTTTTCATTCAACAGTATCATAACACTGTTTTTGTTTAGTCTGCGAAGGGATATTCTGGAGTGCTTTGAGGCTTACGGTGAGAAAGGAAACGTCTTCAGATAGAAACTGGAGAGAAGTTTTCTGAGGAGCTGCTTTGTGACGTTTGCATTCCACTCACAGAAGTATACATTTCTTCTCAGAGAGGATTCCAAAATCCCTCATGGAGGAAAAGCTACCAAGAGACATTCGGGAGGACAGGGATGGCTGTGGTAAAAAGGGAAATATTCTGAGACAAAAACTGGAAAGAAGATTTCTGTGAAACTGCTTTAGCTAGATAAATTTATTAATCTCGCATAGTTAAAACTTTTCTCATATTATGCAGTTTGGAAACTCCATCAAGCATGGATCCGCAAAGGGACATTTGGGAGCACATTCAGGCTTATGGTGAAAAAGGAGATAGCTTCAGATAAAAATGGATAGAAGCTTCTTGAGAACCTACTTTGTGATGTAAGCATTCCACTCAGGGAGTTATACCTCTTTTTTCACAAGGCAGCATTTGAACACTGTTCCTGTGAAACCGAAAAAGTGATATTTCAGAGTGCATTGAGGGCTATGCCAAATAGTGAAAGATAAATAAACTGAAATAAAATAGAGGAAGAAGCTTTCCAAAATCTGCTCTGTGATATGTGCATTCACTTCACAGAGTTAATGCTTACTCTATGTTGGCCAGTTTCAAAACTGTGTCTTTGAAGAATCTGTGAAGCAATATTTAGTGATGCCCGGAGGCTTGTGGTGAGCAAGGAAACGTCTTCCGATGAAATCTGCAAAGAAACGTTCTGAGCAACTGCCTTGTGATGTGTGTATTCGTCTCATAGAGTTAAACCATTCTTTATTTCGAGCAGCTTGAAATCACTGCTTTTGTGGCATCTGAGGAAGGATATTTGGGAATGATCCTTAGAATACAGGGAAAGAAATATCCTCAGGGAAAATCCAGAAGGAAGCTTTCTGTGAAACTGCTCTGTGTTGTCTTAATTCCTCTTATTCAGTTAAGACTCTCTTTTCATGGAGCAGTTTACTAACCCTGTGTAGGTTTAGTGTGTGATGGGATATTCGGGAGTACATTGACGTTTACGGTGAAAAAGGAAATATATTCTGACCGATACTGACGAGCAGATTACGAGGAACTGCTTTGTGACGTCTGTATTTCACTCACAGTGTTATACCTCTCTTCTCATATGGCCTCGGGGAAACCCTTTTGGAGAAACAGGTACTAAGTGATATTTGGGAGCGTGTTGATGCCAATGGTGAAAAGGGAAATAGCCTCAGAGAAAAACTGGAAAGAAGTTTTCTAGGAAACTACTCTTTGTTATGTGTAATCATCTCGCATAGATAAAGCTTTCTTTACATTACGCAACTTGAGAACTGTCATGGACGGATCCAGGAGGGGACCTTCAGGATCACATTCAGGACTGTGGTGAAAAAGGAAATCTCTTCAGATAAATACTGGAAAGAAGGTTTCTATGAGTCTGATTTTTGCTATGTTTATTCATCTCACAGAGATTAAGCTTTCTTTACATTATGCAGCTTGGATACTCCCCCTTGGATGGATCCACAAAGGGATATTTAGGATCATATTCGGGCCTATGGAGAAATAGTAAATATAGTCAGATAAAAACTGGAGAGCAGCTTTCTGAGAAACTGCTTGGTGACGTGTGCATTCCACTCAGGGAGTTGTAACTTTGTTCTCATAAGCCACAATTTGAACACTGTTCCTGGAAAACCAAAAGGGAGATATTCGGAGCATATTGAATACTATGGCAAAAAGTGAAATGTTGTGCAATAAAAAACAGAAAGAAGCACTCGAAAAAACTGCTCTCTGACATGTCCATTCTTTTCACAGGGTTAAAGCTTATTCTACATTTCCCAGTGTGAAAGTCGGTCTTTGAGTGTTCTGCGAAGGGATAGTAAGTGGCAACCGGAGGCCTGTATCCAGCAAGGGAATGTCTTCCATCGAAAATTGGAGAGAAGCTTTCTGCGCAACTCTTTTGTGAAGTTTAGGCTCATCCCATAGAGCTAAATCATTCTTTGGATTGAGTAGTTTGAAATCACTGTTTCTGTGGAATCTGAGAAAGGACATTTGGAAACAATCTTTAGAATATCCCGAAAAAGAAATAACCTCAGAGAGAAACCAGAAGGAATCTTTCTGTGAAACTGCTCTGTCACGCGAATTCTTCCCAAACAGTTAAGTTTCTCTTTTCATTGAGCAGTACCATAACACTGTTTTTGTTTAGTCTGTGAAGGGATATTCAGGAGTGCTTTGAGGCTTATGGTGAGAAAGGAAACGTCTTTAGATAGAAACTGGAGAGAAGCTTTCTAAGGAGCTGCGTGGTGACATGTGCATTCCACTCACAGAATTCCACTCACAGAATGACGTGTGCATTCCACTCACAGAATAACGTGTGCATTCCACTCACTTTTCTTCTCATAGAGTATTCCGGAATTCCTGTTGAAGAAGCTACCAAGAGACATTCGGGAGTATGGGGATGGCTACGGTGAAAAAAGAAATATCCTCAGAAAAACTTGTAAGAAGATTTCTGTGAAACTGCTTTGTGTTAGATATATTTATTCATCTTGCATAGTTAAAATGTTTTTTTTATTATGCAGTTTGGAAACTCCTTCATGCATGGATCTGCGAAGGGACATTCAAGAGCACATTCAGGCCTACAGTGAAAGAGGAGATATCTACAGATAAAAACTGGAGAGCTTTCTGAGAAACGACTTTGTGATGTATGCATTCCACTCAGGTAGTTATACCTCTTTTCTCAAAAGGCAGTGTTTGAACACTCTTCCTGTGAAACCAAAAACGTGATATTTCAGAGCGCATTGAGGACTATGGCGAATAGTGAAATATACTGAAATAAAATCGAGGAAGAAGCGTTTCAAGAATCTGCTCTCTGATATGTGCATTCACTTCACAGAGTGAATGCTTACTCTATGTTGCCCAGTTTCAAAACTCTGT
This sequence comes from Piliocolobus tephrosceles, assembly GCF_002776525.5. Taxonomy (NCBI): domain Eukaryota; kingdom Metazoa; phylum Chordata; class Mammalia; order Primates; family Cercopithecidae; genus Piliocolobus; species Piliocolobus tephrosceles. Next base: position 30,796,655 of record NC_045450.1, on the reverse strand, counting down.
CCTTGAAGAATTTGGGAAGGGATATTTAGTGATGACCGGAGGCTTGTGGTGAGCAAGGAAAAATCTTCCAGTGAAACCTGCGGAGAAACCTTCTGAGCAATGGCTTTGCAATGTGTGTATTCGTCTCATAGAGTTAAACCATTCTTTGGATTGAACAGCTTGAAATCACTGTTTTTGTGAAATCTGAGGAAGCACCTTTGGGAAAGATACCTAGAATATGGAGAAATAAGTGTCCTCAGGTAAAATCCAAAAGGTAGCTTTCTGTGAAACTGTTCTGTGTCGTTTTAATTCCTCTCACTCAGTTAAGACTCTGATTTCATTGAGCAGTTTTATAACACTGGTATGTATTGCGTGTGATGCGATATTCGGGAGCACTTTGAGACTTACAGTGAAAAAGGAAATATGTTTAGACCGATATTGGAGAGAAGCTTTCCGAGGAACTGCTTTGTCTCATGTGCATTCCAGTCAGAGTGTTATACCTCTCTTCTCTTACAGTGTCAGGGAAACCCTTTTGGAGGAACACGTACCAAGTGATATTCGGGAGCATGTTGATGCCGATGGTGAAAAGGGAAATAGCCTCAGAGAAAAACTGGAAAGAAGCTTTCTAGGAAACTATTATTTGATACGTGTAATCATCTTGCATTGATAAAGCTTTCTTTACATTACACAACTTGGAAACTGTCATGGACAGATCCTGGAAGGGACCTTCCGTAGCACATTCAGGACTGTGGTGGAAAAGGAAATCTGTTCAGATAAAAACTGGAAAGAAGGTTTCTGTTAATTTGCTTTTGCTATGTTTATTCATCTCACAGAGATGAAGCTTTCTTTACATTATGCAGCTAGGAATCTCCCTCTTGGATGGATCTGCCAAGGGATATTTGGGATCATATTCTGGCCTACGGTGAAATAGGAAATATAGTCAGATAAAAACTGGAGAGAAGCTTTCTGAGAAACTGCTTGGTGATGTGTGCATTCCACTCAGGGAGTTGTAACTTCGTTCTCATAAGCCACAATTTGAACACTGTTCCTGGAAAACCGAAAGAGAGATATTCGGAGCACATTTAAGACTAGGGTAAAAAGTGAAATGTCGTCCAATAAAAAACAGAAAGAAGCACTAGAAGAAAGTGCTCTCAGACATGTCCATTATTTTCACAGGGTAAAAGCTTACTCTATATTTCCCAGTTTGAAAGTCGGTCTTTGAGGATTCTGCGAAAGGATAGTAAGTGACTACCAGAGGCCTGTGTCAAACAAGGAAATGTCTTCCAATGAATATTTGGGAGAAAATTTCTGCGCAACCCTTTTGTGAAGTTTGTGCTCATCTCATAGAGTTAAATCATTCTTTGGATTGAGTAGTTTCAAATCACTGTTTATGTGGAATCTGAGAAAGGACATTTGGAAACGCTCTCTAGAATATCCTGAAAAAGAAATAACCTCAGAGAGAAAGCAGAAGGAAGCTTTCTGTGAAACTGCCCTCTCACGTGAATTCTGCTCACAGAGTTACGCTTCTTTTTTCATTGAGCAGTGTCATAACACAGTTTTTGTTTAGTCTGCAAAGGGATATTCAGGAGCGCTTTGAGGCTTATGGTGAGAAAGGATACGTCTACAGATAGAAACTGGAGAGAACCTTTCTGAGGAGCTGCTCTGTCACGTGTGCATTCCACTAACAGAATTCAACTCAGAGAATGACGTGTGCATTCCACTCACTTTTCTTTTCCTAGAGGATTACGGAATCCCTTTTGGAGAAGACGCTACCAAGAGACATTTGGGAGTATATGGAAGGCTATGGTGAAAAAGGAAATATCCTCAGACAAAAACTGGAAAGAAGATTTCTGTGAAACTGCTTTGTCTTAGATACATTTATTCATCTCGCAGTGTTAAAACTTTTCTTCTATTACACAGTTTGGAAACTCCGTCATGCATGCATGCACAAGGGACTTTCGGGAGCATATTCAGGCCTACAGAGAAAGAGGAGATATCTTCAGAGAAAAAGGAGAGAGAAGCTCTCTGAGAAAAGACTTTCTGAGGTATGCATTCCACTCAGGGGGTCATACCTCTTTTCTCACAAGGCAGTGTTGGAACACCATTCCTGTGAAACCGTAAAGGTGATATTCAGAGCGCATTGAGGACTATGGCAAATAGTGAAATATACTGAAATAAAATCGAGGAAGAAGCATTTCAAGAATCTGCTCTCTGATATGTGCATTCACTTCACAGAGTTAATGCTTACGCTATGTTGCCCAGTTTCGAAACTCTATCTTTGGAGAATCTGTGAAAGGATATTTAGTGACGCCCAGAGGCTTGTGGTGAGCAAGGAAACGTCTTCCGATGAAACCTGCAGAGAAAGTTTCTGAGCAACTGCTTTGCGATGTGTGTATTCGTCTCATAGAGTTAAACCATTCTTTGGATTGAACAGCTTGAAATCATTGTTTTTGTGGTATATGAGGAAGAACATTTGGGAACGATCCTTAGAACATGGAGAAAGAAATATCCTCAGGAAAAATCCAGAAGGAACCTTTCTGAGAAACTGCTGTGTGTCATCTTAAAGGCTCTCAATCAGTTAAGCACCTCTTTTCATTGAGCAGTTTTCTAACCCTGTGTATGCTTAGCGTGTGACAGGATATTAGGGAGCACTTTGAGGCTTACGGTGAAAAATGAAATATGTTCAGACCAAAACTGGAAAGAAGATTTCCGAGGAACTGCCTTGTGACGTGTGCATTCCACTCACAGTGTTATACCTCTCTTCTCATGCAGCGTTGGGGAAACCCTTTTACAGAAGCAGGTACCAAGTGACATTCGGAAGCATGTTGGTGCCGATGGTGAAAAGGGAAATAGCCTCAGACTAAAACTGGGAAAAGCTTTCTAGGAAACTACTCTGTGATATGTGCAATCATCTCACATAGATAATGCTTTCTTTACATTACGCAGCTTGGAAACTGTCATGGACGGATCCACGAAGGGACCTTCGAGAGCACTTTGAGGACTATGGTGAAAAAAGAAATATCTTCAGATTAGAACGGGAAAGGCATTCTGTGAATTTGTTTTTTACTATGTTTATTCATCTCACAGAGATGAAGCTTTCTTTATATTACACAGCTTGGAAACTCCCTCGTGGAACAATCTGGGAAGGGATATTTGGGATCACATTCGGGCCTATAGTGAAATAGGAAATATAGTCAGATCAAAACGGGAGGGAAGCTTTCTGAGAAACTGCTTGTTGACGTGTGCATTCCACTCAGGGAGTTATAACTTTCTTCTCATAAGGCACAATTTGAACACTGTAAAAGCAAAAGAGTGATATTCAGAGCACATTGAAGACTATGACAAAATTGAAATGTCCAATAAAAACAGAAAGAAGCACTCGAAGAAACTGCTCTCTGACATGTCCATTTTTACACAGTTAAAGCTTAATCTACATTTCCCAGTTTGAAAGTCGGTCATTGAGGTTTCTGCAAAGGGATAGTAAGTGCCAACTGAGGCCTATTCTCAACTGAATATTTGAGAGAAGCTTTCTGTGCAACTCTTTTGTGAAGTTTGTACTCATCTCATAGACTTAAATCATTCTTTGGATTGAGTAGTTTGAAATCACTTTTTCTGTGGAATCCGAGAAAGTACATTTGGAAACGCTCTTTAGAATTTCCTGAAATAGAAATAACCTCAGAGAGAAACCAGAAGGAAGCTTTCTGTGAAACTGCTCTGTGTCATGTGAATTCCAATCACACAGTTAAGCTTCTGTTTTCATTGAGCAGTATCTTCACACGGTTTTTGTTTAGTCTGTGAAGGGATATACAGGAGCGCTTTGAGGCTTACAGTGAGAAAGGAAACGTCTTCAGATAGAAACTGGAGAGAAGCTTTTTGTGGAGCTGCTTTGTGACGTGTGCATTCCACTAACAGAATTCCACTCACAGAATGACATGTGCATTCCACTCACAGAATGTCTTGTGCATTCCACTCAACTTTCTTCTCCTAGAGGATTCTGGAATCCCTTCTCGAGAAAAAGCTATCAACAAAGATTCGGGAGAATAGGGATGTCTATGGTGAAAAAGGAAATATTTTCAGACAAAAACCGAAAGAAGTTTTCTGTGAAACTGCTTTGTCTGAGATATATTTATTCATCTCGCATAGGTAAAACTTTTCTTATATTATGCAGTTTGGAAACTCTGTCATGCACGGATCCGTGAAGGGACGTTCGGGAGCACATTCAGGCCTACGGGGACAGAGGAGATATCTTCAGATAAAAAATGGATAGAAGCTTTCTGAGAAACAACTTTGTGATGTATGCATTCCACTGAGGAAGTTTTACCTCTTTTCTCACAAGGCAGTGTTTGAACACTGTTCCTGTGAAACTGAAAAAGTGATATTTCAGAGCGCATTGAGGACTATGGTGAATAGTAAAATATACTGAAACAAAATCGAGAAAGCGCGTTTCAAGAATCTGCTCTCTGATATGTGCATTCACTTCACAGAGTTAATGCTTACTCCATGTTGCCCAGTTTCGAAACTCTCTCTTTGAAGGATCTGTGAAGGGATATTTAGTGACGACCAGAGGCTTGTGGTGAGCAAGGAAATGTTTTCTGATGAAACCTGCAGAGAAACTTTCTGAGTAACTGCTTTGCAATGTGTGTATTCGTTTCATAGAGTTAAATCGTTCTTTTGATTGAACAGCTTGAAATCACTGTTTTTGTGGAATCTGAGGAAGGACCTTTGGGAACGATCCTTAGAATATGGAGAAAGAAATATCCTCAGGGAAAATCCAGAAGGAAGCTTTCTGTGAAACTGCTGTGTGTCGTCTTAATGGCTCTCACTCAGTTAAGCCCCTCTTTTCATTGAGCAGTTTTTAATACTGTGTATGCTTAGTGTTTGACGGGATATTCGGGAGCACTTTGAGGATTACGGTGAAAAAGGAAATGTGTTCAGACCAAAACTGGAGAGAAGCTTTCCAAGGAACTGCCTTGTGACGTGTGCATTCCATTCACAGTGTTATACCTCTCTTCTCATACAGCATCAGGGAAACCATTTTGGAGAAACATGTACCAGGTGATATTCAGGAACATGTTGGTGCAGATGGTGAAAAGGGAAATAGCCTCAGACTAAAACTGAGAAAAGCTTTCTAGGAAACTACTCTGTGATATGTGTAATCATGTCACATAGATAATGCTTTTTTTACATTACACAGCTTGGAAGCTGTCATGGACAGATCCAGGAAGGGACCTACGGGAGCACTTTGAGGACTGTGGTGAAAAATGAAATATCTTCAGAAACAAACGGGAAAGAATCTTTCTGTGAATCTGCTTTTTGCTATGTTTATTCATCTCACATAGATGAAGCTTTCTTTACATTACACAGCTTGGAAACTCCCTCATGGATGGATCCCTGAAGGGATATTTGGTATCACATTCGAGCCTATAATGAAATAGGAAATTTGGTCAGATCAAAATGGGAGAGAAGCATTCTGAGAAACTGTTTGGTGACGTGTGCTTTCCCCTCAGGGAGTTATAACTTTCTTCTCATAAGGCACAATTTGAACACTGTTCCTGTAAAACCAAAAGAGTGATATTTGAAGCACATTGAAGACTATGGCAAAAAGTGAAATGTCGTCCAATAAAAAACAGAAAGAAGCACTCGAAGGAACTGCTATCTGACATGTCCATTTTTACACAGGGTTAAACTTTACTCCACATTTCCCAGTTTGAAAGTCGGTCTTTGAGGGTTCTGCAAAGGGATAGTAAGTGGCAACCGGAGGCCTGTGTCGAACAAGGAAATGTCTTCCATTGAATATTTGAGAGAAGCTCTGTGCGCAACTCTTTTGTGAAGTTTGTGCTGATCTCATAGAGTTAAATCATTCTTTGGATTGAGTAGTTTGGAATCACTGTTTCTGTGGAATCTAAGAAAGGACATTTGGAAATGCTCTTTAGAATATCCTGAAAAAGAAATAAAGTCAGAGAGAAACCCGAAGGAAGCTTTCTGTGAAACTGCTCTGTTCCAAGTGATTTCTACTCTCACAGTTAAGCTTCTCTTTTCTTTTTTATTCTTTTTTGTTTTGTTTTGTTTTGCTTTTGTCTGTGATGGAGTCTCGTTGTGTTGCCCAAACTGGAGTGCAGTGGCAGGATCTCTGCTCACTGTAAGCTACTCTTTTCAGGTTCACGGCATTCTCCTGCCTCAGCCTCCTGAAGAGCTGTGACTATAGGAGCTTGCCACCTCACCTGGCTAATTTTTGTATTTTTTTTATGAGAGATGGAGTTTCACCGGGTTAGCCAGGATGGTCTTGATCTCCTGACCTTGTGATCTGCCTGTCTCAGCCTCCCAAAGTGCTGAGATAACAGGCTTATGCCACCGTGCCTGGCCGAACTTCTCTTTTCATTGAGCAGTATCATAACACTGTTTTTGTTTAGTCTGCAACGGGATATTAAGGAGTGCTTTGAGGCTTACAGTGAGAAAGGAAACGTCTTCACATAGAAACTGGAGAGAAGCTTTCTGAGGAGCTGCTTTGTGATGTGTGCATTCCACTCACAGAAATATACCTTTATTCTTCTATAGGATTCCAGAATCCCTTTTGGAGAAGGCGCTACCCAGAGACATTCGGGAGTATAAGTAGGGCATTGATGAAAAAGGAAATATCCTCAGACAAAAACTGGAAAGAAGATTTCTGTGAAACTGCTTTGTGTTAAATATATTTATTCATCTCGCATAGTTAAAACTTTTCTGGTATTACATGGTTTGGAAACTCCGTCATGCTCGGATCCGCGAAGGGACATTCGGGAACAATTCAGGCCTACAGTGAAAGAGGAGATATCTTCAGATAAAAACTGGATAGAAGCTTTCTGAGAAACAAATTTGTGATGTATGCATTCCACTCAGGGAATTATACCTCTTTTCTCACAAAGCAGTGTTTGAGCACTGTTCCTGTGAAAACAAAAATGTGAAATTTTGGATCGCGTTGAGGACTGTGCTGAATACTGAAATATACTGAAATAAAATCGAGGAAGAAGCGTTCCCAGAAGCTGCTCTCTGATATTTGCATTCACTTCACAGAGTTAATGCTTACTCTATGTTGCCCAGTTTCGAAACGCTGTCTTTGAAGTATCTGTGAAGGGATATGAAGTGACCCCGGAGGCTTGTGGTGAGTGAGGAAATGTCTTCCGATGAAACTTGCAGAGAAACTTTCTGAGCAACTGCTTTGTGATGTGTGCATTCGTCTCATAGAGTTAAAGCCTTCTTTGGATTCAGCAGCTTGAAATCACTGTTTTTGTTGCATCTGAGGAAGGACATTTGGGAACGATCCCTGGAATATGAAGAAAGAAATATCCTCAGGTAAAATCCAGAAGGAAGCTTTCTGTGAAACTGCTCTGTGCCTTCTTAAATCCTCTGGCTCAGTTAAGCCTCTTTTTTCATTGAGCAGTTTTCTAACCCTGTGTATGTTTAGCATGTGCTGGGATATTTGGGAACACTTTGAGGCTAACGGTGAAAAAGGAAATATTTTCAGACTGAAACTGGAGAGAAGCTTTCTGAGAAAATGCTTTGTGACGTGTGCATTCCACTCACACTGTTATACCTCTCTTCACATGCAGTTTCGGGGAAACTCTTTTGGAGAAACAGGTACAAAGTGATATTCGCGAGCATGTTGATGCCGATGGTGAAAAGGGAAATAGCCTCAGACAAAAACTGGAAAGAAGCTTTACAGGAAACTACTCTATCATATGTGTAATCATCTCACATAGATAAAGCTTTCTTTACAGTACGCAGATTTGAAACTGTCATGGACGGATCCAGGAAGGGACCTTCGGGAGCACAATCAGGGCTATGGTGAAATAGGAAATATCTTCAGATAAAAACTGGAAAGAAGCTTTCTGTGAATCTGCTTTTCACTATGTTTATTCATGTCACATAGATGAAGCTTTCTTTACATTACGCATCTTGGAAACTCCCTCGTGAATGGATCCATGAAGTGATATTTGGGATCACATTCGGGCCTATGGTGAAATAGGAAATATAGTCAGAAAAAAACTGGAGAGAAGCTTTCTGATAAAGTGCTTGGTGATGTGTGGGTTCCATCCAGGGAGTTATAACTCTCTTCTCATAAGGCACAGTTGGAACACTGTTGCTGTAAAGTGAAAAGAGTAATATTTGAAGCACATTGAAGACTATGGAAAAAAGTGAAATGCCGTCAAACAAAAAACAGAAAGAAGCACTCGGAGAAACTGCTCTCTGAAATGTCCATTGTTTTCACATGGTTAAAGCTTACTCTATATTTCCCAGTTTGAAATTCGGTGTTTGAGGGTTCTGCAATGGGATAGTAAGTGGAAACCAGAGGTCTGTGTCGAGCAAGGAAATGTCTTCTATCGAAAAATGGAGAGAAACTTTCTGCGCAAGTGTTTTGTGATGTTTGCATTCGTCTCATAGAGTTAAATCATTCTTTGGATTGAGCAGTTTGAAATCACTGTTTCTGTGGAATCTGAGAAAGGACATTTAGAAACACTCTTTAGAATATCCTAAAAAAGAAATAACCTCAGAGAGAAACCAGAAGGAAACTTTCTGTGATGTGTCATGTAAATTCCACTCACACAGTTAAGCTTCTCCTTTCATTGAACAGTATCATAACACTGTTTTTGTTTAGACTGCGAGGGGATGTTCAGAAGCGCTTTGAGGCTGATGGAGAGAAATCAAATGTCTTCAGATAGAAACTGAAGAGAAGCTTTCTGGGGAGCTGCTTTGTAACACATGCATTCCACTCACAGAAATATACCTTTCTTCTCTTAGAGGATTGCGGAGTCCCTTTTGGAGAAAGAGCTACCAAGAGACATTCTGGAGTATAAGTAGGGCTTTGGTGAAAAAGGAAATATCCTCAGACAAAAACTGGAAAGATTTCTGTGAAACTGCTTTGTGTTAGATATATTTAATCATCTCGCATAGTTAAAACTTTTCTGATATTACGTGGTTTGGAAACTCCATCATGCTCGGATCCGCGAACGGACATTCAGGAGAACATTCATGCCTCCGGTTAAAGAGGAGATATCTTCAGATAAAATCTGGGTAGAAACTTTCTAAGAAACTATTTTGTGATGTATACATTCCACTCAGGGAGTTACACCTCTTTTCTCACAAGGTAGTGTTTGAGCACTGTTCCTGTGAAACCGAAAAAGTGATATTTCGGAGCGCATTGAGGACTGTGGTGAATAGTGAAATATACTGAAATACAATCGAGGAAGAAGCTTTCCCAGAAGCTGCTCTCTGATATATGCATTCACTTCACAGAGTTAATGCTTACTCTATGTTGCCCAGTTTCGAAACGCTGTCTTTGAAGAATCTGTGAAGGGATATTAAGTGACGCCCAGAGGCTTCTGGTGAGTGAGGAAACGTCTTCCGATGAAACCTGCAGAGAAACTTTCTGAGCAACTGCTTTGTGATGTATGTATTCGTCTCATAGAGTTAAACCGTTCTTTGGATTGAGCAGCTTGAAATTACTGTTTTTGTGGAATCTGAGGAAGGACATTTGGGAACGGTCCTTAGAATATGGGAAAAGAAATAACCTCAGGAAAAATCCAGTAGGAAGTGTTCTGTGAAACTGCTCTGTGTCGTCTTAATTCCTATCGCTGAGTTAAGCCCATCTTTTCATTGAGCAGCTTTCTAACCTTGTGTATGTTTTGCTTGTGATGGGATATTCGGTAGCAATTTGAGGCTTACGATGAAAAAGGAAATATATTCAGACTGAAACTGGAGAGAAACTTTCCGAGGAACTGCTTTGTGACGTGTGCATTCCACTCACAGTGTTATACCTCTCTTCTCATACAGCGTCCGGGAAACCCTTTTGGAGAAACAGGTACCAAGTGATAAACAGGAGAATGCTGATGCCAATGGTGAAAAGGGAAATATCTCCAGAGAAAAACTGGAAAGAAGCCTTCTAAGAAACTACTCTGTGATATGTGTAATCATCTGACATAGATAAAGCTTTCTTTACATTATGCAGCTTGGAAACTGTCATGGACGGATGCAGGAAGGGTCCTCAGGGAGCACATTCAGGACTATGGTGAAAAAGGAAATATCTTCAGATAAAAACTGGAAAGAAGCTTTCTGTGAATCTGCTTGTAGCTATGTTTATTCATGTCACATAGATGAAGCTTTGTTTACATTAGGCAGTTTGGAAACTCCCACGTGGATGGATCCACGAGGGGATATTTGGGATCACATTTGGGCCTATGATGAAATAGGAATACAGTCAGATAAAAACTGGAGAGAAGCTTTCAGAGAAACTGCTTGGTGATGTATGCATTCCACTCAGGGAGGTATAACTTTCTTCTCATAAGGCACAGTTTGAACACTGTTCCTGTAAAACCAAAGAGTTATATTCGGAGCACTTTGAAGACTATGGCAAAAAGTGAAATGTCGTCCAATAAAAAAGAGAAAGAAGCACTCGGAGAAACTGCTCTCTGACATGTCCATTCTTTTCACAGGGTTAAAGCTTACTCTACATTTCCCAGCTTAAAGTTGGTCTTTGAGGGTTCTGCGAAGGGATAGTAAGTGGCAACCGTAGACCTGTGTAAGGCAAAAAATGTCTTCCAATGAATATTGTAGAGAAACTTTCTGCGCAACTCTTTTGTGATGTTTGTTTTCATTTCATAGAGTTAAATCGTTCTTTGGATTCAACAGTTTGAAATGACTGTTTCTGTGGAGTCTGAGAAAGGACACTTGGATACACTCTTTAGAATATCCTGAAAAAGAAATAACCTCAGAGAAAAAACAGAAGGAAGCTTTCTGTGAAACTGCTCTGTTTGACATAAATTTCACTCACACAGTTAAGCTTCTCTTTTCTTTGAGCAGTACAATACCACTGTTTTTGTTAATTCTGCGAAGGGATATTCAGGAGCGCTTTGAGACTCGTGGTGAGAAAGGAAATGTCTTCTGATAGAAACTGGAGAGAAGCTTTCTGAGGAGCTGCTTTGTGACATGTGTATTCCAATCACAGAAATATACCTTTCTTCTCCTAGAGGATTCTGGAATCCCTTCTGGGGAAAAAGCTACCAAGAGACATTTGGGAGTATAGCGACAGCTCTGGTGAAAAAGGAAACATCCTCAGACAAAAACTGGAAAGAAGATTTCTGTGAAACTGCTTTGTGTTAGATATATTTATTCACCTCGCATAGTTAAAACTTTTCTTATATTACGCTGTTTGTTAACTCTGTCATGCACGGATCCACAAAGGGACATTCGGGAGCACTTTCGGGCCTACAGTGAAAGAGGAGATATCTTCAGATAAAAACTGGATAGAAGCTTTCTGAGAAACTACTTTGTGATGTACGCATTCCATTCAGTGAGTTATACCTCTTTTCTCCCAAGGCAGAGTTTGAACACTGTTCCTATGAAACCAAAAAAGTGATATTTTGGGGTGCTTTGTGGACTATGGCGCATAGTGAAATGTCCTGAAGTAAAATGGAGGAAGAAGCGTTCCAAGAATCTGCTCTCTGATATCTGCATTCACTTCACAGACTTAATGCTGACTCTTTGTTGCCCCGTTTCAAAACTCTGTCTTTGAAGGTTCTGTGAGGTGATATTTAGTGACATCCGGAGGCTTGTACTGAGCAAGGAAACGTCTTCTGATGAAACCTGCAGAGGAACTTTCTGAGCAACTGCTTTGCGATGTGTGTATTGGTCTCATAGAGCTTAACCATTCTTTGTAATCACTGTTTTTTTGGCATCTGAGTAAGGACATTTGGGAATGATCCTTAGAATATGAAGAAAGAAATATCCTCAGGTAAAATCCAGAATGAGCTTTCTGTGAAACTTCCCTGTGTCGTCTTAATTCCTCTCACTCAGTTAAGTCTCTCTTTACATTGCACAGTTTTGTAATGCTGGGTATGATTACTGTGTGATGGGATATTTGGAAGCACTTTGAGGTTTCAGGTGAAAAGGGAAATATGTTCAGACCGAAACTGGGGAAAGCTTTCTGAGGAACTGCTTTGTGACGTGTGCATTCCACTCACAGTGTTATGCCTCCCTTCTCATACAGCATAGGGGAAACCCTTTGGAGAAACAGGTACCAAGTGATATTGGGGAGGGTGTTGATGCCGATGGTGAAAAGGGAAATAGCCTCAGACAAAAACTGGAAAGAAGTTTTCTAGAAAATTACTCTGTGATATGTGTAATCATCTCATATAGAAAAAGCTTTCTTACATTACGCAGCTTGGAATCTGTCATGGACGGATCCACGAAGGGACCTCTGATAGCACATTCAGGACTATGGAGAACAAGGAAATATCTTCAGATGAAAACTGGATAGAAGCTTTCTGTGAATCTGTTTTTGCTATATTTATTCATCTCACATAGTTGAAGCTTTCTTTACATTACACTACTTGGAAACTCCTGTGTGGATGAATCCACGAATGAATATTTGGGATCATATTCAGGCCTACGGTGAAATAGGAAATATAGTCAGATAAAAACTGGAGGGAAGCTTTCTGAGATACTGCTTGGTGATGTGTGCATTCCACTCAGGGAGTTATAAATTTCTTCTCATAAGGCACAGTTTGGACACTGTGCCTGTAAAACCAAAAGAGTGATATTCAGAGCACATTGAAGACTATGGCAAAAAGTGACATGTCGTCCAATAAAAAAGAGAAAGAAGCACTCGAAGAAACTGCTCTCTGACATGTCCATTCTTTTCACAGGTTTAAAGCTTACTCTGCATTTTCCAGTTTGAAAGTCTGTTTTTGAGGGTTCTGCAAAGGGATAGTAAGTGGCAACCAGAGGCCTGTGTCGAGCAAGGAAATGTCTTCCATTGAAAATTGGAGAGAATCTTTCTGTGCAACTGTTTTGTGATGTTTGTATTCATCTCATAGAGTTAAATCATTCTTTGCATTAAGCAGTGTGAAATCACTGTTTCTGTGGAATCCAAGAAAGGATATTTGGACATGCTCTTTAGAATATCCTGATAAGGAAATAAACTCACAGAGAAACCAGAAGGAAGCTTTCTGTGAAACAGCTCTGTGTCACGTGAATTCTGCTCACACGGTTAAGCTTCTCTTTTCATAGAACAGTATCATAACACTGTTTTTGTTTACTCTGCGAAGGGATATTCAGGAGTGCTTTGAGGCTTATGGTGAGAAAGGAAATGTCTTTAGATAGAAACTGGAGAGAAGTTTTCTGAGGAGCTGCTTTTTGACCTATACGTTCCCTCACAGAAATGTACCTTTCTTCTCATAGAGGATTCCGGAATCCCTTTTGGAGAAAAAGCTATGAAGAGACATTTGGGAGTATAAGGATGGCTATGGTGTCTAAGGAAGTATCCTTAGACAAAAACTGGAAAGAATATTTCTGTGAAACTGCATTGTGTTAGATATATTTATTCAACTCGCATAGTTAAAAATTTTCTTATACTACGCAGTTTGAAAACTCCGTCATGCAGGGATGCGTGAAGGGACATTTGGGAGCACATTCAGGCCTACAGTGAAAAAGGAGATATCTGGATAGAAGCTTTCTGAGAAATTACTTTGTTATGTATGCATTCCACTCAGGGAGTCATACCTCTTTTGTCACAATGCAGTGTTGGAACACTGTTCATGTGAAACCGAAAATGTCATATTTCAGTGCGCATTGAGGACTATGGCGAATAGTGAAATATACTGAAATAATATCGAAGAAGAAGCCTTCCAAGAATCTGCTTTCTGGTATGTGCATTCAATTCACAGAGTCAATGCTTACTCTATGTTGCCCAGTTTCAAAACTCTGTCTTTAAAGAATCTGTGAAGGGATATTTATTGACTCCCAGAGGCTTGTGGTGAGCAAGGTAACGTCTTTCAATGAAACCTGCAGGGAAACTTTCTGAGCAACTGCTTTAATATGTGTGTATTCGTTTCATAGAGTTAAATCATTCTTTGTATTGAGCAGCTTGAAATCATTGTTTTTGTGGCATCTGAGGAAAGACAGTTGGGAATGATTCTTAGAATACGGAGAAAGAAATATCCTCACGTAAAATCCAGAAGCAAGCTTTCTGTGAAACGGCTCTGTGTCATCTTAATTCCTCTCGGTCAGTTAAGCCTCTCTTTTCATTGAGCAGTTTTCTAACCCTGTGTATGTTTAAAGTGTGATGGGATATTCAAGAGCACTTTGAGGCTTACGGTGAAAAAGGAAATATGTTCAGACCGAAACTGGAGAGAAGCTTTCCGAGGAACTGCTTTGTGACGTATGCATTCCATTCACAGTGTTATACCTCTCTTCTCATACAGCTTCGAGGAAACCCTTTTGGAGAAACAGGTATGAAGTGATATTCGGGAGCATGTTGATGCCGATGGTGAAAAGGGAAATAGCCTCACACAAAAACTGGAAAGAAGCTTTCTAGGAAACTTCTCCAAGATATGTGTAATCATCTCATATAGATAAAGCTTTCTTTACATTACACAGCTTGGAAACTGTCATGGACGGATCCACGAAGGGACCTTCGACAGCACATTAAGGGTCTGGTGAAAAAGAAAATATCTTCAGATAAAAACTGGAAAGAGGCTTTCTGTGAATCTGCTTTTTGCTGTGTTTGTTCATCTCACATAGATGAAGCTTTCCTTACATTATGCAGCTTGGAAACTGTGCCATGGATGGATCCGCGAAGGGATATTTGGGATCACATTCGGGCCTATGGTGAAATAGGAAATATAGTCAGATAAAAACTAGAGCGGAACTTTCTGAGAAACTGCTGGGTGATGTGTGCCTTCCACTCAGGTCCTTCCACCTCTTTTCGCACAAGGTAGTGTTTGAACACTGTTCCTGTGAAACCCGAAAACTGATATTTCGGAGTGCATTGAGGAGTATGGCAAATAGTGAAATATACCTAAATTAAATCGGGGAAGAAGCATTACAAGAATCTGCACTCTGATATGTGCATTCACTTCACAGAGTTAATGCTCACTCTATGTTGCCCAGTTTTGAAACTCTGTCTTTGAAGAATCTGTGAAGGGATACTTAGTGACGCCTGGAGACTTGTGGTGAGCAAGGAAACATCTTCCGATGAAACCTGCAGAGAAACTTTCTGAGCATCTGCTTTGTGAGGTGTGTATTCGTCTCCTAGAGTTAAACCATTCCTTGGATTCAGCAGCTTGAAATCACTGTTTTTGTGGCATCTGAGGAAGGACATTTGGGAAGGATCCTTAGAATACGGAGAAAGAAATATCCTCAAGTAAAATCCAGAAATAAGCTTTCTATGAAACTGCTCTGTGTTGTCTTAATTCCTCCTGCTCACTTAAGCCTTTCTTTTCATTGAGCAGTTTTCTAATGCTGTGTATGTTTACCGTGTGATGGGATATTTGGAAGCACTTTGAGGCTTATGGTGAAAAAGGAATTATGTTCAGAACAAAACTGGTGAGAAAATTTCCGAGGAACTGCTTTGTGACATGTGCATTCCATTCACAGTGTTATACCTCTCTTCTCATACAGCGTAGGGGAAACCCCTTTGGAGAAACAGGTACCAAGTGATATTCGGGAGCATATCATCAGTTGATGCTGATGATGAAAGGGGAAATAGCCTCAGACAAAAACTACTAGGAAACTACTCTGTGACGTGTGTAATCATCTGACATAGATAAAGCTTTCTTTACGCAGCTTGCAAAATGTCATGGACGGATCCACGAAGGGACCTTCGGGAGCACATTCAGGAGTATGGCGAAAAAGTGAATATCTTCAGATAAAAACTGGAAGGCAGCTTTCTGTGAATCTGCTTTTTGCTATGTTTATAGGTGAAGCTTTCTTTTGATTACGCAGCTTGGAAACTCCCACATGGACGGATCCGCGAAGGCATATTTGGGATCACATTCAGGGCTCTGTTGAAATAGGAAATATAGTCAGATAAAAACTGGAGAGAAGCTTTCTGAGAAACTGCTTGGTGATGTGTGCATTCCACTCAGGGAGTTATAACTTTCTTCTCATAAGGCACACTTTGAACACTGTTCCTGTAAAACTAAAAGAGTGATTTTCGGAGCACATTGAAGAAAATGGCAAAAAGTGAAATGTTGTCCAGTAAAAAACAGAAAGAAGCATTCGAAGAAACTGCTCTGTGACATGTCCATTCTTTTCACAGTGTTAAAGCTTATTCGACATTTCCCAGTTTGAAAGTCGGTCTTTGAGGGTCCTGTGAAGGAATAGTAAGTGGCAACTGGAGACCTGTGTCGAGCAAGGAAACGTCTTAAATCGAAAATCGGAGAGAATTTTTCCGTGTAATTCTTTTGAGTTGTATGTATTCATCTCATAGAGTTAAAACATTGTTTGGACTGAGCAGTTTGAAAACACTGTTGCTGTGGAATCTGAGAAAGGAAATTTGGAAATGCTCTTTAGAATATCCTGAAAAAGAAATAACCTCAGATGGAAACCAGAAGGAAGCTTTCTGTGAAACTGCTCTGTGTTACCTGAATTCGGCTCACACAGTTAAGCTTCTCTTTTCATAGAGCAGTATCATAAGACTGTTTTTGTTTAGTCTGTGAAGGGATAATCTGGAGTGCTTTGAGGCTTACAGTTGGAAAGGAGACCTCTTTAGTTTGAAACTGGAGAGAAGCTTTCTGAGGAGCTGCTTTGTGATGTGTGTGTTCCACTCACCAAAATATACCCTTCTTCTCATAGGGAATTCCGGAATCCATTTGGGAGAAAATGATACCAAGAGACATTCGGGAGTATACAGACGGCTATGGTGAAAAGAAAATATCCTCAGACAAAAACTGAAAAGAAGATTTCTGTGAAATTGCTTTCTGTTAGATATATTTATTCATCTCGCATAGTTAAAACTTTTCGTATATTACGCAGTTTGATAACTACGTCATGAACGGATCCGTGAAGGGACATACGGTGAAACAGTAGATATCTTCAGATAAAAAGTGGATAGAAGTTTTCTGAGAAACAACTTTGTAATATATGCATTCCACTCAGGGAGTTATACCTCTTTTCTCACAATGCAGTGTTTAAACAATGTTCCTGTGAAACCGAACAAGTGTTATTTTGAAGTGAACTGAGGACTATGGCGAATAGTGAAATATACTGAAATAAAATGGAGGAAGAAGCGTTCCAAGAATCTGCTCTCAGATATGTGCATTCCCTTCACAGAGTTAATGCTTACTCTATGTTGCCCAGTTTCAAAACGCTGTCCTTGATAAATTTGTGAAGGGATATTTAGTGACGCACGGAGGCTTGTGGTGAGCAAGGAAACGTCTTCTGATGAAACCTGCAGAGAAACTTTCTGAGCAACTGCTTTGTGATGTTTGTATTCGTCTCATAGAGTTAAACCATTCTTTGGATTGAGCAGCTTGAAATCACTGTTTTTGTGGCATCTGATGAAGGACATTTGGGAATGACCCTTAGAACATGGAGAAAGAAATATCTTCAGGTAAGATCCAGAAGGAAGCTTTCTGTGAACGTGCTCTGTGTCGTCTTAATTCCTCTCGCTCAGTTAAGCCTCTCTTTTCATTGAGCAATTTTCTAACCCTGTGTATTTTTAGCATGTGCTGGGATATTTGGGAAAACATCGATTCTAAAGGTGAAAAAGGAAATATGTTCAGACCGGAACTGGAGAGAAGCTTTCCGAGGAACTGCTTTGTGATGTGTGCATTCCTCTCACACTGTTTCACCTCTCTTCACATACAGCACCGTGGAAACCCTTTTGGAGAAACAAGTACCATGTGATATTCGGGAGCATGTTGATGCCTATGGTGAAAAGGGAAATTGCCTCAGAGTAAAACTGGAAGGAAGCTTTCTAAGAAACTAATCTGTGACAACTGTAATCACCTCACATAGACAAAGCTTTCTTTACATTACACAGCCGGGAAACTGTCATGGACGGATCCAGGAAGGGACCTTCAGGAGCACATTCAGGGCCATGGTGAAATAGGAAATATCTTCAAATAAAAACTGGAAAGAGGCTTTCAATGAATCTGCTTTTTGCTATGTTTATTCATCTTACATAGATGAAGCTTTCTTTACATTGTGCAGCTAGGAAACCCCCTCGTGGATGGATCTACGAAGGGATATTTGGGATCACATTCGGGCCTACAGTGAAATAGGAAATATAGTCAGATAAAAACTGGAGAGAAGCTTTCTGAGAAAGTTCTTGGTGATGTGTGCATTCCAATCAGGGAGTTATAAATTTCTTCTCATAAGACACAGTTTGAACACTGTTCCCGTAAAACCAAAAGAGTGATATTTGGAGCACATTGAAGACTATGACAAAAAGTGAAATGTCGTCCAGTAAAAAACGGAAAGAAGCACTCAAAGAAACTGCTCTGTGACATGTCCATTGTTTTCACAGGGTTAAAGCTTACTCTACGTTTCCCAGTTTGAAAGTCTGTATCTGAGGGTTCTACAAAGGGATGGTAAGTGGCAACTGGAGGCCTGTGTTGAGCAAGGAAATGTCTTCCATCGAAAATTGCAGAGAAACTTTCTGTGCAACTCTTTTGTGTTGTTTGCATTTATCTCATAGACTTAAATCATTCTTTGGGTTGAATAGTTTAAAATCACTGTTTTTGTGGAATTTGAGAAAAGACATTAGAAACTCTCTTTAGAATATCATGAAAAAGAAATAACCTCAAAGAGAAACCAGAAGGAAGCTTTCTGTGAAACTGCTCTTTGTCACGTGAATTCCGCTCACACAGTTAAGCTTCTCTTTTCATTGAACAGTATCATAACACTGTTTTTGTTTAGTCTGCGAGAGGATATTCAGGAGTGCTTTGAGGCTGATGGTGAGAAACGAAACGTCTTCAGATAGAAGCTAAAGAGAAGCTTTCTGGGGAGCTGCTTTGTGACATGTGCATTCCACTCACAGAAATATACCTTTCTTCTCCTAGATGATTCCAGAATCCCTTTTGGGGAAGGAGCTACCAAGAGACATTCAGGAGTATAAGTAGGACTTTCATGAAAAAGGAAATATCCTCAGGCAAAAACTGGAAAGAAGATTTCTGAGAAACTGCTTTGTGTTAGATATATTTATTCATCTCACATAGTTAAAACTTTTCTGATATCACGCGGTTTGGAAACTCCGTCATGCTCAGATGAGCGAAGGGACATTCGGGAGCACATTCAGGCCTACATTGAAAGAGGAGATATCTTCAGATAAAAACTGGATAGAAGCTTTCTGATAAGCGATTTTGTGATGTATGCATTCCACTCAGGGAGTTATACCTCTTTTCTCACAGGCAGTGTTTGAACACTGTTCCTGTGAAAACAAAAATGTGATATTTCAGAGCGCATTGAGGACTATGGCGAATAGTTAAATATAATGAAATAAAATCGAGGAAGTAGCCTTTCTAGAAGCTGCTCTCTGATATGTGTATTCATTCCACAGAGTTAATGCTTACTCTATATTGCTCAGTTTTGAAACGCTGTCTTTGGAGAATCTGTGAAGGGGATATTAAGTGACGCCCAGAGGCTTGTGGTGAGCAAGGAAACGTCTTCTAACCAAACTGCAGAGAAGCATTCTGTGCAAGTGTTTTGCTATGTGTGTATTCGTCTCATAGAGTTAAACCATTCTTTCGTTTGAGCAGCTTGAAATCACTGTTTTTGTGGCATCTGAGCAAAGACATTTGGGAACTATCCTTAGAATATGGAGAAAGAAATATCCTCAGGTAAAATCCAGAGGGAAGCTTTCTGTGAAACTTCTCTGTGTCATCTTATTTTCTCTCGCTCCATTAAGCCTCTCTTTTCATTGCGCAGTTTTCTAACCCTGTGTATGTTTAGTGTGTGATGGGATATTCGAGAGCCCCTTGAGGCTTGAGGTGTTAAAGGAAATATGTTCAGACAGAAACTGGAGAGAAGCTTTCCGAGGAACTGCTTTGTGACGTGCACATTTCACTCACAGAGTTATACCTCTCTTCTCATACAGCGTCAGGGAAACCCTTTTGAAGAAACAGGTACCAAGTTATATTTGGGAGGATGTTGATGCCAATGGTGAAAAGGGAAATAGCCTCAGATAAAAACTGGAATCAAGCTTTCTAGGCAACTGCTCTGTGACATGTGTAATCATCTCACATAGATAAAGCTTCCTTTACATTACGCAGTTTGGAAACTGTCACGGACGGAACCACGAAGGGACCTTCGGGAGCACATTCAGGACTATGGAGAACAAGAAAATATCTTCAGATAAAAACTGGAGGAAAGCTTTCTGTGAATCTTTTTTTTTTTTTTTTTTTTTTTTTTTTTTTTTTGCTATATTTGTTAATCTCACATAGTTGAAGCTTCCTTAACATTACACGGCTTGGAAACTCACTCGTGGATGGATCCGTGAAGGGATATTTGGGATCACATCCTGGCCTATGGTGAAATAGGAAATATAGTCAGATAAAAACTGGAAAGAAGCTTTCTGAGAAACTGCTTGGTGATGTGTGCATTCCAGTTAGGAAAGTATAACTTTCTTCTCATAAGCCACAGTTTGGACACAGTTCCTGTAAAACCAAAAGAGTGATATTCAGAGAACATTGAAGACTATCACAAAAAGTGAAATGTCGTCAAATAAAAAACAGAAAGAAGCACTCGAAGAAACTGCTCTCGGACATGTCCATGCTTTTCACAGGGTTAAAACGTTCTCTACATTTCCAAGTATGAAAATCGATCTTTGAGGGTTCTGTGAAGGGATAGTAAGCGGCAACCGGAGGCCTATGTCGAGCAAGGAAATGTCTTCCATCGAAAATTTGAGAGAAGCTTTCTAAACAACTCTTTTGTGATGTTTGTATTCATCTCATGGAGGTAAATCTTTCTTGGGATTGAGTTGTTTGAAATCACTGTTTCTGTGGAATATGAGAAAGGACATTTGAAAACGCTTTTTAGAATATCCTGAGAAAGAAATAACCTCAGAGAGAAACCAGAAGGAAGCTTTGTTTGAAACTGCTCTGTGTCACTTGAATTCCGCTCACACAGTTAAGATTCTCTTTTCAATGAGCAGTATCATAACACTGTTTTTGTTTATTCTGTGAAGGGATATTCAGGAGTGCTTTGAGGCTTATGGTGAGAAAAAAAATGTCTTCAGATAGAAACTGGAGAGAAGCTTTCTGAGGAGCTGCTTTGTGACGTGTACATTCCACTCACAGAAATATACTTTTCTTCTCCTAGAGGATTCCGGAATCCCTTTTGGACAAAAAAGCTACCAGGAGACATTTGGAGGTATACAGACGGCTATGGAGAAAAAGTGAATATCCTCAGACAAAAACTGGAAAGAAGATTTCTGTGAAACTGCTTTGTGTTAGATATATTGATTGATCT